>NC_044037.1:74367462-74667462 GCF_901765095.1 Microcaecilia unicolor
GTAAGGTATACACAAAAAGTAGCACATATGAGTTTATCTTGTTGGGCAGACTGGATGGACCATGCAGGTCTTTTTCTGCCGTCATCTACTATGTTACGAAGAGGCATATTTTCAAAGCACTTTGGGAGGCTAAGTTCCATAGGTTTCTATGGAACTTTGGGAGGCTAAGTGCTTTGAAAATAAGCCTCTATGTATGTATACGAATCTTTGAACCCATAAACAGCTCACTAAATTGCGGAAATATAGACACAAGATAGCATTGCAATCTAGTCACTGCTAAGGTTGTCCTTTGTGTGATCACCTGTAAGGATAATTCCAGGAAACCTGTGAGATTCATATGAGATGAAACTTCCTGCTATATGAGACCTAGAACATCCCACAGTTAATAGATATTGAGCCCTCTCTACTGACAGAAGAACATCCAAAAAACATTGTCAATACATCAGTAAAATACTTCTACACCATATCCACCAGGTAAACCAAGGGAGACTTCAGGCAGTTCAGAAACCTCACATTATTCCTTCGCATCTGATTTCTCAAGTACTTCAATCACTGATGTAAAAAAAATCCTCTTATCTCTCCCCAAGGCCCCATTAAAATCTTGCACCTTAGTCGTCCTAGCTTCCAAGGTTACATTTATTTGAGGTACTGTTTTATGGCTCAGGCCATCCAAGCAATTTACAATGTGAACTATAGAAAAGAGAAAGGAACTCCAATAAAACACAAAAAAAAAAAGATAACACTTCACCAAAGGTCTCACAGGTCTTGGACCTGCTGTCCCATAACCTCCAAAGAGAGGCAAGGCATTTCTAAATAGGTATGTTTTTAACCCTATTTTAAAGTTTGAGAAAGAAGGCTGTATTCGGAGATCCAGAGGGAGCCCATTCCATAAAGTGGGCCCTACAACATTAAGCCAGTCTTAATAGCATGCTGTTCCAGCACTTAGCCTGTGCTACAGTGGTCTCAGAAACAGTTGTTCTATAGTGTCCCGCCAGACCAGCACAAACAAATGGACTATGCACCTCTACCAGCAGGTGGAGACAGAGAACTACTGACTTCTAAGCTACCTACAAGTGGGCTGTGCAGTCCCCCTAGAGTTGGTCTGTTCTCGGTCTCCGGCAGGTGGAGGTGGTAAGTCTTTGCAGGAGCTAGGCCTTAGGCGTGCGGGGTTCCTTCTCCTTCAGTCTCTTGTGGAGTCTTTGGTAAGATTCTGCTAATTAAAAAAAAATTGCTGTCAGGTTTAGTTTCGGCTGGTTTCCCTCTTAGTACTGAGTCCTTTTACTGGACTGAGATGGGGGCCCGTGGGGGTCTCTTTGGCCTCAGGTATGTCAAACCGGGGGGACTGGATCCATCCCCCACCTCACATTCTTAGTGGTGCCTCAGCTGCTTAGCTGTTTCTGGCTGACAGCATCTTTGAGACCCTGTGGAGTCTGCCTGCTGGTAAAAAAAAACAAAATAGCACTCATAGCCAATGCTGTTCTTGTGGTGCCTTTCCGCAGCCTTTAGCCCTTTGTTTGAACCCTCGCATTTGCATGGGTCTGGTGCTCTTCGGGGCTCCATTTGTGGTGCCGATTTTGCTTTCATTTTGTGGTGGTATGAGCGGTGAGAGGCTTAAGAGGTGCCCAGTGTGTTTCCATCGGGGTTTGGATACAGCGGGAACATGTAAGTCCTGCACGACTTGAGCAGGGGGCAAATCATGGGTGTCTTCCTCCCGCGGGGACTCCTAGATTGCTGAAAGTGCCAGTGAATCTTTAATGATGGTGGTTCCTTCTTTGGCGGGATCCGCCACCATATTTACAGCAGCATCAGACATATCGGTTCTGGACAGCTCCCTCAGTGAGACAGCCACTCTGGCAACTGAACAGAATGCTAACTCTTTTGAGAACCTCGGTGCTGGATTTTTTTTCCTGGTTTTATTTTAGCCATATTCTGAGCCTTCTGCCTCCTGAAGTCAGGTGTTCAGTCAGGATTGGAGCCGAGGGTCCAAATGTCGTTTCTCTCCCCCGCCCCCCCAGGTTTCTTCCTCTCCCTTCATTTTCCTCCTCCTCCTCAGCGGCAGAGACTAGCTTGGGATAGGGAGGATTTAGCAGATGATGATGCCCCACTTTCTGAGGAAGAAAGGGATTGACCTGAAGATAATCCTCTGGTTCTGGAGGGTTTGGGGGCCACCGAGGGTTGGATGGAGGAGCTGCATCCAGGGGAGGACTTCTGGTTATGCAAATTTTCAGGAATTGATTGATCAAGTATCTATGGTTCTGCGTTTCGAGGAGGAACCTAAGGAGCCTCCATGAGTGGTATCTTCATTGTTAAAAGAGATTAGAAAGGTTACTAAATCCTTCCCAATGCATCAAGATATCAGGGATGTGATTCAGACGCAATGGAAGTCTCCTGACACCCCCTTTAGGGTTACCTGGTCTATGATTGGGCTCATTTTTGAAAGAGAAGGACGTCCATCTTTCGACATAAATCTGAAGATGGACACCCTTCTCCCAGGGACATCCAAATCGGTATAATCGAAACCCGATTTAGGACGTCCCCAACTGCACTCCGTTGCAAGGACGGCCAAAGTTCAAGGAGGCATGTCGGAGGCATAGCGAAGGCAGGACTTGGGCGTGCCTAACACTTGGACATCCTTGACCCATAATCCAAAAAGGACGTCCCTGACGAACACTTGGACGTTTTCACCCGGACCTGTTTTTTTTTTACGACTAAGGCACAAAAAGGTGCCTGAAATGACTACAGATGCTGGCTTCCCATGACCAGATGGCTTGCATTTGGTTGTTTCTGACATGGATGTCTTTGGTTTCGAAAATCGCTGAAAATCAGAAACGACCATGTCTAGGGACGTCCAAATCTAGGGATGGCGAAATTTAAGGATTTGGACGTCCCTGACTGTATTTTCGAAATGAAAGATGGATGTCCATCTTGTTTCAAAAATATGGGTTTCCCTGCCCCTAGATTTCACCGTTCTGCAAGGACGTCCAAATCGCAATTTGAACGTCCCTTTCGAAAATGCCCCTTGATGTGTCTGTACCTGAACAAGATAGAGAAGCCTTGCAGCCACCTGTAGTGCATGCGATGATCAGTTACCAAGAAGAATACTGTCCCTGTTGATAGTGGTACTGCTCTCAAGGATCCTCTGGATCACAAAATGCAGTCCCTTTTGAAATAGAGTTTTGATGTCACGACCTTAGTGGTTCAGGCTACTATTTACGGTGGTCTAGTAGCAGCTAGAGCCTGTTTCCGTTGGGCAGAGCATGTGTTAGACAGGGAGGCTGATGACTGGGCTATGGTGGATCAGGAATTAGCTAAGATAGAAATGGGTGCTTTCTTCCTTTTGGATGCTATCCTGCTTATAATCGAACGAGAAAAACGCCCAAGTTCCGGCCTAAATCGGGAGATGGACGTTTATCTCACAAAAACGAATAACGCGGTATAATTGAAAGCCGAACTTGGACGTTTTCAACTGCACTCCATCGCGGAAGCATACAAAGTTGACGGGGGCGTGTTGGAAGGCGTGGTGAAGGCGGGACTGGGGCATGGTTATCACCCGAACAGAGATGGGCGCCTTTTGCCGATAATGGAAAAAAAGTATGCGTTTGTAGCTAGAATTTAGGGCACTTTTCCTGGACCCTGTTTTTTCACGAATAGGGCCCCAAAAAGTGCCCTAAATGACCAGATTACCCCCAGAGGGAATCGGGGATGACCTCCCCTGACTCCCCCAGTGGTCACTAACCCCCTCCCACCACAAAAAAATGATGTTTCACAACTTTTTATTTTCACCATCAAATGTCATACCCACCTCCCTGGCAGCAGTATGCAGGTCCCTGGAGCAGTTGTTAGGGGGTGCAGTGGACTTCAGGCAGGTGGACCCAGGTCCATCCCCCCCACCTGTTACAATTGTGCTGCTTAATGCTTATTAGTCGTCCAACCCCCCCAAACCCACTGTACCTACATGTAGGTGCCCCCTTCACCCCTTAGGGCTATAGTAATGGTGTAGACTTGTGGGCAGTGGGTTTTGAGGGGGATTTGGGGGGCTCAACACACAAGGGAAGGGTGCTATGCACCTGGGAGCTGTTTTACCTTTTTTTTTGTTTTTGTAAAAGTGCCCCCTAGGGTGCCCGGTTGGTGTCCTGGCATGTGAGGGGGACCAGTGCACTACGAATCCTGGCCCCTCCCACGAACAAATGCCTTGGATTTATTCGTTTTTGAGCTGGGCGCTTTCATTTTCCATTATCGCTGAAAAACAAAAACGCCCAGCTCACAAATTGTCGAATAAAACATGGACGTCTATTTTTTGCGAAAATATGGTTCGGTCCACCCCTTCACGGACCCGTTCTCGGAGATAAACGCCCATGGAGATAGATGTTTTCGTTCGATTATGCACCTCCATGTATGATTTGTTGCACTTTTCTGCAAAGTTCATGGTGGTCGGTGTGGCAGCCTGGGGTCCTTGTGGTTTAGGGGCTGTTGCAGCTTCCAAATCTAAACTCAGTCGATTTCCCTTCAAGAGTTTATTAATTGGAGAGAAGTTAAAGAACCAGACTTAATGACATGCTGTTCCTGCATTTGGGCCTGTGCCACATTGGTCTCAGAAACAATTGTTATAACATCTTTAGACTTGCCAAACATCTTCAAGAGAGAAGAATTACGCCCCTGTATGACATCCCAGAGTGACACTTTCTGTAACTTCTGCACTACAACATTAGAATCAACTTCTCCCCCCACTTGGGCAATTTCACTCGCAATTCATCGAGTTTGCTGACCTCTTGCCATCTGAGCAGCTCTATTCAGGGGAGCAGATATAGCCATGGTGGTGGAGGGGGTCCCTCTGACAGCGACAAGGCCAGCATACTTCCAGCTTCACCCAATAAATACTGATTCTTCACATAGCATTACTTCTGAGTTGCAGTAGAGCGGTCCTTTTGACGGGGCTTAGAAAAGTCCTATCTATACTGCCAACCTGCAAGTCCACCAGTGCAGTTGAGGGAAGAGCCACATCAGAAGCCACAGGGACTCAGTAAATCACCAGAGTGGTCTCTCTCATCACAGGGACTGAACCAAATGCAGAGAGATATTGCCAGGTCTTTCCCTTTCTCTTTCCTATGCTGAAGCTTGATAAAACTCCAGAGACGGATCAAAGAAATGCCACAGGTAAGAGAGCACCCATTGGCATGTCTTAACCAGTTGCTATCTAGCCTTCCTGCCACTTTTGACTAGAAAGCTTGCTTTCTGCAAGAACTTCTCACCTAGCTTTTATTATCCTGAGCCAGCTATTTAAATCTCTGCTATATCCTACCTGTAACCCAAATATTTAGCTACAGACTGTGGCTGTGGAGTGCAATCATCAATTGTTATAATACAAACTCAGGAAATTGGGGTAAGTATGACACCATCCCTTAAACAGTTGTTCACTTGCACTTGGTAATTTTTTCCAAGTTTTCTGAGTTTGTGTTTTGCTGATCATGACCGCCAAATCATTTTTTCAGGGCACCCCATCATATATCTTTCACGATCAAGAAACCTGATCAAAAGTCCCGGATTGTTATACAGTATGATACATTAAGGCCAGTTCAATCATAGGGTGCCTGGTAGGAGCCTGTTCTATGAAAGAACATAGGTCCCTACTATCCTTTATAAACTACTAGCCTACCAGGTATATATGTGCCTGGCAGTTAGGTGCGAGCACTTATGCCATTACTAAAGCTGGTGTAACTCTGGGCATTCCAGCTGCAGCTACTGAAGATGTTGGGTTTTGGATGAAATATTAAAACGAGGTCTATACAACCTTTAGATCTCTTAGATGACATTTTATTTCCTACAATATACATACCAGAACTATGATCCATTTCCAAAACAGATTGTGTAGCTTGGTGCCTGTCAAAATCCCCTTCTTGGTGCTAAAATATATAATTTCACACATAAAAATTCTGTTCTAGCCTTTGGCCTACAATGTCTAGTGGCCAAATAATTGTTTTCCTTTTTTTGATTCTGCAAACTTTTCTTTCACATCACAGGAAGTACTTGGAAAGGAAGGGGATCCTGGCAAATAGCTACCGAATGCAGAAGCAGGCAGATGGTACTGTTACCTTACCAGTCCTGGAAGAGAAACTGACAGAGTCGATCCTACAGGAACTCATGGCAAGTGTGGCCCCTGGGAGCACCTGTGCAGTGACACAGATGAAGGTCAGCAAGGTTTTGTTTGTATTGACTGACAACCAAAAATGATAGAATATTTGTGTATATTAAATAGTGAAACTGTCATTAAATAAATTAGTTTTCTACCTGAGGTTTCCAATTTATTACCAGAGTACACACTCCAGATTCTTTTACACAAAGTACTCCTTACACCATATATATCTTAAACTTGTTTATTATATTACACGTGCCTATTTATTACTACTAACCTCGAAACTCACATTCTCACGTCGCATTCACACATAGCTCACAATGCTTTTGATATGATAAACATCTATATCACATTGTCATTTGATCCACCGTTTAGCTTTTACATCCACATTCTAATGTAGAACAGCAGATCCACAACTGCTTCAATTCCTTATTTCAAACCATTTCAAATCGGTGCCTCCAGATCTATATCAGGCATCCTTCTTGAGCACAAATTATAGTGCTTACTACTGTTTATGCTGATCCGTCAGTTCAATTCATTAAGCTCAAAGTTCAAACTTCTTTGTAAACCCGGGCAGCTGTACTGAAAGGCAATTTGAGACTGTGTTCATTGGAGCCGACTCTGTGGGTGCTTGAGCACCCCCAATATTGAGAAAATTCCTTGTATGTGTCCAGGGAGGGGTTATTTTCATTGGGCATAGCACCCCCAATAATTTTGAAAAGTTGGCTCCTATGCCTGTGTTCCATGCAGAACCCCGCAGCATGAGAAAGGCTAACGAGGGGCACAAGCCACAAACATTCACTCCTCATTGATGAACCTTTTAAAGTCTTTTAAAGCCAGCTGATGTTCTACATCTTCTCCAGTTTCTCTATGCGAGACCACATTTCGGAAGTTTCCTTCATCAAGGAACTAATGCCCGATATCTGTGTAATATATGTAAAAAAACATACAAATACAGGCACAAGTAATATTGGCTTCAATCATTCTATTATACTTGAATTATTCAATCTAAAACAAGGCTGCTTACCATCGGGACTTCAGCTGGATTAACATACCTGGTTCCAATAGATGGTTTTATTTATCCACCCACACAACATGTGAAAGTGAAAGGGTCATTTATTGTATTATATGCCCTTGTTTGCTGTACTATATAGGGCACACGAAGAGGAAGCTTAAAAACCGCCTGGCTGAGCACATTAGCAATATTAGAATTCAAAAGGTAGATGCCTCATTGGTCAATCATTGGATAGAAAAAAAGCATAAGATCGAAGATTTAAAATGTGTAGTGTTGACACAGTTAACAGGACCTATTCGGGGAGGAGATATAAGTACTCAGCTTCATAATATTGAACAGAGTTATATTTTTGAATGGGCTATGGTGGCCCCTAATGGCCTCTATCTTGAGGTAGAGTGGCTGTAACGTGATTACGTCACCAGAGGGGTGGAGTAAAGGGATATTTAAACCATAGTTCTTTATGCTCTTGTGTACAGCACTCTTTGGAGTGTGGTGACAAACCCTGACTTGGATTGAAGTCCCGATGGTAAGCAGCCTTGTTTTAGATTGAGTAATTCAAGTATAATAGAATGATTGAAGCCAATATTACTTGTGCCTGTATTTGTATGTTTTTTTATATATATTACACAGATATCGGGCATTAGTTCTTCTTGATGAAGGAAACTTTCGAAATGTGGTCTTGCATATTGAAATGCGGTCTCGCATAGAGAAACTGGAGAAGATGTAGAACATCAGCTGGCTTTAAAAGACTTTAAAAGGTTCTTCATTGAGGAGTGAATGTTTGTGGCTTGTGCCCCTCGTTAGCCTTTCTCACGCTGCGGGGTTCTGCATGGAACATAGGCATAGGAGCCAACTTTTCAAAATTATTGGGGGTGCTAAGCCCAATGAAAATAACCCCTCCCTGGACACATACAAGGAATTTTCTCAATATTGGAGGTGCTCAAGCACCCACAGAGTCTGCTCCAATGAACACAGTCTCAAATTGCCTTTCAGTACAGCTGCCCGGGTTTACAAAGACGTTTGAACTTTGAGCTTAATGAATTGAACTGACGGATCAGCATAAACAGTAGTAAGCACTATAATTTGTGCTCAAGAAGGATGCCTGATATAGATCTGGAGGCACCGATTTGAAATGGTTTGAAATATGGAATTGAAGCAGTTGTGGATCTGCTGTTCTACATTAGAATGTGGATGTAAAAGCTAAACGGTGGATCAAATGATGAAGTGATATAGATGTTTATCATATTTATTTATTTTATTTATTTATTGCATTTGTATCCCACATTTTCCCACCTCTGCAGACTCAATGTGGTTTACAATAGATCATGAATAGTGGAGATATATAAGAGATAAACATTTAGTATTATATTAACATGATAATGATGGAGCATGAATTATATAACAAGCAAATAGTAAAAACAATACTATGTATGTGTGAAGGAGTTCATATTTGTTGGTCTTTGTGGTATATCTTGTTAAAGAGATGGGTCTTCAATAGTTTGCGGAAGTTGGTTAGTTCATGGATCGATTTCAGGTTGCGCGGCAGTGCGTTCCAGAATTGTGTGCTCAAGTAGGAGAAGGTTGACGCGTGCATTAGTTTGTATTTTAGCCCTTTGCAGTTGGGGAAATGAAGGTTGAGGAATGTGCGGGACGATGTCTTAGCGTTCCTAGGTGGTAAGTCTATCAGGTCTGACATGTAGGCTGGGGCATCTCCATGAATGATTTTGTGGATCAGGGTGCATATTTTGAACGTAATGCGTTCTTTAAGAGGGAGTCAATGCAGCTTTTCTCGTAGGGGTTTAGCACTCTCATATTTTGTTTTACCGAATATGAGTCTAGCTGCCGTGTTCTGGGCTGTCTGTAGTTTCTTGATTCTTTGTTCTTTGCAGCCAGCGTAGAGTGCATTGCAGTAGTCTAAATGACTGAGTACCATTGATTGTTCCAGACCTCGGAAGACGTTCCTTGGGAAGAAAGGTCTTACTCTTTTTAGTTTCCACATTGAGTTGAACATCTTCTTGGTTGTGTTTTTCGCATGATTCTCAAGTGTTAGATGTCGATCAATGGTGACTCCAAGAATTTTTAGAGTGTCCGAGATTGGAAGATTCAGTGTGGGTGTGTTAATGGTGGTGAAATTGTTCGTGTTATGTTGAGAGGTGAGTATTAGGCAAAAAATATCAAAAGTATTGTGAGCTACGTGTGAATGCGACATGAGAATGTGAGTTTCGAGGTTAGTAGTAATAAATAGGCACGTTAATATAATAAACAAGTTTAAGATATATATGGTGTAAGGAGTACTTTGTGTAAAAGATTAAATAAATTAGGCCAAATAATTTTAAGGTCAGGAAAGCACACAATTGAAGCAGACCAATAGAGTGGTGTCACTGCCTCTTGACAAACAGAGGTATGGATATAGACTGTTGATAGACTAAAACACAAGGTTCTTATTAGTCTGGATCTTATAAACCCTGAGCGTAACACAACCTGTTCATAATGCTGTCTCCTTGCTAGGGATGCAATTTTTGGGTTAGGGCAGTGTACCCAAACCTGGTCCTGGAGGCACCCCAGCAAGTCAAGTTTTCAGGATATCTACAATGAATATTCATGAGAGACATTTGCATGCACTGCCTATTGAGTCAAAAGATGCATATAGTATTTTGGTGGAATGAATTTATTTAAGGCCTTATGATAATATGACACTGACTCCCCTCTAAAATCTCCATGGCCTCCTAATTCTAGAACTAAGAGCTCCAGTGGATTAACTGTAAGTAACCAAACTGATCCCCTCCCTTATAGTCTGTACCTGATGTTGCAGCTCTTTATCAAAGATGAGAAAATTACCCCCTTAAAGGGAGAATCATCTTCAGTTCTTTTCACGAGCCTGTGTTTACCTGCTCTTTTTGAATCTAGTCTCTGCTGGACAGAACTTACAGGGCGGCAATATGCAATGATGAGTAACTCCACTCTGTTGATAAATATTGGCATATATGGCCAGGTTAAGAGAAGACCAGCAGCCTCAGGGAGCCTGCGACCAGTGGCGTTCCTGATGGGGGGGGGGGGGCAGTGGGTGCGGTCTGCCCCAGGTGCAGACCACACCCTGTTCCGGGGCAGAGGGAGCGTGGAACGAAGGAAGGACAGGCGCGCGGCAGCCCCCCCCAGCGGCGTGCACCCGGGGGGGGGGGGGGGAGTGTCCTTTCACTGGGGGGGGGGGTCGTGCTGCATCCGGGGGGGAGGGGGGCGTTGCACATCGGCGATCCGCCCCGGGTGTCAGCCCCCCTAGGAATGCCACTGCCTGCGACCGAGCTTAGTGCTAATCAAATACTCTCTTGATTATTTTCTTCCCCGGAAAAAGAAATCTTATGAAACTGCTGTGACTGGGTGTCCCTATTAACTTTTTAACTTGTTGCCTTATCCAAACAGCCTTTCATGAAATGACATGGTGCACATGGGGATTCTGGCAGAGGTGCTTTTATTCACATCCACACAAATGTGCAACTGTAGGTGCAAATGTGTTAGAAAGTAGGCTCTGAGTTATAGGTGGACCTTCTTGGAGTTTTTCCTTTGTTTGTTTTTTTTTCAGAATCCTGTTCTTTCAAAAAGGGCTCGTGTTCAGTCCCCAGCCCAAAAGCTGCGCTATGAGCTGCATTGCTTAATGGAACGATACGGGATCAGTTGGCAGCGAGAACTGGACAGAGACCTGCCTCACACCTGGCAGCGTCATGGCGACCTTATCGTACTGAATGAAGATTGCTTCAGTGCTCCTGTGTGGAAGGCACTGGGTAAGAGAAAGCTTGGTTGCTGGTCATAGAAGTAAGTGTCACACCGAAAGGCAATTCTGTAACTGGGAAGCCACATTTACATAGTAACATAGTAAATGACGGCAGAAAAAGACCTGCATGGTCCATCCAGTCTGCCCAACAAGACAAACTCATATGTGCTACTTTTTGTGTATACCCTACTTTGATTTGTACCTGTCCTCTTCAGGGCACAGACCATTTAAGTCTGTCCAGCACTATCCCCACCTTCCAGCCACCAGCCCCTCCTCCCACCACTGGCTCTGGCACAGACCGTATAAGTCTGCCCAGCACTATCCTCGCCTCCCACCACCGGCTGGCTCTGCCACCCAATCTCGGCTAAGCTCCTTAGGATCCATTCCTTCTGAATAGGATTCCTTTATGTTTATCCCACGCGTGTTTGAATTCTGTTACCGTTTTCATTTCCACCACCTCCCGCGGGAGGGCATTCCAAGCATCCACTACTCTCTCCGTGAAAAAATACTTCCTGACATTTTTCTTGAGTCTGCCCCCCTTCAATCTCATTTCATGTCCTCTCGTTCTACTGCCTTCGCACCTCCGGAAAAGGTTCGTTTGCGGATTAATACTTTTCAAATATTTGAACGTCTGTATCATATCACCCCTGTTTCTCCTTTCTTCCAGAGTATACATGTTCAGGTCTTCAAGTCTCTCCTCATACATCTTGTAACGCAAATCCCTTACCATTCTTGTAGCAATTCTGTAACTGGGAAGCCACATTTACGCACCCCTTGTGTGCCTAAAGATACAGAATACAGTACAGCCTTGATTATCCGATGTAAATGGGACCGACCCATTATCGGGTAACTGAAAAGTCGGATAATATTGAAAACGCTGGATAAACTCCTCAAACAATGCATAAACAAAGGCATAATGTTCCTGCTTTTCAAAAATTGATATAAAACAAAGATTTTTAATAGAAATAAACTAGATGACGTCACCAGCGTGTCTGCTGGATATGCGAATGGTCAGATTACTGAAGGTTGGATAAGTGAGACTGTACTGTACTAGCATTTGTGCATGTAAGGGCAAGCATGGTGCCTTTTCCATAACATGGGCATGCCTCCCTCTTACACGCGTACCTTACAGTATAAATTAGTACCTGCAGCATTTATGAAACCACAGTTCCATCAATTCAATGGCTTTTGTAACTGTAGGTGTGTAAACGTAAGACGCGCTTATACCAGGTTATATTAGTATTCTATAACGGAATCTGGACACCCAGATGCTGTTAAAAAATACTCTCACCAGATGACATCAGGGTGCCCATTTATAGAATTGCCTCCCTCTCCACCCCCAAATACTGACCAGTGTCCTGACTTCATTTTTTCAGGAACAGAGCTCTGGGACACTGTTGCCTCTACCCTGGGAGTCCAGCGTGTAGCCAAACAGGGACGAGTGTCTGCAGATGGTTTGCGATCCCCGACAGTGACCCTGCTACTAGGAAACAGCAGCTGGGTGGAGCATGTGGACAATGGAATAAGGTTTGTTGTTAGATGTTTCTTCACACTACTGCTAAGTCTATTGCTACCCAGTCTCATTGCATGCTCTGAAACTTCCTGCTGGCAAAAATGCCTAAGCTTTGGATATTATTTAGACTTTTGAGCCTAAGTGGCAGAGAACATGCGTACCTCTAAGCACAACTGCTTACACCAGCACCAGTGTTCCCCCTAAGGTGTAGTACGCATGTGCTAGAAAGGAACAAGGGGCTGTTGGACTATGGACTGAATAGATGGAGGAAGAGAGGGCCAGGAAGATGGTTATTTTTTTCACCTATCTGTCTATTTATTAATTGCAGGGTAGATATTCAGTCCATGGCAGTCAGTGTTTTTTTAAGCTGCTTACAGCCACAGGCTGAAATTACCCTAGATATTCAAAGCCAGTCCATGTCTTGGCTCTGACATTGAATATCTGGTTATGTGTTGTTAACCAGAAGTTAACCGGGCACCAACCAGCATTCAGACCTGTGTCCAGTTAGTTCAGCGGATAAAGTTAGGACAGCCTTTTTGCTGTCCTAACTTTATCTGCTTACTTAGCCAGTTAGTGGACTTAATATCTCTGCTAACCAGTTTAACTTCCGGCTCTGCCCAGACTCCACCCCCAAGCTGCTCCAGCACTAACCAGACAGTGCCTGTGCAGTCATAGGCAATATTTAGCAGCATTAACCATTTAAGAGACGCTGAATATTGCCGGATGGCCAGTTCAGAGGGGTTTAACCTGGCAGGAGCTAAACAGACTAACAGACTCATAAAAATTAAACAGCTCTAACAAAGCCTGCCCTGTAAGCCCATAACTGCACACACTTAAACTGTCACAAAGGCTCAAGAAAATAAATGAGCCTTCAGAAATTTCTTAATTGTCTTAGTAGTTCTGGTCAGTCTTAAATCCACAGGTAACCAGTTCCATTCCCATGGTCTTGCTATGGAAAAGGCTCTAGCGCTTGTCTTGGAAAAATGCATTTCATGGAGTGTTGGGATTATTAATTGTAAAATTCCCTCTGATCTCAAGGCCCTAGCAGGCTGATAAATTCTTAGAATTTGAGATAGAACAGAGCCTCATTCTGTAGGACCTTGGGGAAGCAACATTTTGGCTGCAGCATTTTGAACTACCTGCAATGCTTGACACTGATTCTTTGACTTACCCAAGTACACAGTGTTTCAGTAATCAAGCTTAGTTGATACAATACATTGAACCAGAGCTCGGAAATCAGCAGCACACAACATCAGTTTCAACCTGCTAAGGAGACTGTATAACAGACCTCATCTGGAGTTGCATAGTATCGGCCAAGTCTAGTACAGGGTCGAAGGAAAAGAGAGAGAAAGAGATGCTGGAGAATGGAGGAAGAGAGAATCAGGAAGATATCAAATTGCAGGGGGAAGAAGATGAGAGGGGGAGGTGCTGGACTCCCAGTGGGGAGTGATGTGCTGCTTGTATCCCTGATTGTTTATTGAAGTGTTACAAGACATCTGTAAATATAAAAATGTATTAAATATATAATTGCATTTTCAAATGTGTTCTGTTAGGAATTACCATATTATGTAATAACAAGTATTTGACGTAATTGTTTTTAAGAATGCAGTTAGAGGCTTTCTGTTGGTAATTTGTTAATTTTATTTGTGTGATCTCAAACATTACTTAGTTTGACTTTGTTTTGTGAGCTACTTAGGTCCTATTGGTATTAGCGGCATACAGATACAGTATTTAGAATAGAATAGTAGCGCTCACAGAGAAATGTAACCAAACCTTTTCTGTTCATGACAACCTACTTCACAGAGGGAACAGCTGGATGCAAATGCCCATATCTAGAATTATGCATAGACACACGTAATATAGTAAATGTCAGCAGATGAAGACCTGCAAGGTTCATCCAGTGTGCCCAGCAAGGTGGCAAGATTTGAATATGGCACTCTGCACAGGTTCTACTTCTTCTTGATTAAATAATGATATATTTAATCTCTGTCTCTCCCTGTCAATGGGGCACAAAGTGTAGAAGTCTGCTCGGCAGCAGTCCTACTTCCCAACTACTGGATTTGCCATCGAAGCCCACTTCAGTCTTGATCCTGATCTGGTTTTGCTATTTTCGGAACCCATACCATAGAAGTCTGTCTAGCATTGGTCTTACATCCCAACCTCTGAAGCTGCCATCAAAGCTTACTCCAGTTATGAGGTCATTTAAATGTTGCTTTACTTGGATTCCATTCTTTTTCTATATAGTGTTCCTTTGTGTCTTGAGATAAGCATAGTTTATAAGCATATATATGTGCGCTCTGCCCAAATTCCTAGGACAAAAGAATAGTCATACTGGGTCAGACCAATGGTCTATCTAGCCCAGTATCCTACTTCCAACAGTGGCCAGTCCAGGTCACAAGTACCTGGCAGAAACCCAATGTGAGGGGGTTTATAGAACACTACCTCTCACCCTTAACAAAAGTCCCTCTCTAACTAGCATGGGCCACCTTAAGAGTACTGATCCCACCCCAAGAGGAAGTGATCTGGGAGAGGCAGAGTCCATACCTGGGAGTTTAAAAGACAAGGCCAGGCTAAGGTAGCTCAGGGAAGGAAGAATTGAAGCCCAAGTTTTATGCCTTTATTAAAAGCGTTTAGCTGCTGTGATCTAGCTGAGGTAAGCCATCTTTGTTTTGTTAAGGGAAATGGGACTTGATATTAACTTGCAAGCCTTGCTGAGGTCTGACTGGATCCAAACCTGAGAACTTACAGGCTCTGTTTGGGGCAGTGCGGGGCCGCCCCACCTGCCACAGACTGCTTGTCCTGCTATTCAGAGGGCTACTCAAGACTATTACTAAATTAAAGAAACTGTTGCATCTGAGGTTCCAGGCCTGTAAGGTAACAGGTCCCTGTACTCAGGTGAATTACTTTCACACTTAATACCTTGTCTGGCTGAGTTATTCCAAGGGCCATCACATAATCCTTGCCCGGGGTTTCACATACTACCAATCCCAGGGCAAGTAGTAGCTTCCCCCATATCCGTCTCGATAACAGGCTATGGATGTTTCCTCCAGGAACATGTCCAAAATTTTTTTAATCCCAGATATGACAGTTGTTTCTACATCCTCTGGCAGCAAGTTCCAGAGCTTACCCATTCTTTGAGTGAAAAAAATATTTCCTCCTATTTGTTTTAAAAGTACTTCCATGTAATTTCATTGAGTGTCCCCATGTCTTTGTACTTTTTGAAAGAGTGAAAAATTGATTCACTTTTACCCATTCTACCCTACTCAGTATTTTATAGACCTCAGTCATATCCTGCCTCCGCCATCTCTTTAACCTTTATTTTATTTAGTTTGTTTCAGTTCAAAGTGGCTTACAGTTTACATTTAGGTGAAATTACAGTGGTATTTTACATTTACGATGTAAAGAAATTACAGTGGTTTATATTTATGATATAAAGAGGGCATCAATAGCTTATGTGATTAACTGTAGAATTCATTGAAGAGGTAGGTTTTCAGTTCTTTTCTGAACTGAAGATAGTTAGTGATACTTCTTGTGGCTTTTGGTATTGTGTTCCACCATTTAGAACCCAGGTAGCTAAATCCTGCTATGTAGATGGTTTTGTAAGTTATGTTTCTGCAGTTGGGTAAGTGGAGAAGTAGGTAGCTTCTGGTATCTAGGCTTGTATATCTTAGGGATAGTTCAGTCATATCTTGCATGTATACAGGTGCCATTCCAAATAGTATCTTGAAAATGAGGGTGCTGGCTTTGAAGAGTAGTCTTGCCTTGATTGGCAGCCAGTGTAATGTTTCAAGTAGTGGAGTTGCTCTCTCGTATTTCGACTTTTTGAAAATCAGTCTCGCTGCTGTATTTTGGATGGTTTGCAATTATTTTACTGTGTTTTCCTTACACCCTATGTATGCTGCATTGCAGTAGTCTAGTTGTGATAGTATAGTCAATTGTATCATTTTCCGGAATGATTGGGGAAATAGTCTCTTATCTTTCTCAGTTTCCATAATGTTCTGAAACATTTGATGTTTCTGCTGATATTTGACTGTCCAGTGCTAGATGTTTGTCTAGGATAATTCCCAGTATTTTTAGTTGTGTTTCGATTTGGTATGGTTGATTGTGAAATTTTGGTGAACTGTGGGGTTGTGTGTGCTGGAATGAACCAGGAATTTGGTTTTGTCTCTGTTTAATTTGAGTTTGAAAGTTGTTGCCCAGTTTTCTATGAGCTTTCCTCTTATGGAAGGCGTTCCATCCCCTTTATCATTTTAGTTGCTGTTCTTTGAACCTTTTCTAATTTCGTTATACCTTTTTTTGAGATATGGCAACCAGAATTGAACGCAGTACTCAAGGTGAGGTCGCACCATGAAGCGATACAGAGGTATTATAATAATCTTGGTCTTATTTTGCATCCCTTTCCTAATAATTCGTAGCATCCTGTTTGCTTTTTTGTACACTGGGCAGAAGATTTCAGTGTATGGTCTACAATGACACCTAGATCTTTTTCTTGAGGGCTGACTCCTAAGGTGGACCCTAGCATCAGGAAACTATGATTTGGATTATTCTTCCCAATGTGCATCACTTTGCATTTGTCCACATTAAATTTCATATGCCATTTGGATGCCCAGTCTTCCAGTTTCCTAAGGTCTTCCTGCAATTTTTCACAATCCGCATGTGTTTTGACAACTTTGAATAGTTTTCATCTTCAAATGTAATCACCTCACTCATTGCTCAAAACTGAAGCAAATAATTCATTCAATCACTCTGTTATGGCCTTGTCCTTGCTGAGTGCCCCTTTTGCTCCTTCATGATCTAATGGTCCCACAGATTCCCTCCCAGGCTTCCTGTTTCTGATCTACTGTGAGTTTTTGTCTCTGCGGCAAGTTTTTTTTTAATTATTCTCTTTTATCCTTCTTCATCAATCCTTTGCATCTAGCTTGACAGTGCTTATGTTGCTTCTTATTTTTTTCATTCAGATCCTTTTTCTATTCATTGAAGGATACTCTTTTGACTCTAATACCCTCTTTTACCTTTTAACCATGTTGTCTGCTCTTCTTTCTATCTTTGTTAATACGTGGAATATATCTGGTCTGGGCTTCCACGATGGTATTTTTAAACATCCATGCCTGCTCTAAAGTTCCACGCACATACCCACTGGCAACGTGTGCACCATTGAAGCATGGTGCGTACTTTACTGCTAGTTGATATTATATAAAAGGCTATTTACATGCATAGGTATCCAGTTATGCTCATAAATGACTGTCTAGAATTTGTGCATTCTTACTGCCTAAAGCTAAGCAGCTTCTCATAGACTTACCCCCTCCCCCAGTAGATGATAATGATTTAATGTGAAGTATGCATGCACCTTCTTACTTTGCACCTCTTATTTTGTCTGGCAGCATAGTTAAAAGTACTTATGTACTTAGCAAAGGGAGGGTACAATAGCATGTTTCACGTCAGATGTACTTCTTTTCCTCTGACCTAAACACACACCTGGAAACACCTTTCAACATTTCATGAATACTCTGGGCCAGGCAGAAGAGGGCAGTTTTCAGATAGGACAATTTTGATAGGGAAATAGCTCAGAAAATTGTCTTCAGTGTTCATGTTGCACATTCCTCATTCTTTTGTTTGTCATTTTGTGAATTGCCATATATTGGTATGTTAGTTAGTACAAACCACGGCATGTAATCTTGCAGTAAAGAACTTTGGGGGGGGGGGGGGTTGTAGTTGGGTGGGAATGAAGAAGAACAAACACACTGAACTAGGCTATTTGGTGGAAATGAGAGGCTTGTAGCAGGAAAGAGGTTCTCCTATCACAGTATGTTGAATGAAGAAGCTGTTTTGATAGGTGCTAAGATAATTTGACCAAAGTTATGTTTGCTGTTTTAGATATACATTTGATGTGACCAAGTGCATGTTTTCTTCTGGAAACATCAGAGAGAAGTTACGGGTGGCAGGTTTGTTCTGCAGGGATGAAGTGGTTGTGGACCTCTATGCAGGTAAGAAGGAGAGAAGGCTATGCTCTTCTTTTCTACATTTCTCACTTCACAGCTTTGTGTTCTTTCCCATAGAGGCTCACCCGTAGATGGTGAACAGAAGCAATATGTGATCCAACCTTTAGTTTCCTCAAAATCTGTTGGTGGATTTTACTGGATATGAGTAGTTAGTCTGAGCAGGTCATATTTGAAGCTGAATAGATTCGTAATACTTGCTGTAAATACAAATGATGAGCTGTCTTGTGCAGCATTATATACATGCAGTGTGTTGTCTGTGAAAGGCTCAGAGTGCTCCCGGTGGTCTGTAGGCTGGCACACATCTGTCCAAGGGTTCCAGAGGACTTCACTGTCCCCGGTAGTATATACCCACAGGACTAGATCCAGTAAATGGTGCCCAATTATGGGCCTCAAAAAAAAATCAGCGCTCAGCACTATTCTATAAAGGACGATCCGGAATGAGCATTCTTTATAGAATAGCAAAATTCTGTTCCCAGCTTTGGACGTGAGGACTTACACCAACTGAAACCTGGTGTAAATCCTGGCATGTAAATTAGGTGCAGATCCCCAGTATTAAGCAATATTGTTAATGCCAATAATTGATAGCACCCAATTATTGGTGCTAATTGGCTCGTTAGCCAATTTAGTAGCAAACTTTTGTGCACCATTTATAGAATTGCCCTTACAGTGTGCAATCATTTGCTCTTCAGTGAAGGCATGGAGAAGGTAATCCGCACAAAGTGGCACACTAGGTGAGCCACACTGATCTTTATCTTCCATCATAACATGAGGAGGTACCTGGCAAAGCTTGAAGAATGGTCCAGAATTTGGCAGCTAAGATTTAACACTAAAAAATGCAGGGTCATGCATTTGGGCTGCAAAAGTCTGAGGGAGCAGTACAGTTTAGGGGATAAAGAAATTTTGTGCCCGAAAGAGGAGCGGGACTTGGGTGTGATCCTATGTGATGATCTTAAGGTGGCCAAATAGGTAGAAACCAGAAGGATGCTTGGGTGCATAGGAAGAGGAATGCAACACACAGCAAGTCCAGAAGTAATCTCAATATAAATATCTTTATTAAAATAACACCCGATGTGGTCCACGTTTCGCCCACTCATGGGCTGCCTCATTCTAAAAGCAGTAATCTTAAAACATAATACAAAATATAGCAACATGCGTATAAAATATATGGGATCCAGGGCAGTGTATGTGCACTATCCATAAAATAAATTACATTTATTAAAAAATGTATCATGTATGGTAAGTGATACACACATACTTGTGAGCAGGTCTGTGCGATACATACAAAATGAAAATATATATATTTTTTAAATAGTAAACTTGTTCATGTGGGATTCAGTGTGATCTACCATCAACTAACTCCTATAGAGAAACAGCCATCTATCCATCTATGGTGCATCTTGTGTGAACCTAAGTGTACAAATTGTAGTGCAAAACTACAGGCAGCAGGATCTATAGGCACTTAACCATTACATACCAATGCTGGAAGTACTAGAGAGCTCACAATCCCAAATATCTCCCTAGGTAATCAGACGTCTATGATGCAACTTATGTAAAAAGTGTGGTACAAAACTACAGATGCTTACCACAATTTTTACATAAGATGCACCATAGATGTCTGATTTTTTTTAGATGAGATAGTTGATGGTAGATTATACTGAATCCCACATGCACAAGTATAATATTAGTATTACTGTTAACAGATTTGTATTAGGTTTTCTCCGAGGACAAGCAGGCTGCTTGTTCTCACTGATGGGTGACGTCCACGGCAGCCCCTCCAATCGGAAACTTCACTAGCAAAGTCCTTTGCTAGCCCTCGCGCGCCCGCGCGCACCGCGCATGCGCGGCCGTCTTCCCGCCCGAAACCGGCTCGAGCCGGCCAGTCTTCTTTTGTCCGCACTCGGTACGGTCGTGTTTTCGCCGTGTCGAGCCCCGGAAAGTCGACCTCGCGCGTCCAATTTGTTTGAACGTGTTTTTTTCCTTCGGGAAAGCTTTGTCCTTGTCGGGAAGTGCTCCGCAAACCCCCCGCCGGGTTTCGTGTAAATCCTCCCCGTACTTCCAGCTTTTTTGCCCCGGTAAGTTTTCTTTCGTCGTCGGGGTAGGCCTTTTTTCGGCCTCGGTCGAGATTTTTTCTCCCTCTAAATTTGGTGCTTCGAATTTCGCCATTTCGGCTTTTGATTTCGCCGGCGTGATTTTTCCGCCCATGACATCGAAGCCTTCCAGCGGCTTCAAGAAGTGCACCCAGTGCGCCCGGGTTATCTCGCTCACTGATCGACACTCGTCGTGTCTTCAGTGTCTGGGGGCCGAGCACCGCCCTCAGAACTGCAGTCTGTGTTCCCTGCTTCAAAGGCGGACTCAGGTAGCGAGACTAGCCCAGTGGAACGTGTTGTTCTCGGGCTCTTCGTCGGCATCGGCACCGGGATCTTCGAGTGCATCGACGTCGTCAGCGTCCAGACCATCTTTCTCGGCCGCCCCTGCATCGAGTGCATCGAGGCATCGGGCCTCTGCATCGGCGCCGAGACATCGGATAGCTGCATCGACGTCGGTGGTACCAGGACCTCGTCTGCTGATGTCGTCGGACGGTGGTGCATCGGGTGGAGTGCAGGTGAGGGCTGTCCATTCCCCTGCTGGTGGCGGTGAGCCCTCGGGTGGGTCTCCGCCTACCCTGAGGGCTCCTGCGGTACAGCCCCCCCGAGATCGACCTTCTTCAGTCTCGGCCCCGAGGAAGCGACGGGTGGATTCGACGTCCTCCTCGTCGGTGCCGGGGAGCTCCGGTGACATGCTTCGGAAGAAATCGAAGAAGCATCGACACCGGTCTCCTCCCCGTGTCGGCACCGAGAGCTCTGGGTCGCCGAGGGATTCGGCACCCAGCAGGCATCGGCACCGAGAGGACCGCTCACCCTCTGTTCAGGAGGTGTCGATGCGCTCCGCTCTGGACAGCCCGGAACAGCCTCCACGCCCGGAACAGGTACTGACGTCGACGCCTGCATCGACCTCTCAGCCTTTCTCTACAGCCGCTCTAAACGAGAGCCTCCGGGCCGTTCTCCCAGAGATTCTGGGAGAGCTGTTGCGCCCTACCCCTCCGGTACCGGCGGTGCTTGCGCCACCGGTACCGTCGAGCGTGGCGCCGGCTGGCCCATCGCCCAGGTTGAGGTCCCCGACGTCGGTACCGCGTGCGGTACCGACCGCGGCCACCTCCCAGGAAGGCTCCCCGACTACGTCGGCGGAGGGAGCTTCGCCGATGCGGGCGAGGGAGTCTACCTCTCGACGCCCCCATCGTGGACAGGGTTCCACGGAGTCGAGCAGGGCGAGGTTGCAGACACAGGTCCGTGAACTTGTGTCTGACACCGAGGGTGAGGCCTCGTGGGAGGAAGAGGAAGATCCCAGATATTTCTCTGACGAGGAGTCTGGGGGTCTTCCGTCTGATCCCACTCCCTCTCCTGAGAGACAGCTTTCTCCTCCCGAGAGTCTGTCTTTTGCCTCCTTTGTCCGGGAGATGTCTACGGCCATCCCCTTCCCGGTGGTTGTGGAGGACGAGCCCAGGGCTGAAATGTTTGAGCTCCTGGACTATCCTTCTCCACCTAAGGAAGCGTCCACTGTTCCCTTGCACCATGTCCTGAAGAAGACATTGCTTGCGAACTGGACCAAACCATTAACTAATCCCCACATTCCCAAGAAGATCGAGTCCCAGTACCGGATCCATGGGGACCCAGAGCTGATGCGCACTCAGTTGCCTCATGACTCTGGAGTTGTGGATTTGGCCCTAAAGAAGGCTAAGAGTTCTAGGGAACATGCTTCGGCGCCCCCGGGCAAGGACGCTAGAACCTTAGACTCCTTTGGGAGGAAGGCCTACCATTCCTCTATGCTCGTGTCCAAGAGAGTCCAGCAGCGGATTACGGACTTGCCTTGCCGGGCGGA
Source organism: Microcaecilia unicolor (assembly GCF_901765095.1). Lineage (NCBI taxonomy): Eukaryota > Metazoa > Chordata > Amphibia > Gymnophiona > Siphonopidae > Microcaecilia > Microcaecilia unicolor. The sequence goes on from NC_044037.1 coordinate 74,389,801, forward strand.
TAACATTTTTGGCGAAAAAGTCGAGCAGGTGGTAGAGTCTCTCCACCAGCGGGACACCGCATTCGACAAGTTCGCCCGCCGGCAGCCTTCAGCTTCTACCTCTACAGGTAGACGATTTTTCGGGGGAAGGAAGACTGTTCCCTATACTTCTGGCAAGCGTAGGTACAATCCTCCTTCCCGACAGCCTGCGGCCCAGGCTAAGCCCCAGCGCGCTCGCTCTCGTCAGCAGCGTGCGAATCAGCAAGGCCCCGCGGCTCCCCAGCAAAAGCAAGGGGCGAGCTTTTGACTGGCTCCAGCAGAGCATAGCCGACATCCAAGTGTCAGTGCCGGGCGACCTGCCTGTCGGAGGGAGGTTGAAAGCTTTTCACCAAAGGTGGCCTCTTATAACCTCCGATCAGTGGGTTCTCCAAATAGTCCGGCAAGGATACACCCTCAATTTGGCCTCTCAACCTCCAAATTGTCCACCGGGAGCTCAGTCCTACAGCTTCCAGCACAAGCAGGTACTTGCAGAGGAACTCTCCGCCCTTCTCAGCGCCAATGCGGTCGAGCCCGTGCCATCCGGGCAAGAAGGGCTGGGGTTCTATTCCAGGTACTTCCTTGTGGAAAAGAAAACAGGGGGGATGCGTCCCATCCTAGACCTAAGGGCCCTGAACAAATATCTCGTAAAAGAAAAGTTCAGGATGCTTTCCCTGGGCACCCTTCTCCCCATGATTCAGCAAAACGATTGGCTATGCTCTCTGGACTTGAAGGATGCCTACACACACATCCCGATACTGCCAGCTCACAGACAGTATCTGCGATTTCAGCTGGGCGCACGCCACTTCCAGTACTGTGTGCTACCCTTTGGGCTCGCCTCTGCGCCCAGGGTGTTCACAAAGTGCCTAGCTGTGGTAGCAGCGGCGCTTCGCAGGCTGGGGGTGCACGTGTTCCCATATCTCGACGATTGGCTGGTGAAGAACACATCCGAGGCAGGAGCCCTGCAGTCCATGCAGATGACTATTCGCCTCCTGGAGCTACTGGGGTTTGTGATAAATTACCCAAAGTCCCATCTTCTCCCAGTGCAGAAACTCGAATTCATCGGAGCCCTGCTGGATTCTCGGACGGCTCGCGCCTATCTCCCAGAGGCGAGGGCCAACAACTTGTTGTCCCTCGTCTCGCGGGTGCGAGCGTCCCAGCAGATCACAGCTCGGCAGATGTTGAGATTGCTGGGCCACATGGCTTCCACAGTTCATGTGACTCCCATGGCCCGCCTTCACATGAGATCTGCTCAATGGACCCTAGCCTCCCAGTGGTATCAGGCCGCCGGGGGTCTAGAAGACGTGATCCACCTGTCCACGAGATTTCTCGAATCCCTGTATTGGTGGACGATTTGCTCCAATTTGACTCTGGGACGTCCCTTCCAAATTCCTCAGCCTCAAAAAGTGCTGACCACGGATGCGTCTCTCCTGGGATGGGGAGCTCATGTCGATGGGCTTCACACCCAAGGAAGGTGGTCCCTCCAAGAAAGCGATCTACAGATCAATCTTCTGGAGTTGCGAGCGATCTGGAACGCTCTGAAGGCTTTCAGAGATCGGCTGTCCCACCAAATTATCCAAATTCAGACAGACAATCAGGTTGCCATGTACTATGTCAACAAGCAGGGGGGCACCGGATCTCGCCCCCTGTGTCAGGAAGCCGTCAGCATGTGGCTTTGGGCTCGCCGTCAAGGCATGGTGCTCCAAGCCACATATCTGGCAGGCGTAAACAACAGTCTGGCCGACAGGTTGAGCAGGATTATGCAACCTCACGAGTGGTCGCTCAATTCCCGTGTGGTGCGACAGATCTTCCAGGCGTGGGGCACCCCCCTGGTGGATCTCTTCGCATCTCAGGTGAACCACAAGGTCCCTCAGTTCTGTTCCAGGCTTCAGGCCCACGGCAGACTGGCGTCGGATGCCTTCCTCCTGGATTGGGGGGAAGGTCTGCTGTATGCTTATCCTCCCATTCCTCTGGTGGGGAAGACTTTGTTGAAACTCAAGCAAGACCGAGGCACCATGATTCTGATTGCTCCCTTTTGGCCGCGTCAGATCTGGTTCCCTCTTCTTCTGGAGTTATCCTCCGAAGAACCGTGGAGATTGGAGTGTTTTCCGACCCTCATCACGCAGGACGAAGGGGCTCTTCTGCATCCCAACCTCCAGTCCCTGGCTCTCACGGCCTGGATGTTGAGGGCGTAGACTTTGCCTCTTTGGGTCTGCCAGAGGGTGTCTCCCGCATCTTGCTTGCTTCCAGGAAAGACTCCACTAAGAGAAGTTACTTCTTTCATTGGAGGAGGTTTGCCGTCTGGTGTGACAGCAAGGCCCTAGATCCTCGCTCTTGTCCTACACAGACCCTGCTTGAATACCTTCTCCACTTGTCTGAGTCTGGTCTGAAGACCAACTCCGTAAGGGTTCACCTTAGTGCAATCAGTGCATACCATTACCAAGTGGAAGGTAAGCCGATCTCAGGACAGCCTTTAGTTGTTCGCTTCATGAGAGGTTTGCTTTTGTCAAAGCCCCCTGTCAAGCCTCCTACAGTGTCATGGGATCTCAATGTCGTTCTCACCCAGCTGATGAAACCTCCTTTCGAGCCACTGAATTCCTGCCATCCGAAGTACTTGACCTGGAAGGTCATTTTCTTGGTGGCAGTTACCTCGGCTCGTAGAGTCAGTGAGCTTCAGGCCCTGGTAGCCCAGGCCCCTTACACCAAATTTCATCACAACAGAGTAGTCCTCCGCACTCACCCTAAGTTTCTGCCAAAGGTTGTGTCGGAGTTCCATCTGAACCAGTCAATTGTCTTGCCAACATTCTTTCCCCGTCCTCATTCCTGCCCTGCTGAACGTCAGCTGCACACATTGGACTGCAAGAGAGCATTGGCCTTCTATCTGGAGCGGACACAGCCCCACAGACAGTCCGCCCAATTGTTTGTTTCTTTTGATCCCAACAAGAGGGGAGTGGCTGTAGGGAAACGCACCATATCCAATTGGCTAGCAGATTGCATTTCCTTCACTTACGCCCAGGCTGGGCTGGCTCTTGAGGGTCATGTCACGGCTCATAATGTTAGAGCCATGGCAGCGTCGGTAGCCCACTTGAAGTCAGCCACCATGGAGGAAATTTGCAAAGCTGCGACGTGGTCATCTGTCCACACATTCACATCTCATTACTGCCTGCAGCAGGATACCCGACGTGACAGTCGGTTCGGGCAGTCAGTTCTTCAGAACCTGTTTGGGCTTTAGGATCCAACTCCACCCCCCGAGGGCCCTGTTTGTTCTGTTCCAGGCTACACTCTCAGTTAGTTGGTAAATTTTTTAGGTCAATCTCAGTTATGTCCTCGCCGTTGCGAGGCCCAATTGACCAATGTTGTTGTTTTGAGTGAGCCTGGGGGCTAGGGATACCCCATCAGTGAGAACAAGCAGCCTGCTTGTCCTCGGAGAAAGCGAATGCTACATACCTGTAGAAGGTATTCTCCGAGGACAGCAGGCTGATTGTTCTCACAAACCCGCCCGCCTCCCCTTTGGAGTTGTGTCTTCCCTTGAAGTGTATTGTCTTGCTACATACTGGACTGGCCGGCTCGAGCCGGTTTCGGGCGGGAAGACGGCCGCGCATGCGCGGTGCGCGCGGGCGCGCGAGGGCTAGCAAAGGACTTTGCTAGTGAAGTTTCCGATTGGAGGGGCTGCCGTGGACGTCACCCATCAGTGAGAACAATCAGCCTGCTGTCCTCGGAGAATACCTTCTACAGGTATGTAGCATTCGCTTTCTAGCTCTGCTGAGTATTTCCTCATAATCGATTTGGGATTGTGCATTGGTATGTAATGATTAAGTGCCTATAGACACTGCTGCCTGTAGTTTTACACTACAATGTGTACACTTAAGAGGCATATTTTCAAAGCACTTAGACTTACAAAGTTACATAGAGGCATATTTTCAAAGCACTTTGGGAGGCTAAGTTCCATAGGTTTCTATGGAACTTTGGGAGGCTAAGTGCTTTGAAAATGAGCCTGATAGTAATCTGTGGAACTTTGAAGTCTAAGTTCTTTGAAAGTGAGCTCCTTGGGTTCACACAAGATGCACCATAAATGGCTATTTCTCCATAGGAGTTAGTTGTTGGCAGGTCACACTGAATCCCAAATGAACGAGTTTACTATTTAAAAAAAAAAAACTTTCATTTTGTATGTATCACACAGAACTGCTCGCACATTTATGTACATTCACTTTCTCTGAGCACAAGCAGGCTGCTTGTTCTCACAAGTGGGTCGACGTCCGCGGCGGCCCAGGAATCGGGAAAAACTTTGCAAGCAAAATAATAGTCTTTCCAGAGAGATCCGTTACGCGAACGAGTTCCCGCCCACTGCGCGAGCGTGCCTCTTTAGTTCTTTTCTCTCCATGGTGAGGTGCGTTTTGTTTTCGTGTCACTCCTCTCTCAGGCCCAGGAAGAACTTTTCTGGGAGGGAAAGGGAAATGGGACTTGATATACTGCCTTTCTGTGGTATTTTGCAACTACATTCAAAGCGGTTTACATATATACATGTACTTATTTTGTACCTGGGGCAATGGAGGGTTAAGTGACTTGCCCACAGTCACAAGGAGCTGCAGTGGGAATCGAACCCAGTTCCCCAGGATCAAAGTCCACTGCACTAACCACTAGGCTACTCCTCCACGATTCTCACCTCTTTAATTCTTTTGTTTTTTTCTTTTAAATATATATTTTTAAAAAAAACTAGTTTCAAGTAGTTTTTCCAGTACTTCTTTTACTTTTTTCCACATTAAAGTTTCCTTTCTTTTTCGATGCGGCCGGCCTTTGAGCCGCGCGGTCGGGTTTTTCCCCTTTTTGTGCTTTTTTTTTGGCACAATCGCATCGTTTGATTTCGCCGAAGCCGGTTTTTCTTCCATGTGTTTTAATTTCCCCCTCTTGGACCTCTTTCTGACTCCAGATCACACGGGGGACTAAAGATACCTATTTCACATAACAGGCTCTGTCTGATTTCTCCCACCTTCATTGTCACCCAATCACAAGGAGGTCTGTTCTGGGTTTGCATTAGGGGCTGTAATCGAATTCTAATTCCCATAACTACTGCTTTCAGTCTTCCTGGAGCTAGGTATACTCTGAGCCATTTATGTTCCCAGATAATGCCTAATAAAAATCTGTCTAAGTTTCTCCAGAAACTGAGTGTATGTGATGTGCCTTGTAAGCTAAATGTAAGGTAAAGAGAAGATAGAATAAAGACAGAGATAGGTTTAAATAGATAGATACATTTTATTTCTTACCCAAAGACAAGTCTTCAAGTTGGTACGAATACAGACATCAGACTTTAATCAGGTACAATCAGCAGACAGATTCTGGGTACAACCGGACAGAGCCCTGCCGTCTGACAGAAGCGTTGGGGAAAAATTCCAAAGCTATGGCAATTTGTCCCCTCTTTTATACACAAATCTCTCCATAGAAGTCTATGGTGAGATACCTAGCTCTCAATTTCTGAGATGATACTTTCCCACACAGTCTTATCAGCATGTTTTGGGCAGCGTTGAGATAACAGTTCCACATCTGTCTGTGTCGCAATACTTTTCACACCATCTTAAGAACTCTGTATAACCTCTGTAGCCTTCTATACAAAACTAATAGACTCCATTTTGTTCATCTGATTTAAAGTGACAGTTGTACCAGTTTGTGTCAGGACTCATTGTTCAGACCTGCTTTTTGCAGATTCTCAAATATTAAATCACTTTCTTGTTGTTTGGCCCAGTCAGTACTTTTTCAGTTGTTTTAGCTATTTAAGGTATGTAAATTGACCCACCACTATTCCAGTGGATGGATCCCAAGCGGGGACACATATTAACTTACAGGAAAAGCAAGTCCTTGCGCAGCCAGTCATAGATTTTTAAACCTAGCTGGTATTTTTACAGCCTGAGTCCTAAAATCTGGCCTTCCACCCTTCCGGTGGATCCAGTGAGGGTCTCTTGCTGCAGTATAATTATACATTCCCCACTTGTCACCCCCTCTGGAGAGGGGTGACACAAAACTCGTCAAGCGTGTCATCATCTATTCCAGAAGGTGGCAAGCTATTAAACGAGAGGGGGAGTTTTGCTCTTATGGGTTGCTAGCAGATATTATGCCAGACAGAAAACTTCATTTTTAGGTGGTATATTTCTGGGCATATGGAATTCCCTTTATATTACCCAACCCCTTGGGCCTTAATCTTGATGTTACCCCTCTTGAGGTGTACTCAAACCTGTAGTGAGAGAGGTTTTATGAATGGGACAAAACCATGAGTTCATCTACAAAATCTCATGAAGTATAGGTATACGGGTAATAGCAATTTCAGGTGGATCATACTAATAAATACTTTCAGGTCTTGTTATGACTTAGTACATGGGGAGATAATCTAATGTATCTATCTCAGTAGTCTTGAGAAGGAACAGTGGTTTCGATTAAGCATTGTTATGGGCTCAACAAATATATGGCTAGTATTCAGATTGTAGGCTGTTTAAGGTTTGTAGGTATTCAGAATCCTTAAATAGGTCGGGATTCCTGGACCTTACTAGTACTCATCATTGGCATCCAACCATGAGCACTAATAAGTGGATAGTAAGCAAGAGGTTGTCAATCCTAGAAAAATTCATATCACCAGAGGTCATGCATGGATCTTGACATATGCATAATGACCTGGAAGTATGGGAAGCAATTTATATATCCATTACCCCACTTGGAGCTTAGTCAAACCTACAGAAAGACATGCAACGTAAGTAAGCTTACACCAGAGTTAAACAATTGCATAGCTGGTTGATACTAACAGAGTTTACATCTACATTATGATATCTTAGCCCGTACTAGGGTTTGATGTTACCCTTGTATCTGAGCAAGATCAACTTTAATTTTAAATTACCTAAACAGAAATAACAGGGAAACTCTTAGAAAAACAATTAGAACAATAAAGGAAATAATAGGAAAATAAAATAAAACCTTTTCAATATCTAGACAGGATTGCTGCTAAACTGAAAATAAAACAAAATATGAATCTATAATGTCCATAAACAGCAACAGTAATTCTCAAATTAAGTATCAGTTCTAAATTCTCTTTCATCGATCATGGTTGAGGCGGTGGAAGCGCTGAAGAATCTGGACGGAGATCTGGAAGATCTAACAGGGCAGGGTTTTCAGGCTGGCCTGTTGAAGGAAGTGGACGGTCTTGAGATGGTTAGGCTGGTAACATCTGGTTCTGCGGCTGAGTAAACACGTATATCTTTCACATGTGGTCCAGTAGTTTGCAAGGTGTAAAGATTATTGCCACAACCTTGGGGGATCTAACATCATGTGGACCTGGATAGATCTTGAAGACGTACTTATGGTGTACAAATTGGGATCTTTCCATGTCTTTATTCTACCATCAACTTAAAATTAAAATTGGAATTGGGATTTGGAATTGGGATTTGGAATTGGGATTTGCATAATATATCCCCACTTCTGGCTTGCATAATGTGCGAGACAGATTGGTAATTTTCAGAAAGACATGATCAAATAACAATGGTAAAGTATATGGAACAAAAGAGAAAAACAATTAAAATTTAGAGATGATGGTAAATGTTCAATTATTGATGTATGGAGGGCAATGCGTCGCCATTTATCGCCAATAGATATGGAATCTTCACCTACGATGACTACCATTCACCAAGGGTTGAGCCCTCAGCTGTAGGAGGCCAGCAGGACTTATAAGTTAGATGATTCAAAAAGAAAGGTAGAGGCCAAATTTTCTTGCAACTTCAATAAGTGGAGAGCCTGTCTCTTTTATTCATGGACCAATTGATGCATCTGTTGAAACTCACGCTCAATAATGTTTCGTTTCTGAAAGCAGGTAATGTTGGGGTTTGTGCATCTGTCTTTTAATTTAGCGATTCTTTGCTGTAACATAACCTTCAGATCGGATACATTATCGGGTAGCTGTTCTTTGCTAGCAGTCGTCTCCTCGGTGAGGGACGTCAACGGGATTCCTGTATCCATCTGGGGAAAGGCAAAACTTGAACAGACCAGTAGTGCAATTTATGTGGTTAAGTTATTGAAAGAAGTCAGAATGTTAGGAGGTGGATCGTGGGTATAAAATAGGGGCCAGGAAGGAGGGATGGTAAGAAACAAAGCATCGAGAATGAAAAATTAAGTAAATTGAAAAAAAATTAAAATATTTAAAAAAAGCACCCTGAAGGGTGTAAGATAAAAATAGGCTTAAAAACAAATAATAATAAAACAAAATATGATACATCTGAATTGCAACAAGGCATATTCAGATGGTAATGCAAGAACAAGGTTCCTCAAAAAAGAGAAATGGAAGAAAAAACATTAAAAAGTGTAGCTACTTGATTGACCTTCACATAGAGTTTAAGTAATCCTTTTCAATCAGTCAAAGCTACCACGTGGTAAGAGTTAGGTGAAGCAAGGTGTTAGTTAAACACACAAACAATCTACATCAGTTTTTCTCACAAATACTCACAGTGAAAGACAGAGAGACAAAATGAGCAATAGAAAGGAGTGGAGTGCATAATTTTCCTTTTTCATGTCTGAAAGCCTCACCAATTCCCAGTTCAAGAATACTACAAAATCTATGAGCAGCGCAAAATGATCCCCCAAATGGCCAGTTCAAGGGAACATTTCTCGCATTCATTCCATATAACAGATAATGGTTATTAAATATTTCTTCTTTCTTAGACAAGGAAATAATGAAAAGCTTTCAGATGTCACACATATCATAGAGAGATTTCAAAAATGAAGGCTTTATATTCATGAAAAAACTAAAGAAGTGAATGTCACATCAATTTAAACAGCATAACAGTTAAAGCAGAATACATTTTAAAAATGTGCAATACACAGCTTTTATTAAAAAGGGATCCCGTATAAAGTAAAATGGCATAAATAAGTCAGTTCAGGTATACATATAAAAACATAAAATGAACATCCTCTGGGGATTACTCATCCCTGCAGTTGATAAGAACTCCCCAGGGAAGGTATGCAGAGAAATAAATAAATAACTTGCTGACTCAGTTAGGTCATTTGTAGGGTACCATAAATATACACTTGAAATTAAACCAGTAGAAATATAAAATAAAAACATGTCATCTGTAATAGAAATAGAAACATCACACCAATACATATACAGAGAAATGGTTTTCAGGCTACTAAATGAGGAGCTGAGTAGTATAAGTAACTGAGAGCAACAAAATCAAATCGGGTTCGGGGTAACGCCTAGTCATTATGGGGTGGGTAATATTGATCCCTAGATCAGTGGTCACTGCGGACGGCGTTGATCCGGGTTCCACAAAGGGAATGACCGGCGATCCGGAATTGGCGGAATTGATTTCTAGGTCTGTTCCGTGGTGGTTGTGGACATTTACGTGCGTAATGTCCATATTGGTAACAGCGATAACATTGGACATCTGGATAGCGATCAGGACTAGGGCCAGAATGGTAGTCCGTAGGTAGTCTATTAGTGTCGGGTGGGCTTTTTTTAGGTTGAGACCGGCGGCCACAATTATCAGGGTAATCATTCCTACAGTCCTGGTGATGTGGGTTATCTAGCGAGGGGAGGTCACTCGGTCGCCTGCGGTCTCTCTGTGGCTGTCGTATCCGGGAGACACGTAGCGATGGGGAGTCTGAAGGAGATTGACGGTATTGACTATGAGGAAAGTGCCAGCACGGACATTCCATGGCGTAATGTCCTAATTGGAAACAACGGTTGCACTGTACTTCAGTTCGATGGCTGGGAGTAGGCTGAGAGCGATAGTCCCGGCACTGATTGTTAGCTCTAGGAGTATTGGAGTTATGTGGAATGAGTGAATCGGCCCTTGCAGGGGGCCGTCTACTAGGCTGCGGATTAAGATTGCCCTCATCAGGTATCAATAACGATGTCAGATCTACAGTGTCTGGGATCACATAATCTGTGATAGTCGATACCCATCTACTGAGGATCTGATAATGGAGATGACGGGTAGAATCGGGTGTGTATGTGTAAATAAAGTCTAATAACCTTTGCAGGTTTTTGGTTCTAAAGGTGCCTTTACGGGGCCACGAGAGTCCAGGCTGAAACTTATTCCAGGAATGCCATATTTGGCAAAACTTTATAAGATTTATGCGGTCTCCTGGGAAGTGATTTATCACTCTTTCAAGAGGCAGCATAATGAATTGGGTACCAGAACTCTGATATGGTAGAACACCGATATCTGGGTTGTGTCAAATTGTACTGGCAAATCTAGTCTTATACAACACCTCCAGGATATACCCTCCCGACTAACCTCTAGATCAGTAGTGAATCCCAAGCAACTGATCGACACCAGCTATAAGTTACGCAAAATCAAACACCTCACTAGAGGACACCTTAAAATAGGTGTATATTGCAAAATTTATAATTTTAGTTACTGTTACCCCAACCACGGTTACCCTGCCAGTACCAGTAATTGTCAATTATTCTTTTTGCAAGATAAAGATATAGAAATAGAAAAGATATAGAGTATAGGGAATTGGAGTAAAAAAAATTTTCCCAACTTTAAATTACAAAATGTAAACAAGGACCTGACAATAATCTCCAGCCTGTAACAGCAGAGCCTGGCATCATGTTTGTATATTTACGTATATGAGGGACGAACTGTAGGGCACCTTAAGGGCGGCAGCTGATTCTGAAGACTTTAAGGATCCAGCTGCGAAATAAAAGTAAAGTGTACATATTATATGGTAAAAACTGGGCCTATTTGTAACGTAAGGCAAATAATAAACTGTAAAGTTATATTGGGAGCTGTGTATAGAAATAAAATATAGACATTAAACAAGACATGACACTTCTACATACTATAATAAGAGTAACAGGAAGATATGATATAATGGGTAGTGAACATCATCACCCAATATATATAATGAGCAAGTGGTCTACAGATAAGCTCCAGATTAATATTAATATATATATATTGACCAGACCTAGAACCTGGTACAAGGTTAGCGATTCAAAAGGCAGCTTCAGAGATAACAAGGAGATCTAGAAATGATAAGGTGCTAACAGTTTACAAAAACAAGCAATAATTATCCTGATAGTAAAACATGCAGAGACATAACACATTCATACTCACGTATCTGCTAATGTACTCCAACATAGGGACCCAAAATGAAAATTACTAATTGGCGGAAAGCTCTACGCTTTCACCGCAAGCGCCATTAGGAGAAAGCAAGACAGAAACTGCAAACAGAAATATGCCTAGAGAGACAGTATAAAAGTAAATAAATACTTAGTGTCAGCTATTATATATTTATACTACTCTATCCCAAATTAATAAATACTACTCCCCAGAGTGTGCTTCTAAAGACAGCTACAACTTGCCTGCCAACAACTTTTCCCAGTTATCGGCCATGGGCTACAACGCCATGATAGAGCCCCCAAAAAGGGACATTGCAAACACTCCCAAAAAGAACTCAAAAAACCTGCGAATAAGGTCTCCTGAGTCGAGGAGCAGCGGTCCAATGGGTCCCGCTGATTAGCTACAACATAATCACCCCAATGAACCTTAAGTGGCTACAACGCACGTAGTGAAATAAAAAATTTTATAGGTTAGGCTCTCCCGCGTATACAACTAACCATTTCTAAACAATTTTAAATACCCGAGTCAACCTGTACACAATCGCAACGAAAGTCGTTAGACGTCTCTTTATTAACCCCGCGCTCATCTATACAAGTAACTCATAGGTGGGCAATACTGCCGAACCCGCAGGCCACTCCGAAAAATGGAATGGAAGTCTGCTCAAAATCTAATAAATGAGATACCGTCATCCATTGAAGGATTCCCTTCAATGCATGTAAGTCCCAGACATCGGTATCAAAGTTAATTGCATGACACTAGTAGAAGAAATTAATAAAATAAATTTAAGAAATGAAGGGAAAAAGGAAAAAGGAAATAAGAAATATGGCATGTTCCTAGAAAGAACCTCTGAAACCTAATTCAGAAGTAGCAAGCAAAAAAAATTGTTTTAAAAGGGAAAAAAACATGTAAGCTCTTCGGGGAAGGCACAGTCATAAAAAAGTCATTAGTTGGAACACATTAGTCAGAACAAAAAATGTGAAAAATTACACGTTCATCATTCGCTAGACAATATGTTTTCCACTCAACAAACCACGAGAAGGAAACTCAAGAGCATTAAAGAGGACACAAGAAATTAAGCAAGGACGGGGCAAATAATAAAAATAAATTCATCCATACAGTTATACCTGTAGTACAACAGGAAAGCAATTTATATGTAAAGAAAAAGTGGAGAAATAAAAAAAAAATTGTGTAGCAATGACCATAAAATTAAAACACGGCAAACTTGAGCACAAGCATAAAAGTCTGAAAAATGTCTGACATGCAGAATATGGGGGAAGTGGGTGGGACTTAGAGATTGATGGACAGGCATTGCGGACCATTAATCAAGCAGCTTTATATTCTCCCTAGTACCGGGGAGTAAAGGAATGAGCAATAAACAAACAAAATAAACATATAGAGTATACATTAAAAAAAGAAAGGAAACAGACGGTGGGGATAACCATATATGTTACTGAAACACCGATTTCAATAAAAGGCAAGAAAGGCATTGTAGCATGTGTAGTCCAGAGCTGTACCCCTAGAATAAATGAAATAAAGGTAAATACATATTAAATGCTTTTGGGGCGGGTACCGGATAGGTTGGAAGTAGCATCTAAACAGGAAAATATAAGAGAAGCATATAATTCAAGAAATTGTGAAACAGGACACTAGAATCGTTGTGCAAATATGACAAGTTAATACCCATAAATATGACAAATTAATATCCATACACTCAGAAAAGGAACATAGTAAATAAAATAAACCCGAATGCAATGGCAGAAAGCTTTTGTGGCTAAACAGGTGAAGGGGAAAAAAACAAATTAAAACATGTGATTCTTACATCAAGAACTTCCAATGATACGGCATAAAACATATATACTAATCAGTGACTGAAATGATATGTCTAAATGATGACAAACAGAACAGCTGCAGCATTAGAAGGAAAGAGAAGGTTGGGTTATAAAGGACCAACAGGAAATAACTGAAGTGAAACAACGCTGTATTCTCATGGCACGCAGCCATCATCTTCTCAACCGGAAAGGTAAAACTTATTTTATATGCATATCTATTAAGGTAAAAGCAGAGAAATGCTTCTATATAGTACAGAATATTTATACTATCATATAAGTTATACAAAGGATCATCTAGCTCTTAATGTAACAATAAACCATTGTAATTTTATGTGACTTTCTGTGTTGGATCCTGGTTCATATCAAACTTATTATAAAGACTTACACAATTTAACTCTTTATAGAACCATATTATTTAAAAGCGATTGTCATTCTCAGGACGTGGAAATATTCATCAGGAAATATTATAACCTAGCTCATTATTACAAATGTTTAAAATAAGCCAGTCCAGGCTGTATGCAGTCGGAGGACGAAACCACAATGCAAGCGAGGAAGTGTAGATAACGTTATAATATAGCAAACAGCACAAAAGCAATCATGCAAGACAAACAAAGCTGAAAAAGTCTGAGAAATACTTAGACAGTGAGAGGTTAAAAAGAATACCTGTGTAATTGACTGTTTAACTTGTACCACTTCAGCATAGAACAGGGACAAAAAACGAACGGAAAAGGGGGAGAGGAGAGGGAAAAAAATCACTTTCTGAGCTTTTAAAAGTGACTGCCGAAGCAGTGCTGGACTGATAAGGCAGCTAAAGTGGGCAAGCTTCCCAGATTCTCATGTCCTTGAGATAGTAAACTACAGCACTTGTTAAAAGCTACAGAAAGAAATGGCAGTTTCGGAAGCCTGGATAAGGATATGTGAGGGAAAAAAGGGTTTAGAACTTCAGCTCTTCGGACAAATTTAAATGGATTTATAAAGGCAGATTCGAAGCCCAAGAGGGAGTATATATGAAATATGACAATTACTAGTAATGTAGTAAGTTTTGTTCCAGAAAAAAAATTAAAACGCACACCACATGGGACTGAGAAGGAAAAAGAATAGTTTTATAGGGAATCAAAAAAATAATTTCTAGTTTGTACCAGAAGCCAAAAAGGTGTATGTAAGGTGTTAAGTTACCCCAATTGGTATCGTGCGGGCCACACCCTTATAAATGTTACACGGACCACGAACAGTCGGTAGAGCATCAGAAAGGAGGGCAGGGAGGGTTATTGTGGCCGAAAAAGGGGAACAAGAACAAAATGTTGTGGAGGAAGGAATTCAAATTAGACTTAAGGGAAAAAGAACGGCTATGGGGGTGGGGTGAGAGCACAGAACTGAGCAGCAGTGAAAAAGAGCAATCAGTTGAACTACGCAGTAAATAATAAAGAACAGAAAATGCGATTCAAAGTGAAAAAGCCAAGCCAGATTTAGACAACGGCATACAGAGATAAGAACTAAGAAAAAAACAGAGACGGTACAGTATAGTGCACACAAAAATCCCAATCAGACGGAGTGCAGAGACATACAAAAAGATGCAAAAGGAAAAAGAGCGGACCCGCAGACCACAAAAAAGGGGAGATAAGAGATACAGAATCAGGAAATGTATGTAACAGCGGAAAAGATAACACAGGAGCATGAGATAGAAACTACATATCCATGAGGAGAAACGGAAATCAAAGGTTCTAATGCTGCACTATGCAAAAAAGCCGAGAAAAGTACAGGAAGAAGGGGGGCCGTGGGCTGTTAGAGGGAAAGCATAGTTCAGAAAACTAAAAGAACTGAATAGGGTGTTATGGGAAGTGTAGTGCACAAAGATTTGGATACGGCTTGCATTTGTTCAAAGTCATGGGAGGCAGAGAAGTTTAGAGATAAGGGGAAAACAGCAGTTGAACAGCGGTAAGCAGCTACAAAGCGGAGCCCCGTAATTAGTATTTGCAGCTGAAAAGAGAAGAGAGTTGTAGGAAGTAGGAGGGACAGTCCCGAGGCAATAATAAAAAAAAATCTCGAGGATAACTGTGTCAGCACAAGCAAAAGTATGTGCCGCACACACAGAGTAAAGGCAATAGCATTTGTGGAAAGGTGGGGGCTGTCAGGTATAGGAACAGAGAAACCAGAAGGATTTTAGAAGGGAGCAATCTGAAAACGTGCTGTTCTCCTAGGGTAAAGAAAATTCCCCCGATCCGGGAGTATACAGAGAAAAACGGAGCAGGATTAGACCCAGGGGATTAATAGGAAGAGGTAGACAGAGAAAGTTAGGATGAAGGAGAGCAGGGAAAGGGATTGGGGGGGGCGACAGAAGAAGAAAGAACAGAATACATAGTGAGGACAAGGATTTGATAAGGAGGGATTAAGACAGAACACAGGGTGGGATGGGAAACAGAAAATGCACAATCTCTGAGGATTGTTAAGCGAGTATGCTAGCATAAAGACCAATCCAAAGATTTTGAACATTGAAATAAACTTACAGCAAACCCCAAATCGCAGTCGCCTGGATTCGGTGTTATGCATCATTCACACAACAAGCACAGTCTTGCGCACATCTTTCAAATCAAAGGGATGGACAGAATAGGAGAAAGAAAAAAAAAGGTGAGAAAAAACAGAACAGAATATAGAAAGACAGAAACGAAGGTTTGACCACAAATAGAGATCAGCGTAGACAAGGGCAGAGAAGCAGGTGTGTTAGGTCAGTGCAAGGCATGAAGACATTCAGGGAAGAAAGTAAAAAGACAGAAGAATAAAGGAGTATTTAAAGTGGGGGTGAGAATGGACAGAACATTAATGCCCCTGAAGTGGGCAGTGGCCGTGATAGGGAAAAAATGAAGGAATAACAGCAGGGAGAGTGGGGAAGGAAAAATGAAAGAAAAAGAGAAAAAAGTGATAGAAAGATAACATAGAACATTTGAACGCACAATATAAGTATCCCCTCTTGCGTTCAAAAGAAGAGAAAGGAGGATAGAGTGAACGGTCAGCGTACGGCTGGTCACCACTGTTTTAATTTCCCCCTCTTGGACCTCTTTCTGACTCCAGATCACACGGGGGACTAAAGATACCTATTTCACATAACAGGCTCTGTCTGATTTCTCCCACCTTCATTGTCACCCAATCACAAGGAGGTCTGTTCTGGGTTTGCATTAGGGGCTGTAATCGAATTCTAATTCCCATAACTACTGCTTTCAGTCTTCCTGGAGCTAGGTATACTCTGAGCCATTTATGTTCCCAGATAATGCCTAATAAAAATCTGTCTAAGTTTCTCCAGAAACTGAGTGTATGTGATGTGCCTTGTAAGCTAAATGTAAGGTAAAGAGAAGATAGAATAAAGACAGAGATAGGTTTAAATAGATAGATACATTTTATTTCTTACCCAAAGACAAGTCTTCAAGTTGGTACGAATACAGACATCAGACTTTAATCAGGTACAATCAGCAGACAGATTCTGGGTACAACCGGACAGAGCCCTGCCGTCTGACAGAAGCGTTGGGGAAAAATTCCAAAGCTATGGCAATTTGTCCCCTCTTTTATACACAAATCTCTCCATAGAAGTCTATGGTGAGATACCTAGCTCTCAATTTCTGAGATGATACTTTCCCACACAGTCTTATCAGCATGTTTTGGGCAGCGTTGAGATAACAGTTCCACATCTGTCTGTGTCGCAATACTTTTCACACCATCTTAAGAACTCTGTATAACCTCTGTAGCCTTCTATACAAAACTAATAGACTCCATTTTGTTCATCTGATTTAAAGTGACAGTTGTACCAGTTTGTGTCAGGACTCATTGTTCAGACCTGCTTTTTGCAGATTCTCAAATATTAAATCACTTTCTTGTTGTTTGGCCCAGTCAGTACTTTTTCAGTTGTTTTAGCTATTTAAGGTATGTAAATTGACCCACCACTATTCCAGTGGATGGATCCCAAGCGGGGACACATATTAACTTACAGGAAAAGCAAGTCCTTGCGCAGCCAGTCATAGATTTTTAAACCTAGCTGGTATTTTTACAGCCTGAGTCCTAAAATCTGGCCTTCCACCCTTCCGGTGGATCCAGTGAGGGTCTCTTGCTGCAGTATAATTATACACATGTTATCGAAGACACCCAGCGGCTTCAAACATTGTACTCGGTGCAACCGGACCATCTCAGTTACAGATACCCACGCCTGGTGTATCCAGTGCCTTGTGCCCGACCATAGCCCAGCCGCTTGTAGTCTGTGTCTTCATATGAAGAAACGGACCCAAGCGTCTCGAAGCCCAGCGAGAAAAACTTTTTGGGGCTTAGTCCGGTCCTTCGACGTCGACATCAACATTGGTACCAAGGTCATCGACATCGACAGGAGCATTGACGTCGAGGAGAGAAGTAATGGGTGCTTAGAGACCAACTCGCGCTGGGAGCAGTGAGGCGTCGAGTGGGTCTCCACCTGTCTCGAGGCCTCCTGTTATGCAGGCCCACCCAGGACCGACTTTCGTTGAACCCGGCCACGAGGAGACGTGAGGATTTCACGTCCTTATCGGTACTGAGGAGTTTCGATGACGGGCGTTGAGCGAAGGCTAAGAAGCATCGTCATCATTCTCTTTCGCACGGTACCAGGAGCTCCAGGGTGTCGAGAGAGTCGGCACCGAGAGGACCGCTCCCCCTCGGTACAGGAGGTGTCAATGTATCGGTCTGTCGGCAGCCCGGTACCTACTCCCGAGCCCCCATGGATTCTGACACCGCCTGTTCCACCGGCCCCGCAGCCTTCTCCAATGGCGACTCTTGACAAGCGTATCCGGGCCTTGTTTCCAGAACTTCTGGAAAGCTTACTGCGACAATCAGCTCCGGTATCGGGGGTGCTTGCACCTTCTGTGCCATCTGCTGTAGCGGTGTCTGGCCCTTCTCCTGTGGTGAGGTCTCCGACTCCGGTGCCGCCTGCAGTATCGGCGTCAGCTGCCACCAAGGTCGACTCCCCTTCGACGTCGGTGGAGGGAGCTTTGCCGCAGTCGGATCGGGCATCGACTTCTCGACATCGCCACAGAGGACATCGTTCCTTGGCGTCAAGGTAGGTCCAGTGTCAGAGTACCTTGACACAAGTTGTGTCTGATACTGAGCAGGAGCGCTCGTTTGAATCAGAGGAAGATCCCAGATAGTTCTCTTCCAATGAGTCCTTTGAGATTCCCTCTGACCCTTTTCCTCTGCTGGAAAGAAGACTATCTCCACCAGAGATAGTCTTTTGTCCACGAAATGGCTACGGCTATTGCCTTCCCTGTGGAGGTTGAGGATGAGCCCAGGTCTGACATGCTGGAAGTCCTGGATTATTCTTTTCCACCTAAAGAGGCTGTGACAGTCCCTTTGCCTAAGGTACTGAAGGAAGTCCTTATGAGAAACTGATCTGCCCCTCTGTCTGGCCCTGTGATTCCCAAGAAAGCTGAGTCTCAATACCGGATCCACGGTGAACCTGGATTGATGAGGTCCCAATTACCCCACAATTCCATGGTGGTGGATTCCGCTCTCAAGAGAGCTAGGAGTACTAGAGACTATGCTTCAGCGCCCCCAGGCAGAGAAGCTAGGACTCTTGACTCTTTTGGGAGAAAGACATATCAGGCCGCTATGCTCGCTGCCAAGATCCAGTCATACCAGCTCTTCACGAGCATACACTTGCGGGACTCGATAAGTCAACTGTCCATCTTGGTTGATGCACTCCCTACGGAGTTGGCCGAGCCTTTTCGCCAGGTGGTCAGGCAGCAGAAGGCGTGTCGCAAGTTCCTGGCCAGGGGTACTTTTGACGTGACATCCAGAATCGCTGCTCAAGGTATAGTGATGCACAGACTCTCATGGCTGCGTGTTTCTGACCTGGATCATTCTGTCCAGAAGCGGATGGTGGATGTTCCTTGCCTGGGGGACAGTCTTTTTGGAGAGAAAGTAGAGGATCTTGTTAATCAGATTAAGTAGCATAATGATGCTAGGGATTCTCTCTCCCACCAGGCGCCTTCTGCTACAGCCTCCTCATCTAGGAGGTTTTTTGGAGGGAAGAGAAGTGCTCCCAACTCCACCCCCCTAGACCCATTTTGATTCTGTTCCAGGCTCCACTCAGTTAGTTGATTTTGGTTTCAGGTCAATCTATGTTATATCCTCGTCGTTGCGAGGCCCAGTTGACCAATGTTCATTGTTTTGAGTGAGCCTGGTTGCTAGGGATACCCCAGATGTGAGAACAAGCAGCCTGCTTGTCCTTGGAGAAAGCAAAGATACTTACCTGTAGCAGGTATTCTCCGAGGACAGCAGGCTGACCCCGCCCTCCTCCCCTTTGGAGTCGTCGTTGTTGTTTTTATGCTTTTTGATTAAACTATAGAGGCACGCTCGTGCAGCAGGCGGGAAGTCGTTCGCTCATGCGCAGCTCGCGTTGCTCGTGCGACGGAACTCTCTGGAAAGACTTTATTATTTTGCTTGCAAAATTTTTCCCGATTCCTGGGCCGCCGCGGACGTCGACCCACTTGTAAGAACAATCAGCCTGCTGTCCTCGGAGAATACCTGCTACAAGTAAGTATTTTCACTTTACCATGCATGATCAATTTTTTTTATAAATGTTGTAATTTAGTTTATGATAGTTTACATACACTGCTCTGGATCCCATTTAATATACATGTTGCTATATTTTGTATTGTACTTTATGATTATAATTTTTAGTATGACACCCCTGAAGCAGCACATTAGTGGGTGAAACATGGACCAAGTCAGGTGATCTTTTAATAGACATTTATATTGAGATTATGTCTGGACCCACTGTGTATTGCTTCTATTTTTGGTGCAGATCTGAACAGCCTCTATTTTGTGCTGCTAGGAAGAGGAATGGCCAGCAGGAAAAAGGAGGTGATAATGTCTTTGTACGAGTCTCTGGTGAGACTTCATTTAGTGTACTGTGTACAGTTCTGGAGACCGCACCTTCAAAAAGATATCAGGATGGAGCCAGTCCAGAGGGAGCTACTAAAATGGTCAATGGTCTTTGTCATAAAGCATGAGGCGACAGACTTGACAATCTCAATACATATACTTTGGAAGAAAGGCAAGAGAGCAGAGATATGATAAGAGACTTTTAAATAACTCCATTACATAAATGCGCAGGAGGCGAGTCTCTTTCAGTTGAACGGAAGCTCTGGAATGAGGAGGCATAGGATGAAGGTGAAAGGGGACAGACTCAGGAGTAACCTAAGGAAATACTTCTTCATGGTAAAGACAAAGATTATATCTGAATTTAAGAAAGCTTGGGACAAATACCGAGGATCTCGAAGGCAGAAGAAGGGATTGTAGATGATATGAATGGGCAGACTGGATAAGCCTCCATTGAAGATGTGGTCATCAGTCCACATATTCACATCTCATTACTGCCTTCAGCAGGATACCCGACGCGACAGTCATTGTGGACAATCAGTGCTGCAGAATCTGTTTGGGGTTTAGAATCCAACTCCACCCCCCCTAGACCCATTTTGGTTCTGTTCCAAGCTCCACTCTGTTAGTTGTTTATGGTTTCAGGTCAATCTAAGTTATGTCCTTGCCGCAGGGCTGCCGAGAGGGGGGGACAAAATTCCCGGGGCCCGGGCCTCCAAGGGGGGCCCGGCGCCGCAGTCCCACCTGCCACCGGGCCGGGCCCCTTCCATATGAACCCCCACCAGCAGAAGTGCTGTCTTCTGACTCCGGCGTGCGCGGCCCACACAGACACGCTCCTCTCAGCTGATCTTCGCTGTACTCTGCAGGGCTTCTGTGCACTGTGGCCAGTGATGTGACTGCAAAATGGGAGAAGCCTTGCAGAGTACAGTGAAGATCAGCTGAGAGGAGCGCGTCTGTGTGGGCCGCGCACGCCGGAGTCAGAAGACAGCACTTCTGCTGGCAATGGTTCGGGTGGAAGGGGCCCGGCCCGATGGCGGAGGCGGGTGGGACTGTGGCGCCAGGCCCCCCTCAGGGGGGGGGGGGGCGGAGACAACGTGGGGGGGTGGCAGTGGGAGCAGGGCCCAGAGGGCAGGGCTGGGGGCCCAGGGGCGGCCTTGTCCCGGGCCCGACCCAGTCTCTCGGCGGCCCTGCCTCGCCCTTGCGAGGCCCAGTTGACCAATGATCGTTGTATTGAGTGAGCCTGGTTGCTAGGGATACCCCAGATGTGAGAACAAGCAGCCTGCTTGTCCTCGGAGAAAGCGAAGATACGTACCTGTAGCAGGTATTGTCCGAGGACAGCAGGCTGATTGTTCTTACAAACCCGCCCACCTCCCCTTTGGAGTTATTTGTTTCTTTTTATGCTTTTTGTTTTAACTGCGGAACTCGTTCATGTGACGGGCAGGAAATTAGTCTGTGCATGCGCGGTGTACGCTGCATGCGCACCAGAAGACTCTGGCAAAACGTTTTTTATATTTTGCTTGCAAAATGCCGATTCCTGGGCCGACGCGGATGTCGACCCACATGTGAGAACAATCAGCCTGCTGTCCTCGGAGAATACCTGCTACAGGTAAGTATCTTCTCCCTAGAGGGCACGCAATGAAGCTACAAAGTAGTAAATTTAAAACGAATGGAAGAAAATTTTTCTTCACTCAACGTGTAATTTGTTGCCAGAGAATGTGGTAAAAGCAGTTAGCAGGGTTTAAAAAAGGTTTCGATGGCTTCCTAAAGGAAAAGTCTATAGACCATTATTAAAATGGACTTGGGGAAAATCCACTGCTTATTTCTAGGATAAGCAGCATAAAATGTATTATACTTTTTTGGGATCTTGCCAGGTACTTGTGACCTGAATTGGCCCCTGTTGGAAACCAGGATGCTGAGCCTGATGAGCCTTCAGTTTGTCCCAGTATGGCAATACTTATGACTTTTTATAGATGGACCACACATAGGCAGTCCCTTATTTCTAACTAGTAAAAAAGGCCCGTTTCGTAAACAAATGAAACGGGCTCTAGCAAGGCTATAGAGAGAGTGAGAGTGTGTATATGTATGTGTGTCTGTGTGTGTGTGACACAGAGAAAGTGTGTGTGTGTGTCTCTGTGTGAAAAAGAGTGTGCACAGGTAGGGTGAAAATGAAGAGACAGCAGTGAAATTTTACATAGGACAGCTGAACCATTTGAGGCATGTTTGTGTGTCTGTGTGAGAGAGTGTGTATATGTATGTGGGTGCGTGTGTTTGTGAGATAGAGACAGTGTTAGTGTGTGTGTGTGCATCTGTGTGAAAGAGAGTGTGAAAGGGTAGGGTCAAAATGAAGAGACAGCATTATAATTGTACATAGCACAGCACAAACATGAGGCAGTTATTGCCTTATCTCCCCTGCCGCCCCCTCCATACCCAGCGATTCGTTCCTTGTCTTCCATCCCCTCTGTGTATGTGTGTGAGAGAGAGAGAGAGAGAGAGAGGTGCTAGCAGTCCCTGTGATAGTGGTAGGTCAGTTGCTCATTACAGCCAGTTAAGAGTGAGAGTGTGTGTGTATGTGCTGTTTTTTTTTCCTTTCCTCATATGTCCTCCGTGTCCGTTGTTTGTGTGGAGAGCAGAGATCTATATGGTCCTTTTAGAGTTGCTGTTGATGTCGCGTAGCAACTGTGTGCTGCTGGTTTTCATTGTTCCGCAATGTGTCTTATGTCACGTTCCGTCGCTTAGTAACGGGTTCGCGATGTGATTGGTTGAGTGTCATTGGTCCGCCCTCGACGTCATGACGTTTTACGTGGGGGGACGGGGTCAACACTCATGGGCGAATTCCTGGTTTCACCACCATGCATTTAGAACGTTGGGACTTGTGGAGGCTTCAGAACGTTGGAGGTGCGTTTTATATAGAGAGATAATCTTTTGCTATTGTTTTGAGTAGCGTTTGCTATTGTTTTGGGTGAGCAAGAATAATGCCAATCTCTGCCTACTGCCAGCAAGCTCCGCCTACTGGCTTCAGCCCATTTAATGGGCTAGATAGGCTCATACCATCTTCTATTCTCAATCTAACCTCCTTCCACAGTACATATCTTTAAGAGAAGTTTAGTCTTTCTCTCCTAGTTGTGTTGAGGTTGTTGGGTCTCATCTTTTTGCCAAGCATTCTGAACCCACAGTATCTAATTCCAAATTCTCAGTAATCTTTACTCAGTGACACTCTTTTAATGGCTGACAGTACTTGGAAGATGGTCCGTTCAAATGCAAATTGAAGTCGATTGCTGGAGAAATCTGAAAGCAAACATCAATAGCTTTGGGAAAAGCATAAGATAAAAAGAATATAGACCCAATAATCAAAATGATTTATCCAGGCTGGAGTGGGTCATGAGGGGGTATTCAGTGGCACTTAATTGGGCAGTGCCATTGAATATCCCCTCTGACCAATTTAGGCACTTTCTGGGTAGTGTCAGAGAGGTCTGGGGACAGAGTTTGGGTGGAGCCAGAAGTTATTGCAGGCACTGGCAATATTCAGTTCCACTGCCCACATAACCAATCAGGGAAGGAGGACCAGTTACAGGAAATCACTGTCCTTTCTTTGCTTGGTTAGCTATGCGGGTTTGGCACTGAATATTGGCTGTTTTTTGCATAACTTGTGGGTACCACCGCTGACCCAGGTATTCAGAGCCAACGCTGACTACTTCTGGCTCAGTATTGACGAATATGTTCTTCTCTGAAGGGCTGTGCTTTCCAGATCAGACTGCTCTCCTTGATGGAGTGGGTTTCAGTAAGTTCTTGCTTTTGGGGAGGGAAGTCACCACAAGGCAGGGTGTGGGTCTTTCACTGGTAATAGCCAGTATTAAATATAGTGGCTGAATTTCTTTTCTGTCCCAGAAGAGGGTGGGTTTGGAATCCATGGAGAAGTTCATATTGCTGCTGACCTGTGATCACTGGACTGTTCGCTGACTGTTTCTATCTGTTCCATCTTTAGGAATTGGCTATTTTACCTTGCCATACTTGGTACACGCTGGTGCAGCCTTTGTTCATGCCTGCGAGTGGAATCCTCATGCAGTGACAGCACTGAGGAAGAACCTGCAGCTGAATGGTGTGTCAGAGCGGTGTCAAGTTCATGAAGGGGACAACAGACAGGTGAGCTTTGAGCAACACTGTGTACTTTCTACTTCATTGGACAAGAGCTGCAGGAGACTCTCTGCATTGGAGGGGTGATTTCTGTTATCCATCCTGTGCAGGCTAGGAATAGGAATTGTTTTCACTCTATGCACATTGCTGTTCCTTCCATTCCTGAAATCTGTAGCCCAGTATCTTGTATCCTTTCCCAAGGAAAGAGAGAGAGAGAATTCCTTTCTCATTTTCTCTCCTCTCTTTACCCAGCTTCATGGGGGGGTGTGGGGGGGTTCCCTCTAAAAGAAAGTAGAAGAACTGAGATGCCTTTCTTCAGGGCCCCTATAAGTGTGTACAAAAGGGCTATTTCCATATGTAATATTTAAAATCAGATTCGCCAGACCTGGCACTGGATTCTGATCCACTATATGCAGTGAACACAGTAAAACGGATAGTAGAGCAGGGTTTCTCAAGTCAGTCTTAGAGTACACACTAGCTAGTGTATTTTTCAGGATATCTGTGAAAAGACCATTTGTTTATCTTAGCTTTTTCTTTTTATCTTGGGGGCTAATTGATTTTTAAAGTATGTTTTGGGAATGAATGTGTTGTATGCTTTCCTATATCCATTGGAGTTCCTTTGTGTTTTATGTTATATAATGGTTTTATTGTAAACCATTATTGTAATGCGGTCAGTCAAGGTCAAGGTCCATAAACTATGATTAATATGGATGAGACTGATCTTCATACAGTGCCTACATTGCATGCAAATCTGTCTTGCATAGTCAATAGTTGTACCCTGATTTTTAAAGCCATGACAGGATGGGCTGAGCTCTTTGTGTAGCACATTAATGTTATATGGGCTCTGCAGTCTTAGGGTGCATCTCAATGTCTGTCCTCTTTCTAAAGGCTGCACATCTGTCAGTGCCACAGAACTGCATTTTTGATAGCTGGTCTTAGGAAGTAGAACAAGGCACCAGTCATACTTAGGGCAGAAGAATTAATCTTGTTTTTAAGGAAGAGACTCAAGGCCTATTCATTTGCCCAGACTTTTGATTTTGTGGCTTAGGCCAGGAGTTTTATTTCTTGCAGATACTTTTTAGTATCTTTTTAGTTATCTTGTTTTTCATTCTTAATCTTTGATGCTACTTTATTTGTATTTGTGATCTGGAATGCAGACTAACCAGGTGGTACTTCAGAACTGGCTTAAGAGACACTGTTATATAGAGAGCCAATAACCCCATAATCCTGCCTGGATTACTGAGTGCATCATGCAGTTCCTCCCAAATAGTAAAAGAGACACTCTTATAATACCTTGAGAATGGTGCCTTTTTTTCACAAATAAGAGTTTGGGTATTCATATATCATGTCCCATTCCCTTTCATTTATTTGTATTCCAGTGCAGCACTTTAACTCTTGAAAGTAATTCTGTTACTAGTGTATAGGGACTATATACAATCTTATTTCCTTTAAATCAGGGGTTCTTAACCTTTTTTGGTTCTTGCACTCTTTAACTGATCAGTGAAACCCTTGCACCCACTTCCTAAATCATGTGTCCACTAGTAACAACTGACAGTTATATGTGTCACTGTTAGCTGCTAACAGTGCTAACTGCTAATATGTCACTAAAATTACAATAATACACAGTTATACTAGCAAAAAAGTCACTTAAAGCTACATTGTTACATAATTTGTATGTAATGTTGTTGAATAAAATATGGTAAAAATATACCTGTTTGAATAGTAAGAGAAATTTTCAACCCAAGGAATTTAGCCAGCTATTAAGTTACTTGGGCAACTTCCTTTGAAAACTGTCCTAAAAACTGCTTTCATTCTGTCTAGAAAGTTTCAATAAATTGCCTCAGATTTCAAGACCCTTCTCTGTACCCCATTTGATCTCTTCCCGCACCTCTTGGTGTTGTGGACACCACTGGTTAAGAACCCCTTCTTTAAATGGAGAAGTAGAAATATCTGCCCCATCCCATCAGTGTGTCCCCCCCATTTCCCCATCCAAAAAAGGGTATGCACAGATGTAGTCTAGACCTTAGCTGCTCTGTCTCACTCCTCTTAAAAAAAAAAAAAAGCCAAGACCAACTTATTTATCCCTCCCTGTATCTTTTTCTCTCCCCCCTTTTCTTTCTTGTTTTGGTAACTTTCTTTATTGTGTAATCCAGGCAGTCTAATGCACAAGAACAATTTCACAGAGTTCCAACCCAAAAACGTATACAAATAGGACAACTCAAAATCTTAGATTGTTGGCACATCGTTTACTTTTTTTGCTTGTCTTCCAGCTAGCCTTATGTGACGTAGCTGACAGAGTGAATTTAGGGCTGATCCCCAGCTCTGAGGAGGGATGGCCTGTTGCCTGCCAGGTACTCAAGCAAGAAAAAGGGGGAGTTCTACATATTCATCAAAATGTTGAGTCTTTCCAGGAAAAAGTCGTTCCGTGTCCTAACAACCATCAGCAACACCTTTGTATGGGAAACATGTACCAAGAACACAACAGTGCCAACCAACAGGATCAGAAGAGTGGTACAAGTGCATCTGGGGATTTGGAGAATGACAGGTGGGGGACTGTGATGAAGCCTGAATGGCAAACATGGGCAGAGTCCACTGAAGTCAAAATTGGAATTTTGCTTCAGGATATACACAGGAAACCATGGAAAACAAAGATTCTGCACATTGAACGAGTGAAATCTTATGCTCCTCATGTGGACCACATGGTCATGGACCTGGAATGTCGACCCCTGAACCTGTAAACACTCGTGAAATGCTGAATGAGACCAACAAGTTTTACTGGCCCATAAAGCTCCCCAAGGATTAGTGAGTCCTTTTCAGTTAGATAAATGTGTCTGTGCCCAGAAGTCAGCTCAGCTTGGCATTAATATTCACCATCTCTGCTGGAACCTTTATTCTCATTTTATTTAGCTTAGTTTATTTTGACTTGATATACCGCTCTTCAGGTAAATCAGAGCGTTGTACAATTAAAAACATAAAAGAAAAGGAACTCCATTCACTAAGAAAGGAAAGAGAATGAAAGCAAATAAAAAAAAAAAATGACATGTACATGTCTACGTCCTTCAGACCTTGGCTGACTAGTAGAGTTTTGCTTATTTAAATCCTTTCTTCAAGGTGTTGCCACAGATTCCTTATTAGGAAATTGTCACACACTGGGAAGCCATTAGATGTGTGCTTTTTAAAGAGCTCTTTGGATGTTGGGACTGGGACTCATGGTCAAACTGGTAGGCCAGTGTTTTCTGTCAACATAACATCATGTATGCATTTTAATTTATTCTTTTTTTGAACAGGTATAGGAATCATGTTGCAGGAATTTATTATTTTTTGTATTTCTTTTAAATGTGCTGGTGGTTTAGATGGCTTGAGTTATGCATTGAATGCAGATTAGTAGTATGGTACAGCTGATGTCTGATCTGTATGAAAGCTGCTAGTAACTTTCTAGACGGTACTTGAATGGGAACTGAAAGTTATTTATTTAAGTTTTTACCTTTCACATCTCACTAAAAGAATCATAACTTGGTACACCAAATATATGACAAATAAAATGACTGTGTATAAAGATATATGATAATCCATCCACATGTCCAACGGAAGGAATATACCCATTTCCATTTGGGATGAAAAAAGGGGCAAGTTATTGTGTACCATCTTGCTCCCTATTTGTAAGATTTTCTGTAAAGAGAAATTGTTTCTTGCTCATTCATTACAACATGGTAGCATGTGTCAAGTTAGCTCACACCTTAATGATTATCCAGGGGAAACTGAAATCTGAATTTCCAAAAATATAAAAATAAAAACCAAAATCCAGTTCTGTGACATCTTACTAAGAATCCCACTCTGCACCTCTTCCCGCAACCTGATACTGTTCATGTTTCCATCCCAGTGTCTTTACTCAGGATATGAATTGAATGCTGTTTCACCCTGCACTGACGCTGAAGAACATGGATTTGAGGTATCTCAGTCATTGCACAAGAAAAGTGTTTCACAGGAAGATATCAGACTGGGATTAAACAACATCAATAGTTAAAATGACATTTGGCTGGGAATCATGAGGTGGTTTTGGTTCTGGTTTTGGAATATTTATCATCAGCTGTTCTAGAACAAATTCCTTCCCTTTTTTCATTCTTTACATCCTATAATATTCAGATGACAGCTTCAGATGAGTGTGTATAATTCCATTGTATTCAGGCTCTTGTTAAGGTGTTGACTAATTCAATTAAAGAGGACTATTATTCTTGCTTCAGCCTGTAGTACAAAGAAAGCAATAGTCAGGTCTAAATGCACCCAACTCCTCAGCAATGATCATTCTACTGCAATATATCAGCATAAGTAGGTTCGATTCCTTGACTCTTGCAGCAAAATTTTAAATATTTCCAGAGTTCACTATATTAATAGCTCTCTGGGCCTGGTTGTAACTTCAGCATAAGTTTTAGTATACTGAGTTTTCTTGTTTCAGCATATTCCCACAGATTCTAAATAGCTCGCCTAGAGCTCCACGCCAGAATCCAAGCAGATTCTATAACAATGCACATGACTTAACAAGCTAATGAGCACTAATAACAGCACTTAAGCAATAATGAGCATTAATTAGAATTGTGCACAACTCGCTAAGCATATTCTGTAACAAAATGCGCCAATCTTCTAATGCGTGGAGGCAAAAAGGGGTGTGGTTCTAGGTGGGGAAATGGGTGGTTTGTGGGCGTTCTGAAATTTACATGCATAGTTATAGAATATGGCCCAATGCATGTAAATCTACATGCCTGGATTTATGCTGCATTTTCATTGGTGTAAACATAGTGTAGTTTTAGGTGCTGAGATATCAACTAAGTATATTCTGTAATTGGCACGTAAATCTAGGCGCTGATTATAGAATATGCTTAGTTGGCATTAATTTTAGCATTGATTATTTTAGGTGCCATATATAGAATCTCCCCCATTATCCATTCACTAAAGAGCTACAGCCACATTGTAGATTGGTTAATTCAAATTAGGAATATCAGGGACAGTCTAGTGGCTCCGTGGCAGAGCTGTGCTATGCAGAGGACTAAGATATATGATTACTGGCTTAGGTTGCTCCAGTCTGGCTAAAATAGATATGTTGCAGAGTTTGTGTTCACAGCTTTTTGGGTAGGGTGTCCTGGACATCACACAACAGTGACTCCTAGTGGCTAGATTTAAGGCCCATGATTGAAAGCTTTGAGGAGAAGCCCTGGTGCATGCCTCCTGGCTGAGAACTGTTAAACGCAATGAATTATCTAGGTTAATTGTGCGGGGATATAAAAGACAGAAAATAATCCCTGTGTAAGTTGCAAATAAAGGCACATGGCATAGATCCCAGCCCTAATGCCAACTGAGCTTGAAATCTAAAGGAGCATGAAGAAATGTATAAGCCCCCTCAAAAAATTAGGAGCATCTGATTATACAGAAAGAAACACAGAACTGAGAAAACAGAGATGTAATTGGTAAGTATTTACATTAGGACTTATGTAGTTGGTCAGTCTGTGGTGAAATGAGGATTGATGTGAATTGAGATGGCTTATATGTTAGGCTCTCTGCCCAGTGCTGTCAAGTCCTTCACCTTTAGAGCAGGGTAGGGACATGCAATGTGTTTACCTGAACCACTGGCTCAAAGCTAGCTGACATTATAGATGACTGAGATTTAATGAATAACCTAATACTTTCATCATTTACCTCATTGTGATGTACATTTCAGATATGCCGATTTCATGATGATTGCTCTGAGCCAAGACTCAGGTAGATGGGTATGAGTGATACAATCCTAGCAAGAAACTCAAAATCAGAAACCCTTCCAACATCCCTCTCATCATGATGATATAGGGCATCTAGTTTAATAAACCACCTGTCACAAAATGCCTAGCTACCTGCCTGGGGTTACCCCACAGCCACTTTAGAGGGTCTATCCCCAGCACAGCTCAGGTCCACCTGCACCTGCTGCTTGTGGTCTACACTAGCACCCTCCTTCCACTGACTGGGTCCCAACCGCCTCTAGGTGAGTCTCCCACTCTCAAATATCCTTGGTGGTTCCTAGGTTACTGGGGCAACACTCCCAGTGTTCCCACAGTCCCTAGAAAGTACCCACAGACCTAATACACAACCACTAGGATTCTTAGTCAGTCCAAACAAGTAGAGGCAATAAACTAAAAATGTTTATGGTCCATGGAAAATTACAACAATGAACAAAAAAGGTGCAATCAGCAGAACAATAACAGGTAACTGAAATATGGATCAATTATAACACTATCTAAACATTTGTTCACTAAGTAGTACCTGGGGAGATAGGCCATATAGCTGCTCACAGGTTATCAAATATAACTGTTCACAGAACCTTGTCTCTTTTCTGCCTGGCTAAGACTGGAGAAAAAAGCCAGTATATCCTAGATGAATTGCGCTTCTGGGCCAATCAGAGCCCAGAACAACAAATTTTAAAAGTAGGTGGCCACGTTACTGCAGGTTACCACTTAAGTGTGTTAACTAAAGAAGGAACAGTCATTTCTCTGTAACAACTTTAAACGTAAACATGCACCACCTGCTGGCCAAACTAGAGAAATACACTTCAAGAAATAATACAGTTTTACAGGCTTAAAAACACACTTTTGTCACACCACCATACTACCTACATAACTTACTAGTTATCAATGGTATCTCTCCTAAATATCAGAATATCATTACAACTATAGAAATAATGGGCAACAAACAAGTTAGAGGTTGATTGAATGAAGTACATTTGTGTCTAGCTTTCAAGAATTACACTTCCTTCATCAGATCAGTGCAAAAAGGGCTAAGGATGATTTTGTCAGAATATACAGGTAAATTGTAGTTTGAATTATGAGAACAATGTTTTCAAAGTTGTAAAGTAAAAGCAAGGGGCAAGGCTGATATGTTTGGAGAGGGATGAGAAAAGTGAGGGATTCAAACATGATGCAAAAATGTACTGCCACTCTGTTAAGTGGTTCATTATATTAAGGTATCTATCTATGTTTGGATGAAGGTATGCCAATATATTTTGTCTACATACATATAGGTTTGTGTGTGTCTATATATAGATAGAGAGAGAGAGGGATATGCAGACATAGACTGAGGCAGTATTGGTCACCTCATTTTTCTATAGCTCTGTCATCCCTCTTTAAAGAGTTGCATGTCTTTAAAAAAAAAAAAAATATATATATATATATATATGCATTCTTGTATCCCACTGTTACCCAAAAACAAGTTTCAGTTCAAAGTGGCTTACAAATTTCATTCTGGGTAGCAGTTACAGTATTTGTTTACATTTACAGTTTAGTTTTGTCTTATAGTGATGGTTTGCAAGTGCAGTTTATATTGTGGTTGTGAGTTATATGATGGTTTATGATTAGTAATATAGTGTTATTTTATATACATATGGATATGGAAAGCAAAGGTCGTCTTAGTGAGTGCCGCTATAGTAATGTCTTTCATTATTGTTCATTGAGCTCTTATTCAGTCAGCCCTATTTTTCCTCTCAACGTGGCAGTGTGAAATAGTTATATTCCTTTCAACTAGTTGAATAGTAGCTTCATATTCCAAAACTGCCTTCATTGTCCTTATTGGTTTTGTTTACTTTTAGAGACTACACAGTCTCATGTTAGGATTGTAGTAGGTCTGGCTCCCACTCTTTATATTCAAGTCCTGCCATGTCTCTTCCTTAGTGGCTATACAGATTTCTGTCCAAGTCATTCTGGTTCATTCAACTGCTATTTCCTAGTATGCCAACTTCCTAGCTAGGCTGGAGCGAGTTCTTTTAAAATCTCTTCCTCAGTTTATTATGTGAGAGACAACCCCTTCCTTATTTTCTAATTGTAGCATGAATGCAATGTGGTGGACTTCCTCATGAGCAGGTTTTTGTCGATAGCACCAGACTTTGGATATCTCTTGAGGAAGTGGTTCTGGTTCACTGCTGTTCCAAATTACTCTATTTTCAGTTTTAGATTTTTCTCCATGTTTGATGAGGGAACTTGCCTTCAAGGGTACAGTAATATGGTTTGAGGAGCATTCATCCTTCCTCTCTCCCTTTGTGTTTCCTCTTCTTATGCATCCACGTTCTTGTCTTGATTTGCCCAGTTTTAGTTGGATCGCCAAATTATGCTGCTGCTACTGTTCTTGAGGAAGATAGCATAAACTCTGGACATAGAACGTCTGTGGGGTCCTGAAGCCAATAGTCTTCTTCTTGAAAAACAACTACATCAGGCTATGCAGCCAAGGTTCTCCTCGCTTACTGGCCTCTGAACCATAACTTACGTTCTTTAATAAGTAGACACCTACCTTTTTCTTAAGTCCCTCTGGTAGAGTGTCCAAAATGTAAGTAATGGAAGACAGGGAAATGAAAGAGCTCTTTCTAAACTCCAAATCTTTTTTTTTTTTTTTTAAACCAAAGCTCTCCAGCTCTTCTCATATGCCACAGAGGTGGAATGTTTCTTAGTGGGTAGCAGATGTGAGATTCCTTCTTCAAGTAACCCTGACATCTTGTCCTCAGCTGCCTTTAAATGATGCAATATGACAGAAGGAAAAACAATTTTTCATGAGAATGGGTACTAGGAATTTTATGTCCTTCTGTGGACCAAAGTGAAATGACTGAACAGCTAAACAAACTGGTACCACACCAGGCTTGCATTCTGAGGCCTTCTGGGGCTCTAAAACAACCTGGGATTCTACACCCTAGAGGCGGGAGTGGGCAACCTGTGACCCACCATTAAATTTTATGTAGCCCATAAGATCATGAGAAGTATATTTATTTAAATAATTTATACTCTGCTCTATCTAAAATTATAAGCCGATTGTACTATGTGTATATATATATATATATATATATATGTATATATATATATATATAATATACAATAATTTAAATAACAAAATATTAATACAATAAAACAAACAGATACAATAAAATTCAGCAGAAACAATAAAATAGGTCCATAAGTTACCAGGTAGTAAGTCTAATTCAAAGTATCAGGTTAAATCACCAAGAGGCATATTTTCAAAGCACTTAGACTTACAAAGTTCAATCTTAACTAAAGAGAAGAGGAGCCTCCTGCTCGAGTGTCTCCGACTACCTCCCTATCTGTGAATATGCTCTACTGCTGGGCCATGGTCAAGAGAATCGCCTTCCCTGCAGAAGTTCAGTAAGGGTATAAGAAGGTGATAAATACACCTCCTTGACAATGATTATACTCTTCTGTTTCATTATCAGCTTTAGGTAGGAGCGCCGTTGTTCACAGAGTATGGTGAATAGGCCTCAGCTCCAAATGATTCATTGAACATTAATCATCGGTCGGCATTCTCTTGCCTTAAGTCATGAGGGATTAGCTTTGCGCACTCCATTCAGATAATATGGCACCTGTGGTGTGCTCATCCTCCACAGTTGTTCTACTTTCTGCTACTCCTTATCACCTTTGGATAGCAGTTGCCCACAAGTGAGCTGCACTTCACATTGAGCCCAAAGTTGGCACTAGAGTTTCAAGAACTGCTGGGCAGCTTTTGCTTCACTTTGTTCCCAGTTGTAATTTCCTTCTCACTTCAGTGGGGGTTCAGTTCTGTTATGGGAGTTAGTTTCCTTTTGTGCAGGAGTTTCTTTTTCAAATAAAATATTTGACCTTTGAAGGTCAGGCAAAACTTCTTCCTAGTTGGAACTGTTGGCATACAATAAGTTTTTCAATGTTCAGCTTGAAGAAGTTATTTGATTATCCTTTTTGAGAAGACTCTTCTGCAAGAGATGGGTTGGCTTCTAGAGCATCTTAAATTCTGTAACTCCGCTTGCAGTTCTAACTGACGTCATGGTTCTTGCTAACTACTTATATGGTAAGTCTTTATGAACTGGATGTTTGAACGAGAGTTCTTGGGCTAGAAATGAGAAGACCCACCCACATTATAGACTGCTTTGTTCCATCCCACAGGTTCTGGACTGGTCTGATGAGGACACTAAGCAATGAGAAATTAGGTCTTATCTGCTAATTTTCTTTCCTGTAGTCCCATCCGACCAGTCCAGATCCCCTCCCTGATATGTCAGATGTTGCACTCTACAGGTATTGCACTGGGCTCCTAAGTCATAGGACACTAGCCGACCTTCCCCTTTCCCTTATAAAGTTAAAGGCTACAATAGTGAGTGACATGTTGGAGTATTTGGCGGACTCCAAGTCCCTTCCCTCTTATTCCTCTTTTTCCCCTATGGAGGTTTTCATTGGGTTGTGATGTTTACTTTACTATGCTAAAGAAAGAAGGCATGTAATCTATTGCTTTGTCATTCAAAAAACTGATGAGCTCACACTGCACTGTGCCTTTATAAAGCAAATCACACAGGACTTCTCACCTGTTGGCCAACAGGCACAACCCACAGGTTCTGGACTAGTCTAGTGGGACGAAAGGAAAGAAAATTAGCAGGTAAGACAAGTTAAAATTAGGTCTTTCATCTGGTTGAGCAGTAGTTTCAAATCCCAAAACAACTTCCGTTATCCCTATTGGTTTTGTTTACTTATAAAGACTACATAGTCTGGTGTTAGGATTGTAGGAGTTCGCTGGTCCTGTTCTCTGCCATGATATTCTTATCCTCAGTGCTTGGACAGACTGACAGCTCAGTAGTAGCTGCACGGGGAAGAATGCAATGAAAATCAGAATCAGGAGGTGATGCAATAGCACTGTTAGAGGAAAGTGCAGTGTGTGCTATACTCACCTCCTCCCTTTACTTACACTATAAAAATATTTTATAGGCCCCAAGGGAAGGGAGAAGAAATAGGGAGTGTTCTGTAAATTCTCCTTTGCACCTCCCACCCTCTCTGCAGACCCACTCCAGACTCCCCCTCCATTATACACCCATCCTTCCAGGCAAATCCACCCTAGATACCTTCCCAGGTTCGCTCCATTGCATCCCCACCCTTCCCAGCAGAACCACTCCAGACACCTCCTTGGGCTCCTTTCCATTGCATTCCACACTCTCATTACAGACCCACCTTGGACATTTTCCCAGGCTCCATTCCACTGCATTCCCTACTCTCCCTGCAGACTCACCTCAGACAATTTCCCTCCCCTGTACTCCTGACACTTTCCTTGCAGAATTAGATCCACCTCAAACACTGCCCCCCTTCCTTTCACATCTACACCTCAGAAGCCTCTGAAACCAGATGCTCTCCACTGTGCACCCAACACCCCTCTCTTTTGTTCCTTACACATACAGAACAGCCCCAGTAAAGGACTGCCCCAGCCACCCTGCATTGACCGTACCTCTCTTACACACACACCCATACCTCTGTGCCTTAGATATACAGAAACCCCTACTCTCCCAACTCGGATATTTCATCCACAGCAGACACACTACACACAGCTCTGCTGTCTTAGGTACTCCTCTTACATACCTTGCATGCCCAGCACACCAAAGCCATGGTCACCCACACACTCCTCCCCCTGTTCCCTTGATATCCATCCACCCACACTCTTCCCCAGACATCCTTCAATTTGTACACATATCCCCCCCCCCCCCCCCCCCCCCCCCCCACACACACACACGCGACTCCCCACTAGAAATAGATGATGTTATAGGGGCCTCTCTTAATTTTTCCACCTGGATTCAATTCAATTCTGGATATGCCACTATATTTTTTTTGTTACATTTGTACCCCGCGCTTTCCCACTCATGGCAGGCTCAATGCGGCTTACATATTGTATACAGGTACTTATTTGTACCTGGGGCAATGGAGGGTTAAGTGACTTGCCCAGAGTCACAAAGAGCTGCCTGTGCCTGAAGTGGGAATCGAACTCAGTTCCTCAGTTCTCCAGGACCAAAGTCCACCACCCTAACCACTAGGCCAATATTAAAGACTAGCATGCCTACTTTTATATTAAATTTTTCCCGATATTTCCAATTGCAAATTTTCTGCATCTATTGGTATCAATTTCTGCCATTTTCTACATTCATTTTCTGCCATACTAATATTTTGCTGTTTTAATATTCGTATAGTTTCCCTTTTTAGTTTTAAGAGTAAGGCGTAGACGGGCTATATTACCGGTGGGGGGGAAGGGATCCAATCAGCTCCACCACTTGAAATATCTGGAGGGGGTGTCTTGCCCCGATACCCCACCAAACTACACCTATGTATTCTGACCACAGATCTGGCCTGTGAAAACAAATGTTAACTGCTGATTGAGGAATCTCAAGAGTCATTTTTTTAAACCATTATCATTTTGTTTATTAACTAAGTATGAATGAGAATAAGTTTTGTTTTTTTTCTTCTTTCTATTCTGTTTTCATGGAAAATCAGGAGCCTTACTGTAGAATCTGAATCGCACGTGTCTCTGGGAAATCAGACTGCAGTTAGTTAATCATGCTAGGATAAAGGGGAATAGAGACTGACACTGCCTCTAGGCTTCTATCTCACTGTACTTTACCAGTTCAGGTTTTTATTAATAATTACAAGCAGAAATAGCCAAAATGCACAGAATTAAATTAGCTGTTTCCAACCAGCAGATATGGAGGCATATTTTCAAAGCACTTAGCCTTCCAAAGTTCCATAGAGAGTCTCATTCCCATCAACCAGGATCCCATGTCTAGTAGGGGTATGATAAACCTTTGTTTTGTTTTTTAATTCTTGGCAGGAGTTAAGGAACTGACTGAATCCAGAAACAAATATTATGTTTAGCTTAGGCAGCTACTGTTGACTAAGTATGCTTCCCGTGCATAACAGCACACCCAGCAGTAAGCTTCACACAGTAGTTATACGTTAACACCCATTCTTTTGTTCCTCATTCAAAAGATTTGTCAGATATTGATCTGTTTGGGATTATTCCTTCCCCCTACCTTAGGTGCCTCCCTCTGCTTAAACTTAAATTAAAACCTCTTAGATACAAAACTGTTATAATTGTGTAAATCATGTTATACAAGTAATGCACAGAAACAGTAAACATTAGAATTCAGAGATAGCCTTTCGAGCACTCCATAATAGAGAAGTGCATTCACAGAATACCTTTGCCTTTACCTTTGAGCACTGTAATCTCCCTCCCCCACAATCCGTGGGCATTGTCATGTGACTAGGATATTAATGTACCAACTTGAAGTAATGTACCAACTCGATCTGTCTGGCAGTCTGGTGGTAGTCTGATATCATCTGTAGTTTATGGTGGCAGTATAGGATCCAGCTCCAAAAAAAATTTTCCAATAGAGAAAACCTCTGCAGAACATAACATTTATTAAGGACCATAATTGCCCAAGGAACAGAACTAAAACTCTACTACACAATCCCTAAAACTACAGTCTTCCAGGGTGGGTCTCAACTGGTCTAGTTGGACTCAAGGAAAGGAAATTAACGTGTGAATACAATTTCCTTTCCTTATTCTCCCACTAGACCAGTCTGCACCAAAGGGATGTGCAAGAGCAATCCCATAAAAGTACTGGGAAGACAAGGCCTCCCGAATGACTGCTCTGCCAAAGGCTGCATCCTGTTTGGCCAGGACACCTATCTAGTAATGCTTTACGAAGGAAAACAGCAACAACCATGTCTTCTGATGGAATGTCCCGAGCCTTTATCTAGTATGCTGCCTGGCCTGGGTCAAGTGGGCTTGCAGCCCCACAGGAACAGACTTACACCTCACTATAGGGTCCTTTTACAAAGTGGCGGTAAACCAAATGCGGGCTTACTACTCGCTAAAAGGGAAGTACCGCTGGGCTACCACAGCAGCCTGGCGGTAGTTCCCAACCCCAGTGTATGCCATTTCAGGCAGTACAAATTTTGGAGGGAGCACCAGTGTGTACCCAGCGGTAATCTGGTTACTGCCTGGGTAGTACAGGAGCCCTTACCGCCATCTCAATGAAAGCAATGGAAGTAAAGCCCAGACTGGTTCAATATGTTCTAATTTTTCTGAAGCCATATGGTAACCCTTAGGTCTTCTTCCTATTTCCCAGCAGTGTGTTTCTAAGTCCCTTTCTGAGGAGTATCTGCCCAGATCTCTTAAGCAGGCAGTAGTACAACCAATCTTGAAAAATTCATCTCTGGATCCTCCCATTCCTCCCCATTACCATTCCATTTTTAACCTTGTCTACGATAATTGAAAATCAGTCACATCTCAAATAATCGCTTTTCTTACTCCCCCACCAGTCCAGTTTCCAGATTGGATTCAGTACGAAAACTTTTCTGACTTCCTTGTTAAGCGAGGTATACCAGAAATTGGATGAGGGATTTATTGCCCTGGCTATATCCTTAGACTTGTCAGCAGCATTTGATGCCATTGACCATACTTTAATTTTGCAGCATCTCTCTTTGATTGGACTCTGTGGTACAGTGTTGCAGTGGTTTGCTTCCTTTCTTCAGAATCTCACATTTCAAGTTCATACATCACACATCCATTCACATTCTTTTGTGCAGTCCTATGGGGTACCTCAAGGTTCGATCCTCTCTCCTATTACTACTATTTAACATTACTACTATTTAACATTTCTAAAGCGCTACTAGGGTTACGCAGCGCTGTACAGTTTAACAAAGAAGGACAGTCCCTGCTCAAAGGAGCTTACAATCTAAAGGACAAAAAACGCAGTCAATCAAATTGGGGCAATCTGGATTTCCTGGTTAGAGGTCCAATGGTTAGGTGCCGAAAGCGACATTGAAGAGGTGGGCTTTAAGCAAGGATTTGAAAATGGGCAGGGAGGGGGCTTGGCGTATGGGCTCAGGGAGTTTATTCCAAGCATAGGGTGAGGTGAGGCAGAAAGGGTGGAGCCTGGAGTTGGCGGTAATGGAGAAGGGTACTGAGAGGAGGGATTTGTCCTGAGAGCGGAGGTTACGGGTAGGGGCATAGGGGGAGATGAGGGAAGAGAGGTAATGGGGGGCTGCAGATTGAGTGCATTTGTATTCTCTTTAATATTTACTTTAGTCCACTAGCGGTCCTTATTCAGGCCTCTGGTCTTAGTACTTACTTTTATGCTGATGACATTTTGCTTATATATTATACTACTAGTTCTAATCCTGATTTTTTTCTTCTTCAAGATTGTTCCAACAAAGAATCAAACTGGCAAGCAAAATATTTTCTTGTTCTCAATCCTCAAAATACCACAACTTGCTGGCTTACTGGTAACGCAATATCCCTATGATTGTTTCTGTCTTATTTGGCATGCCAATTAAGCCGGTCATGCAATTCAAGTATCTGGGAATCATCCTGGATTCCAATTTAAAGTTTACCGCTCAAATATCCTCAGTTTTGAAATCTGGGTTTTTTTGCTCTTTGCAGATTCTGACCATGAAGTGTATTCTTGATTTTGATGCCTTGCACACAATATGTCATGCTTTGTTGGTTCAGGATTAGACTATTGTTGTTGTTTTTTTTTAACTTTTTATTTATGCATTTTCCATAACCTTGTACAACTAGGATAAGATCACAATTCCAACACATGGTAGGCTAGTTATATAAGTAATACATATTGTTAGAAAGAACCAGTGTCTGCTGCTAAAGCTTCCCCACCTCCCCCCCTCCCTCCCTACCCTCTTCCCCCTTCTTCTCACCCCCCCCCCCACCCCTGAACAGTTCGTGTGGTTTTATAAGTTCACAGATGCTGTAGACTAAGTATCATATAAGTCCCATATTTTCTGATGTTGAGCTAAACGCCCTTTATTCAGTGCTGTAAGCTTGGACATTAGCTTAATGTAGTCCAGTTTTTCCAATACCACTGCAATGTCCGACAGCCGGGGTTTTTTTCCAGGAGGCTGCCAATACCAGCTTACCCGCCACAAACATCTGTGTGGCAAATTGATGTATATGTTGCTTGACTGCCTGTGGCTTGAAATGTAGTAAACAATATTCCATTTTCATCTGATATTTAACAGTAGTCACTGAGCATATAAAATCTACAATATGTTCCCAATACCTGTATGCATATTCACATGACCACCATATGTGGCACATATCACCTTCATTTCCACATTCCCTCCAGCATTGGGCAGAGCCCGTTCCAAACATCTTAGCTAAACGACTGGGGGTGTAGTACCAGCTATATAAAATTTTATGCCCATTTTCTATTAATGCACTAGATACTGACACCCACAGCAATGATTTAAAGGCTCTTGCCCAAATTGTAGGATCATAGGCATTCCCCATCGCCAGCTCCCATTTATGCGTGTAATGTTCCACTGGTGAATGCCGGGACAGGAGAGCCCTGTATATTCGGGAAATACTCCCTCTACCTCCTCCACCCGTCATCCTTTTTCCAGTTGTGTCTCAGTAAGTTCCAATTCCTCTCTTGCTTTGCGTTTGATAAAATCTTGTACCTGATAATATTGGAAGGTCTGCAATGGAGAAAGCCCATACACCCGGCTAAGCTCTGAATATGAGGGGAGTACACCCTCCTCGCACATTTGTCCCAGTTCGCACAATCCCATATTTTCCCTTTCCACATATGTGGTGTCCAATCCACCTGATCCAAAGCGAGGGGCAAATCTGAGGTATGTATGTTTAAAATAGGTGCGCTCTGGGAAAAATTGGTCTCTGATCTTATACCAAATTGCCAGTGAGCTCTGGATAAGGAGTGGGCTTCTCCCCAACAATTCCCTGATTGTTCGTTTGGGCAGCCATGGTATTGCTCTAAGTGGGTATGGTTCAAGCCAGCTCTGATCTATACCAACCCAGGTTTTGTCCGGGTTCTGGAGCCAAATTGCTAGGATCCTTAAGTGTGCCGCGCAATAATAATCATAAAATGAGGGGACCCCCATACCCCCCCCTTTCTCAAAATTGATACATCATTTCCCGTCTCACCCGGGGCGGCCTTTTCTTCCAGATAAATGAAAACACTCTGCCCTGCAGGCCCCGGAAGAAAGCATCTGGTATTTCGATAGGCAGAGCCATGAATAGATATAACAGCCTCGGGAGTACTATCATCTTAATGGCATTAATTCTGCCCATCCAAGACAATGTCAGGCCCTCCCAACGCTCTAATTCCCTGAAAAGATCTTGTGATTTATTAGGGAAATTGTGCTCAAATAAATCTGCTACCTGGCGTGTGATATTAACCCCCAGATATTGGATATATTTATTAGCCCACCTGTAGGGAAATTGTGTTTTCAAAGTTTCTAAAGTTGTCTTAGGTAAATTTATGTCAAGTGCTTCAGACTTGTCGAAATTGATTTTAAAGCCCGACAATGCCCCATATAGTTGTATTTCATCTCCCAGAGCTGAAAAGGCTGACAGGGGATCCTTCAAGGTGAGCAAAATATCATCTGCAAAAAGAAGTATCTTAGTCTCAATGCCTCCCCCTCTTAGGCCTCTGATTTGTGGGTTTGCTCTAATCCTGGCTGCCAATGGTTCCATCACCAGAGCAAACAGTAGAGGCGATAATGCACAGCCTTGTCGGGTTCCCCTGTGTAGAGAGAACGGGCGGGTCAATGCTTCGTTAACTCATACTGCTGCTGTTGGGGTCTTGTATATGAGATGTAACCATTCTGCTCCTCCTATACCCGCCCTCTCCAGTACCGCAAAGAGA
The DNA here is from genome assembly GCF_901765095.1 of Microcaecilia unicolor. Classification (NCBI taxonomy): domain Eukaryota; kingdom Metazoa; phylum Chordata; class Amphibia; order Gymnophiona; family Siphonopidae; genus Microcaecilia; species Microcaecilia unicolor. Next base: position 74,431,239 of record NC_044037.1, read on the forward strand.
AATGGCCAGTGAACCCGGTCAAAGGCCTTCTCCGCGTCTAAAGACAGTATACACAAGGGAGACTGGATTACATGAGCCCCTTGAATTACTTGTAGTGTTCTGCGTATATTGTCAAACGTCTGGTGATTGTGGACAAAGCCTGTCTGGTCTTCGTGTATAAGTTGTGGGAGGTGCTTCTGCAATCTGGTGGCCATAATTTTCGAAAATATCTTATAATCTACTCCTAGCAAGGATATAGGTCTGTATGAGCTGCATAATTGAGGGTCTCTACCCGGCTTGGACAAGACTGTAATCGTGGCCAAGTTCCAAGTGGGTGGCAAACCAGTGGTCTTATCCAATGAGTTAAAGACCCTCAGTAACAAAGGGGCCAACAACTGTCTAAAAAGTTTATAGAATTTATTTGTATATCCATCTGGCCCTGGGGCCTTATTCAGCGCTAGGCTCTTTATCGTCTGCTCTACTTCTTCTAGTGTGATAGGTTCCCCCAGTGATTGAGCGGCCGTATCAGAAAGTCTCGGGAGGTCTATGTCTGCTAAAAGGGTCGTTATTTGTTCATCGCTACAGCTCTCCTCGGCCTCATAGAGGTGTTTGTAGTAGCATCTAAAAGCTGATTCAAGGAAGTCAGAGTCAGAGTGCACTACGCCCCCTTCGTCCCTTAGTCCACCTATCATGTTTCTACTAGTCTGTTGCGCTAACTTATGGGCCAGAAGTCTGCTAGGTTTATTACCAAATTCAAAATGCAATTGGCGAGCCTTCTGTAGTTTTTCAGCTAAATCTGCCAACTCAAGGTCGTGCAGTTGAATACGAAGCGCATGAGCTTGTCCCCTAAGTGCCAACGGATTCTGATCTTTCCCCTCCTGTAATACCTTTTCTGTTTGTGTTAATTTTTGGCGTAGGGTAGTTTCTTTGGCGTTTCTATCCTTCCAGCTCCTTGATCGTAAAGCTATTAGTTGACCGCGTATTACTGCTTTGAGACCCTCCCACAGCACTGTTGGGGAGACCTCCTCATTGTCATTAAATTGGATATATTCCTTAATATACTGTTCTATTTGAACTATTTTGGCAGGGTCTGTTAACAAGGCGTCGTCTAACCGCCACTGTCGTCGCCCTTTGGTGGGGTTAAGTCCTCTGAGTTGTACCAGCACCGGGGAATGGTCCGACCATGTGCGAGGAAGGATAGAATGTTCTCCCATTGCCCCCAGTAAAGAGGTATCCCCTAGCCACATATCTATGCGGGAAGATGATTGATGTACTGTGGAAAAGTATGTGTAGGCCCGCTGAGTGGGGTTATCCCTGCGCCAATAATCTATAAGTTGCCAGCGTGTTACAAACTCATGGAATTGTTTCCTATCTTGCTTAGCATATTTTGTGTTGTGGATTGTGTTATCCAATTGTGGATTTAGCGTAAGATTAAAGTCCACTCCCATTATCAATGATCCCTCTATGTGTCTGGTGAGTAACTGGTCTAGTTCTTTGAAGAACTCTCCCTGTCCTGTATTCGGGCCATATACATTTACCATTGTGTATGTCCGCCCCGCTAATGCAAACACTATGAGCAAATATCTGCCACCTTTGTCTTTTATTATTTTTTTCATCTCCCAGGGCTTATCGCCTCTAAATGCCATCAGGACACCTTTACTTTTTGAGTTATCATGACTAGAGGCAAAATGAATGATGGGGAACCTTTTATGATTACAAAGATATTCATACCCTGGTTTCAAATGAGTTTCCTGTATCAGCCCAATATCCACCCCCAGCCGCTGTAACTCTCGGAATAGCAATTGTCGCTTCCTGGGTACATTTAATCCCCTAACATTCAACAACAAGCATTTAATATCTCCCATCTCTCCTCTTGGAGTGCGGGGCTGCTTGTGTCTCTCTCCTAATATCCTGGTCAGAGCTCTGTTTCTCAGCCATCATTTGTATCATATAATCCTCGATCACTTCCCCCCCCCCTCCTTTCCTGAAAACCCTTCCCCCCTCCCATTCCACCCCTTTATGATTTAGGCACCACTAAAACATTCCCGTAGTTGCCTAATCAAAGAGGAAGGAGCAGAGAACCCGCTTCCGTGTGCCCCATAACAACAACATAGCTTAAACTACCTCTTATCCATGACTGGAGAGTAGCTCCATTTCTATAACTTTACAGTCAACTGTAACAGATAAATTGGTGACAGTTCCCCCTTTTGGATCACAACTCTTCAAGTGACTCGTGAAGCAGATTGTTGCCGCTGTAGTCTCTTTGGGCCTTTTCCCACTCGTTGCCACTTCGGGGGGAGAGGCTGGGCGATGGACCCGCTTCCAGCGCCGGTCTCAGGCCGATCCTCTGATTCTGCTGTTTCCGGGCATATTAATCTTGCTTCTGCAACTGATTGAATTTGATGCATTTTCCCATCTTTGTAGAACACTAAGGCAAAGGGGTGTCGCCATCGATACTGGATTTTTAATTCTCTCAGGTGCGTCGTGAAAGGCTTCAGCTCTCCTCTCCTTCTTAGGGTTGCAGCCGCTAGGTCTTGATATATTTCGATAGCATATGAGTCCCACTTGAAGTCTGGGGTCTGTCGCGCCATTTTCAACACTTGCTCTTTAAGTTTATAGCTTGAAAAACACGCTATAATATCTTTTGGCTTGTTGTTGCGTTTTGGCCCCAGCGCTTGGTGTGCTCTCTCCAGTGATATTTGTCCAGGCTCTACTGTCTCACCATTCAGTGCTAGAAGCTCACATATGATTTTTTGGACTGTCTGCTCACTGTCCTGGTAAGTGGGTACCTCAGGCAAACCTCTGAATCTTAAATTGCTTCGTCTGCCCCTATTCTCCAGATCTTCTATTTTATCAAGCAGCTGTTGTTGCTCACTTCGCAGGTCTGTGATCTGATGATCCAAGGTACCCAAGGCTTCGCTATGAGCCTCTATTTGTACCTCTGTGCTTTCTATGCGTGCGCCCAGCTCTCTGATTTCGCCCCGCAGTTCTGCTCCCATCGTCGCCACCTCTGCTCGCAGCGCCTTGAGATCTGCGCTTATGCCTTGGAGCCAGGTCTGCAGGTTGGGATGATCTTCCTCTTCAAAGTCTGCCCCCATTCGCTGTTCCAGCGAGGTTTCCTGGGGCTTAGCGTGCTAGGATTAGACTATTGTAATGTTATCTATACAGAACTACATAATTCTGAAGTTAAACACATACAGACCTCCAGAACTCTGTGGTGTGATTACGCTATTCGGCTAGTTAGGGGGATCACATCACTTCTTTAATTCAAAGACTTCATTGACTCCCAATTCGCTCTAGAATTCAGTATAAAATTCTCACTTTGGCTTTTAAGGTCATTCATACAGATTTACCAGACTGTTTAGCATCTCTCACTATTCCGTATATTTCTGTATACACTTTGCACTGATTGAATGATTAGATTGGTTCTTCCCAAACCTTGACAGGCCTATTGGGAGGTCAAAAAACAAGGTGCTTTTTATTTCATGGCCCCATTCTTGTGGAATAGTTTGCCTTTTTATATTACAATGGAACAATCTTTTAAAGAAATATAAGAATATTTTAAACACGTATTTCTCTTCTAGTGCATACTCTTTCATTTATGAAAGGTGCCTTGAAGGCAGGTTACTACCTTGCAGTCAGATGTTTCATAGCATGCTGAATTTATTCTTGATATGAGTGTGATCTTTCCTGTCAGATACTAGTGTTCTTTTCTTATCAACTATTTTATTTTTATAGTACAACACTTTGACGTATGCGTTAAAAAAGCGATTCATAAAATTTTTAATAAACATAAACATTACAGATTCCAAGACAGTAAAATGCGTGAGTATACAGTGCATGTGCAAGTCTATGCTTGTGTATGTAACCTTGAGTGCAATTCTAGGAGTCTAGGAGACTTTTTTCAGGCTTGTGATGTACATAAGTATTGCCATACTTGGAAAGACCAAAGGTCCATTGAGCCCAGCATCCTGTTTCCAACAGTGGCCAATCAAGGTCACAAATACCCGGCAAGATCCCAAAAATGTACAAAACATTTTATACTGCTTAACCCAGAAATAGTGGATTTTTCCCAAGTCCATTTAATAACGGTCTATGGACTTTTCCTTTAGGAAGTCGCCCAAACCTTTTTTAAACTCCGCTAAGCTAACCGCCTTTACCACATTCTCTGGCAACGAATTCCAGAGTTTAATTACACGTTGAGTGAAGAAAATTTTTCTCCGATTCGTTTTAAATTTACTACATTGTAGCTTCCTAGCATGCCCCCTAGTCCTAGTATTTTTGGAAAGCATGAACAGACGCTTCACATCTACCCATTCAACTCCACTCATTATTTTATAGACCTCTATCATATCTCCCCTCAGTCGCCTTTTCTCCAAGCTGAAGAGCCCTAGCCGCTTTAGCCTTTCCTCATAGGGAAGTCGTCCATCCCCTTTATCATTTTCGTCGCCCTTCTCTGCACCTTTTCTAATTCCACTATATCTTTTTTGAGATGCGGCGACCAGAATTGAACACAATATTCGAGGTGCGGTCGCATCATGGAGCGTTACAAAGGCATTATAACATCCTCATTTTTGTTTTCCATATACCTAACATTCTATTTGCTTTCTTAGCCGCAGCAGCACACTGAACAGAAGGTTTCAACGTATCATCAATGACGACACCTAGATCCCTTTCTTGGTCCGTGACTCCTAACGTGGAACCTAGCATGACATAGCTATAATTCAGGTTCCTCTTTCCCACATGCATCACTTTGCACTTGTTCACATTAAACGTCATCTGCCATTTAGACGCCCAGTCTCGTAAGGTCCTCTTGTAATTTTTCACAATCCTCCCGTGATTTAACGACTTTGAATAACTTTGTGTCATCAGCAAATTTAATTACCTCACTAGTTACTCCCATCTCTAGGTCATTTATAAATATGTTAAAAAGCAGCGGTCCCAGCACAGAGCCCTGGGGAACCCCACTAACTACCCTTCTCCATTGAGAATACTGACCATTTAAACCTACTCTATGTTTTTTTTCTTTTAACCAGTTTTTAATCCACAATAGAACACTACCTCCTATCCCATGACTCTCCAATTTCCTCTGGAGTCTTTCATGAGGTACTTTGTCAAACGCCTTCTGAAAATCCAGATACACAATATCAACCGGCTTCCCTTTATCCACATGTTTGTTCACCCCTTCAAAGAAATGTAGTAGATTGGTGAGGCAAGAGTTCCCTTCACTAAATCCATGTTGACTTTGTCTCATTAATCCATGCTTTTGAATATGCTCTGTAATTTTGTTCTTAATAATAGTCTCTACCATTTTGCCTGGCACCGACGTCAGACTCACCGGTCTATAATTTCCCAGATCTCCTCTGGAACCTTTTTTAAAAATCGGCGTTACATTGGCCACCCTCCAATCTTCCGGTACCACGCTCAATTTTAAGGATAAATTACATATTTCTAACAATAGCTCCTCAAGCTCATTTTTCAGTTCTATCAGTACTCTGGGATGAATACCATCCGGTCCAGGAGATTTGCTACTCTTCAGTTTATAGAACTGCCCCATTACATCCTCCAGGTTTACAGAGAATTCATTTTGTTTCTCCGACTCGTCAACTTCGAATACCATTTCTGGCACCGGTATCCCACCCAAATCTTCCTCGGTGAAGACCGAAGCAAAGAATTCATGTCTTTTATTGGACACAGGTGAGGTCTATGGCATACTGCGGCTCAGGACAGGAAATCTCTGCTTAGGACAGTGTTCTTCAATGCAAAGCCCAGGGGCTAATTGTGACCCCCATTGTCTTTCTTTGTTTTTTCTGTTACTCTGCCTCTCTACCCAGTCTCAAGACAGAAAGGGGAAAGCAGATTGGGGGAAGAGCTGCATGTTTGAAGGACAAGGCATTTCTCAATAGACAAAATAGAATGCATTTGGAAATGCTTATAACCTTTAGGATACCCCCAATGAAGTTTGAAGGTGAGTTGGTGGGAATGGATGTCATTGACACACACTGATCAGCAGTGTTGTGGCCCTGCATGTGAAGATATTTGACTGCTCTCTTTCAACTCATTAGAATCCAAAGTGGCCCCAGCTTAAAAATTAATGAAGACCATTGCCTTAAGGAATTCCAAGGATGGGTCTTGCACCCTTCCTCCAGGCAGCTCCTGGACAACTCCAACACAGGGACATCAACGAAATCAAAGCCATTCTGATGTATCAATGTATCCATGTGCAGTGAGAGGCAACCCAGAGGAAGCAACTGCTCAATAACCAACATCCCACCACCACCACCACTCATATGTATCTGTCTCTCTCAAACCCAACCTCCCCTCTCCCCAACTGGTAACTCTCCATTTTTCTCATACCCGTTCAAACTCAACCCAAATCACCACATCCCTGCTTTGGCATCTCTCCCTGTCTCTCAAATCCAACTCAACCTTCCCTGTCCCCAGTTTGGCACAATTCCCTCTCTTAAGCAAAACAAAACCAAACCCAACCCACCCTCCTGATTCTGTCATCTCTCCCTATCTCTCAAACCCAACCCTCCCCAGTTTGACATCTCTCTCACAAATCCAACCCTCCCCCTACTGCTATCTCTCTATCTTTCTCAAGTCCAACCCAACCCAACCCCACCCCCAGTCTGGCATCTCTCCCTCTCTCTCCAACCCAACTTCTCTCCCCCAGTTTGACATCTCTCCCTCTTTCTCCAACCCCAACCCAACCCCATTCCCTGGTCTAGTATCTTTCCCTCTCTTTCAAACCCAAACCAACCCTCTCCCAGTATGGCATCTCTCTCTCTCTCTCTCTCAAACCTCCCTCCTAGTCTGGCATCTTTCTTTCTCTCTTAAATACACCCCTCACCAACAGCGTACATCTTTCCCTCTCTTTCAAACCCAACTTAACCCAACTACCACCTGTCCTGGCTTCTTGGCATCTCTCCATGTCTCTCAAACCCAACCCTCCCCCCCCCTGCCAGTATCTGTCACTGTCAAACCAAATCCAACTCAACCCCCAACTGGTATCTCTCTGTCTTTCTTAAACCCAATTCAACTCAAACCCACCCCCCTTGATCTGGTATCTCTTTTCTCTCATACCCAACCCCCCCACCCTGATCTGGCATCTCTCGTTCTCTCTGAAACCCACCCCTGTTGTTGGCATCTTTCCCTCTCTCTCTCAAACCCAACCTGACCCCCTCCCCCTGTCTGACATCTTTCACACTCTCTGTCAAACCCAACCTGACCCCCCATCCCCCTGGTCTGACATCTTTCACACTCTCTGTCAAACCCAACCCGCCTCACGGTCCCAAACCCCTCTCCCCCATTTGGCATCTCTCTCTCTCTCTCTCTCTCTCTCTGTCAAACCCAAATTCCCCTCCCACCCCAAGTTCTGGTATATCCCACTTTCTCAAACCAAAACCCAAATTCAAATCCCCCCCCCCCCCCTGGATCTGGCATCTCTCCCTTTCTGTCAAAAACAAGCCCCCCCTCCCAGTCTGGCATTTCCTCTCCTCTCTGAACCCAACCCCCCAACCTTGCTTCTCTCCCTCTATCTGTCAAAACCTCCCCCCTGGTCTGGCATCTCCACTCTCATCTCAAATTTACCCCCCCCCCCCCCCCCCAAAATCTGGCATCTCGCCCTCTCTTTGTCAAACTCAACCTTCACCGATCTTTGTTTCTCCCCTTTCTCTAGTCTGGCACCTCTTTCCTTTTCTGTCAATATCAACCAACCCCCCCCCCCCCCCCCCCAATCTGGCATCTTCTCCCTCTCAAACCTGAATCCAACCCTCCCCCCATCTGGTATCTCTTCCTAAAGGAAAAGTCCATAGACCATTATTAAAATGGATTTAGGGAAAATCCAATGCTTATTTCTAGGATAAGCATCATAAAATTTATTGTACTTTTTTGGGATCTTGCCAGGTACTTGTGACCTGGATTGACCACTGTTGGAAACAGGATGCTGGGCTTGATGGACCTTTGGTCTGTCCCAGTATGGCAATACTTATGTACTTCCTCTCTCTCTCCCCCCCCCCCTCCCCACCTTAACACTGTCTATGAGGTCACTGGCAGCAATTCACATAGGTTGCCTGGCACCAACCTTGAAGCTTTGCTTCTCCATGGACATTCAGATATCACAGCTGCCCTTACTGTACTGCCGTTTTCCTGCTCTCTCCCATGCGTTGCCATCGGGAGATCAGGTTTAAAATAGTTGCTTACCTGTAATGGTAGTTTTCTTTGGACAACAGATCATCTAGCCACACAGCTGAAGTGACATCACGACGTTACTGACCCTGCCTTTTCAAAGCACAGAAGTCTCGAGAAGAGCTTTCTGCACATGTTCCCTTATTCTCACCCCTGACCAGATACTATACCTACTGAATACACCCCATCCCGCCTCACTTAATCCTGAAGCTAGTGGCAACCCTGGGTGGGACGGTGGGTCATTGTGTCTAGTTGATCTACTGTCCAAGGAGAACTACCGTCACAGGTAAGCAACTATTTTTTCTCTGTGGACAGTGAGATCTGGCCATACAGCTGAAAACTCCCAAGCTAGAAAAGGGAACAGTCCGAATAAGAATTGCTAATGTAATAATAGGAGGACTATTTCCTGAAACTGGAGGAGATGGTGAATTGATGCCTCAAAGCAATGAAAACAGCTATTGTAAAAACAGTCTGTTGAAGAGGCAGCATCAATGAAGTAGTGTCCTGTAAGGAAATGCAAAGATGCCCATATAGCTCCTTTAGAAATGTTAATTAGATCAGTTCTTTGGAAGAGAGCTTTTATACTAGACATAGGTCCTAGTTGATGCACCTTGACATGGGATTTGCAAAAAGGACATGATGTCCTGCTTGCTCATAACAGAAAAAGATGCAAGCCACAACCTAATGAGGTAAAGTACACTTCGTGGCTGGTTGTATGGCACAAAGTAAAAGAATTAATTGAAACAGGTGGTCAGAAGAGTTAGTACGAGCCAAATATATACGACATGATCTGAGACAGTAACTAACCTTGGATGCTTGCGAAGAAGCACGTTATCTTCAAAAATATGTGTAAATGATTCATATTGCAGTAGCACTTGAACTGCATAAATACAGCATGCTGATGCCATTGCCACTATAAATCGCTTTTTCTGAGTTACATATGTTAGATCAGGTGAATGCATGGGTTCAAAAGGAGCATCCAGAAGAGCATTCACCAGAATGAGGTCTCAAGCTATGACTAGAGGTTAAACTGGGGCCTGGAGATGTAATAGATCTCACTGAAACCACGTTGGAACCAGTTGACAAACTCTAGGAATATGAGCAGTGGAAGCATGGAACAATGAAAATGCAGTTAAATGTAGTTTTACAGATAAGAAAGGGAATCCACTAGTTGAAGACATGCAAAGAAAGAATCCAATATTTGAGGAACGTGCAAGTGGATGGGGTTAGGTGACATGCCACACACCAGAAGGAGAAGCAGTGCCATTTTGAAGTAGATAACCGCTTTGTCAAGTATGTATTTGCTACCAGAAGAAAACGACATACTTCCAGAGAAAAGACATGATTGACTGATGAGCCCTATTGTTAGGTTGATTTTTAAAAGACTCCAGTGGAGAACAGCCTATTGGGTCTGAGGAATGAGATCCAGTACTTTTGGCAAGAAAAGCAACACTGGGAACCACACTTTCTGCAGTAATGAGGTCGGCCTAGGCATCTGTGTAATAATGCACTGCAGCTCCTCAAACTGTAGTGTTGTAGCTATCAGTGGCTGACCAAATCAGATGATTCAACAACCATCACAGCTGTTGAGAAAAGATGGAAAGAAGGTGTGGACATGTCTGGCAGTTCTTCAATGGCTTGATGTAGATTATCTATGAAGGTGAAAAAATTGATTCTGAACCACCATTATGGACTACAATACAAGCATCAAATATAGAGGAGTGACATATGCGCTTATTAAAAACCATATATTTGAGGTGCTCAATAAGAGGTAAACTGCCCACTCTTTAGGAATTTATTCTGGTTAAATGCTGAATTCAAAAGCAGCACAGTATGGGATAATTACTGATTATTATGTTGCAAGATATCTAGAACACCATATGTAGTATGTACGCAGCTATTATTTATTTGGTGAACTGTCAGTATGCCATAAGCTGGCTGTGCCATAGAATTGTATCTAGATCTAGAAACTACAACACTATAAGTTGAGGATCCGCTATGTTTGATTAAGAGGCTGTAGGAAGTAATAGAGTCATTGCCTGGGAGCTAAATCGCTTGAATTGTCGACTGAATTGATATAACTAGCTTCTAAATGAGAAGAGCTTCTCGACACAGATGTTGGGATCCTAAACCCCCTTGTTTGTTTACGTAATACATAGCCACCTGATTGTCTATTTGGACTTGAATTATCTGGTTGTGGAGTAGATGTTTGAAGGGCCAACCTGACCTCCCTGAGTTCCATAAGATTGATAAAAACAGCAGCAATAAGGAGTTTTCCCGATGATAGAAACTTCACATTAGGCATCTTATTGGTGCTGGTGTAAACCTAGGATTTTTAAAATCTATATGAGCCCCCCCCCCCCCCCCCCCCAGCCAATCTTTGAAGCGTCTGTTGTCATAATTTTCATTGGACTGGGATTGTGGAACGGTACCCCCTGGGATAGGTTGTCCGGATGAGACCACCACTTTAACAAAGTCCGAATGTGATGCATGAGACAAATTCTGTTACTTAAAGGCTGAAGTGATCGTCTCGCCATAGCATCCATCCATTTGAGATCCTTCGGCAGAGGGTGATTAGTAATGTCTTTTTGAGTTTTATGTCTCCCCATTGCTGATTTCACTACAATGGACGTATGAGGTAATTGTGTCTTGTATCCATCTTTGTTTCAAGTACCACTGAAGGGATTGCATATGAAGTCTCGCAAGTGAGACAATGTGCATTGTTGATGCTATATGTCCTAGTTATATTAAGAGAGTTCTGGCTGTTGTTATTTGTAACGTCTGGACATACCGAACTAAGAGAACTATTACTGTAATCCTGGAGAGTGGTAAGTGTGCTACTGGAATCATAGTAAATATTTCTGTCCTAATTCCAAGTGTTGAGTTGGGGTCATATGTGATTTTTTTGGGAGTTTATCATGAAACCTAACTCTTTGAGAAGATTTTTTTGTGAGATTTAATGCTGCTTGATTTCCTGCGGTGAAGGAGCTGCTATCAACCAATCGTTCAGGTAAGGGAAAAGCAGTACTCCCCTGCAGTGGAGATGAGCCGCTGCCACCACTACACATTTGATGAATACTCTGGGAGCCGAGGTGAGTATTGGTAATGTTGAGAATTTACTACAAAATGGAGATATTGATGTGATGCTAGATAAACTGGGATATGTAAATAAGCATCCTGAAGGCCTAAAGAGGAGAACCACACTTGATCCCGTAGATATGGAAGAATAGTAGCTATGGTTATCATACAGTATTTCTCCTTTTGAATGAACTTGTTGAGGTATCTGAGATCTAAAATCGTCTCATACCCTACGTCTTTTTTTGGTATGAGAAAATATTTTGAATAGAACCCTCTGTTTCTCTCTTAAGGCGGTACTGGTACGATGGCATGAAGCAGAAGGAGTCTGTGTACTTCCCTTTATAACAATAAAGTGTGGACTTCTGGAATTCTTTGAACTTGTGGCAGCTATATAGTTGGATGTTCAGTGGATAGCCCCTGTGGATTATTTCTAAAATCCACCTGTCTGTGGTTATTTTTGACCAAGCAGAATCGCTGTAGCCTGGCTCCTAGTGGAGTGCATTGGTTGTGCAGAGTGTCAAAAAGTAGGCAGAGGTTTAGTCTGGGGCTGCGATGGAAGCTTATCAGTTCTTTTGTCTCCGAAATTTCAGGTTGGAAATTGAGAACGTTGATGCCCTTATTTTGGAGGATATGAAGATGTGGAGGTGCATAATCAAACGGGGCGCCCAAGTTTTCCTGAGGGCATCCCCACAGGATGGTCCCATGAAGGGGCAGGGAAACCGCTATTATCAAAACAAGATGGGCGTCTATCTTTCGTTTCGATAATACGGTTGGGGACGCCCAAATCTCAACATTTAGGTTGACCTTAGAGATGGTCAACCTTAGAGATGGTCGTCCCCGGTTTTCGATGATAATGAAAACCGAGGACGCCCATCTCAAGAACGACCAAATCCAAGGCATTTGGTCGTGGGAGGAGCCAGCATTTGTAGTGCACTGGTCCTCCTCAAATGCCAGGACACCAACCAGGCACCCTAGGGGGCACTGCAGTGGACTTCACAAATTGCTCCCAGGTGCATATCTCCCTTACCTTTGGTGCTGAGCCCCCCAACCCCCCCCCCCCAAAAACACACTCCCCACAACTGTACAACATTACCATAGCCCTAAGGGGTGAAGGGGGCACCTACATGTGGGTACAGTGGGTTTCAGGTGGGTTTTGAAGGGCTTACATTTACCAGCACAAGTGTAACAGGTAGGGGGGGATGGGCCTGGGTTCTGCACGCACTAAAACTGCTCCAGGGACCTGCATACTGCTGTCATAGTAACATAACATAGTAGATGACAGCAGAAAAAGACCTGCACGGTCCATCCAGTCTGCCCAACAAGACAAAACTCATATGTGCTACTTTTTGTGTATACCCTACCTTGATTTGTACCTGTTTTCTTCAGGGCACAGACCGTATAAGATGGGTGCCCTTCTCTTTCGAAAATGCCCCTGATAGTGTTGTTAAACTGCTTACTGGTAAAAACGAGATTTTGATGAATAATATGGCAATCTTTTATAATTGGATTGAGGTATTGGAATTTTATCTTGCTTCAATGTGTCCAACATAGTATAATCTTCACAAAGACCGTCAATAAGTTCCTTTAATTTTTCTCCAAATAAGGAATCTCCTAGACAAGGGGCGTCAGCTACTCTTCAAATACCTCCTCTCCAAAAGCTGATGCCCTTAACCAAGCTAGTCTTCTAGAAACTACTGCAGTAGCTGCTCCTTGTATGGATGTATCAAAATTGTCATGTGCTGCTCTTATCATTTGTTTGGAGCATTCTTCTAGATCTAACATAGTCTGTTGAAATAGACACATCTGATCTGCTGGTAGTACTGATTCTATCTTTGCTAAGTTGTCTATAATAGTATATAAATATTCTATATGATGTAAATTATGGAGAGAGTTGCGTGCTGATAACATAGCAGACTGAAATGGTTGTCTCACCATAATATACATCCATTTGAGATCCTTCGGCAAAGGGTGATTAGTAATGTCTTTTTGAGTTTTATGTCTCCTCATTGCTGATTTCATTACAATGGATGTGTGAGGTAATTGTCTCTTGCCAAATCCATAAAGATCTTTCACTTTGTATTTGGCTTCCAAGGTTCTTTGAGTTGGTCTTACTGAATATGGTGTCTGCCAAATTTTCTTGTGGTGGTCAAATAACACTTGTGAAACTGGTAGAATTATATGATCTTTGGATATGTTTAATACTTAGTGACAGTTCTTTTGTCAGAAGATTGTGAAGGAACATTTAGTAAGAAATTTCCTCTAATGTAGGCTATGCCTCCTTTTCAGAAGGCTGGTGAGTAAAGTTTATTTTATTATTTTATTTATTGCATTTGTATCCCACATTTTCCCACCTCTTTGCAGGCTCAATGTGGCTTACAATACATCATGAATGGTGGAAATATATAAGAAAATATACATTTAGTACTACAGAAGGATCTTGGGTAACATGATAATGATAAAACATGATAGTAGTTCAAGTTAGAGTCCTGAACATGCTGTGGAGAAGGAGATTGAGGACAGGAAACTGGTTGCAAATCTAAAGATGAAACTGCTGAATGAGGAGGTAATGGTTGCCTCTGAGGTGAAGAAGACACTGACCGAGAATGTTGTCTCTGTGAGACTTTCTGACTGCAGAAGCCTGAAGTTGAAGGTGTGGCCACCTGAGTGACATATTGTTGTTCTACTGAAATTGCCAGTGCTACATTAGAATTGACCTCTTGATTCTGTAAAAAAAAACATGCTAGCAATTGTAACAAATTTGGTGGTGCCCGAGGAGTGCGCTGAGTCAATGCGGATTCCTTATTGTAAGAATATGAATGAGAAGCACATGTTGAGCAAGATCGAGAGGAAAACATCAACTCTGAACAAATAGTAGATGAATGTCAGTGCCAATGAGATTTTCCACTTGTGCCAGAATGCTCTGATAGATGGTGTCTGTCAGCATGACAGCGTCATTTCCTTGATGGGGAAAATGAAGAAGATAATGAACTCGACTGATGCCGACTCCTTTTGTTGGAGCCCGATAACTGATCAGCTTGTCGATTCTGTGTATGGAGCAATGCAGGTGAATGGTACTGACTCTGAGATCTTGGCACCAACGGAGGAGCAACTTGTTGATTCCTGCTGGAAGAAAACACTGTACGGCACTGAAGTCAGTATCATGCGTCTTGGCGCCGTACATGGTGATGGCATCCATCAAATCCTGAGCTACTGAAAATGCAGAGTCCTGATCCCTGGGCTGAATAACGAGGGGGAGAGCAGGCAATGGCATGACCTGACCCCCAGGCTGACAAGCAAGGAGGAGAACAGGCAATTCCTCAGTAAGTTTCAATGATCGTGAAGTCTTTAATGATTTATTTTGATGAGAACTACTTGATGAGGTACTTGATAAAGATGAACGGGCATACTCTTTAATTTTTAAAGCTCTAATTTCCAGTGTCTTGTGAGACATACTTTTACAATTAGAACAATTTGTAATGTCATGTCAAATGCCAAGACACTGCAAACAAAGTTGATGTGGATCAGTAACAGATAATTTGCAATTACATTTAGAGCAATGCTTAAAGCCAGATTTAAGCGACATATTAAACAAAGTAGAAGCAAAATCGAACTCCGTTCTTGAAAATAAAAGGTAATTAAAAATGAAATAAAAATTAACTGACTAGATATGAAGGGACAAATGTCAATCCGGGTCATTCCTCAACCACGGACAAAAATAAACTGTCAGGGAGGTGGGGTTACATACATTATATAGAAGTACAGTTAGCGGGAAAGGCGTAGTAGATGTGTTAAACATTTTATTACCTTGTAGAATGATTGGATCAGTTGTGTCACTGTGATGTCACTTCAACTGTGTGGCTACCAGTTCTCCCTGGACAGAGTATCTTGCAGCCACACAAATGAAGTGACTCTCCCGCGACTTCACTGACCCGGACCAATGCCAAAGCGTTAAGCTTCTAAAGCTATCACAATACGCGTGCATGCAGATTCCCGCTCTAGTCCACACTATATACTATTGGGTAAGAACTGTCCCTTTTCAGTCTATTTCTTTCTGCGCTGACGATCAGACCCACTGACTCAATACTCCTCACAGTGCAGTTTTCTCGCAATTATTTTATTTTTAATATTTATTTAGTTTTTTCTTCTTTGCAATTTCCTCCTTCTTCAAGGAATTCAGTTTAGCAGCTGTTCTCTTCCCTGTCATGTTGGCAAAGAAACAGGGTTTCAAACGCTGCAAAGAATGTAATGGTAAAATGTCTAACTCAGACCCTCACGATCAGTGTGTTCTCTGTTTGGGAAAGGCACACTTAGATTCCAACTGTGACAAGTGTGCTAGCATGCTCCCTCCCACACGAAAAATCAGAGATCTTAAAATGAGAACCGTCATCGATGAGTTACCTCATCAGACGCCTTCTAAACAGCTTGGTAAGAAAGCTACAAGCAAAAGAAAGCACTCCGATGAACACCTGTCTGGTAAAAATTCGGAAGGTGTAGTTTCTCTCATGAATCAGCAGCCTGTTCAACAGCTGTTGATCTCTCCTCAGTCTCTGCCACCACAACTTACTACTTCAGTTGTCGGTGCTGAGATTTCACTTCAGGACACGCCCCTCATATCTCCTGCATCGGGGCTGACACAATCTCCTGCTAAACGAGCTAGAATGCTCACTGATCTTCAGCACGGCACTGAATCTCCTCACCGATCTGACTCTTCACTGCCTCATCGACACAGAGCTCATTCTCGTCAGCACCATCATTCTCAGCACCGAAGTAGCTCTTCTCCTGCTCCTCGGCACCGAGATAGCTCCTCCCACTCTCATCACTATTGAGTTAGCTCCTCCCCTTCTCATTGGAACCAACCTAGCGCCTCCCCTTCTCACCAGCACAATGCTTCCTCTCAGCAGTTTTATGGCTCCTCTTCTCCTTCTCATACTCAAACTTCTCCAAATCAGATACCATCTCTCTCTCCAGAATGCAGGCAGGACATAATCAAGCTGTGTCTCCTATGCATAAACCAGGGTTTTTAGGCACGATGCCTACCAACAATGTCTCCTCTTCTTTTCAAGTGTCACAATCTAATCAAGACATTCTCTATCTCCTTCGTGAATTTTTATTAAAAAATCAGAACCAGCAGTGTCACCAACAGCACTCTACTTCTCAGGTACCTTCGGACTCGGCAGCTGCCTTCTCACATTCTGGTCCATCTCATAGGAAATGTTCATGGTCAGTGTCTACATCAGAATCCATGGCAGCAGAAGTTTTTCGGACTATGACTCTTCTCCTATACATTCTCAGTATCACTTTACGTGTTCTCTTGATAACCCTTCTGATCACAATGCGGGCATTCCGGGTTTACCTTCAGACCCCTCTCCTCCGCAACCATCTAAATCATCTCAACCTGAGGATACATCTTATCCAAAATTTCTCCTAAAATTGGCATCAGCTTTGGAAATTCATTCAACTTCTCAACCTGATCCACATTCAAAGAAGCTACAAGCTCTTCGCTACAAGGAAGCACCAAAAGAAATAATAGCATTGCCATTACACGATGTTCTCGCATAAGTACATAAGTAGTGCCATATTGGGAAAGACCAAAGGTCCATCTAGCCCAGCATCCTGTCACCGACAGTGGCCAATCCAGGTCAAGGGCACCTGGCACGCTCCCCAAACGTAAAAACATTCCAGACAAGTTATACCTAAAAATGCGGAATTTTTCCAAGTCCATTTAATAGCGGTCTATGGACTTGTCCTTTAGGAATCTATCTAACCCCTTTTTAAACTCCGTCAAGCTAACCGCCCGTACCACGTTCTCCGGCAACGAATTCCAGAGTCTAATTGGGTGAGGAAAAATTTTCTCCGATTCGTTTTAAATTTACCACACTGTAGCTTCAACTCATGCCCTCTAGTCCTAGTATTTTTGGATAGCGTGAACAGTCGCTTCACATCCACCCGATCCATTCCACTCATTATTTTATACACTTCTATCATATCTCCCCTCAGCCGTCTCTTCTCCAAGCTGAAAAGCCCTAGCCTTCTCAGCCTCTCTTCATAGGAAAGTCGTCCCATCCCCACTATCATTTTCGTCGCCCTTCGCTGTACCTTTTCCAATTCTACTATATCTTTTTTGAGATACGGAGACCAGTACTGAACACAATACTCCAGGTGCGGTCGCACCATGGAGCGATACAACGGCATTATAACATCCGCACACCTGGACTCCATACCCTTCCTAATAACACCCAACATTCTATTCGCTTTCCTAGCCGCAGCAGCACACTGAGCAGAAGGTTTCAGCGTATCATCGACGACGACACCCAGATCCCTTTCTTGATCCGTAACTCCTAACGCGGAACCTTGCAAGACGTAGCTA
Organism: Microcaecilia unicolor; assembly: GCF_901765095.1. Taxonomy (NCBI): domain Eukaryota; kingdom Metazoa; phylum Chordata; class Amphibia; order Gymnophiona; family Siphonopidae; genus Microcaecilia; species Microcaecilia unicolor. Next base: position 74,448,853 of record NC_044037.1, read on the forward strand.
TAATTCGGGTTCCTCTTACCCACATGCATCACTTTGCACTTGTCAACATAAACAGATCAACATAAACTCGTTTGGTTTACACCTTTCAAGTCTACGCCAACAAAGAAAAGTCTAGATACAAAATACAAAGTTCAGGACACTTTGGGATTTGGTAAGCCTCAGTTGTCTCATCAATCCATAGTGGTTAATTCGGCCATGCGCAAGCATAAGCGCTCACAGGACCACTCTAATTTTCCATCAACTAAGGAAATGAAGCTCATGGACTTATTAGGCAAGAAAATGTATCAAAGTGCCATGCTCAATGCCCGAATAGGGCTCCATATTTTTCACTATACCAATTATCAATTCACCATATTGGTCAATTTATCTAAAGCAGTTGATTTCTCTCCCAGCTACAATGCAACCTCAACTGCGACCATTACTCCAAAACCTGGAGGAATGTGCAACTAATTTAATCAGAGCTGCCCACGACTCTTATGACACTTCAGTTAGAGGTGCTGCAGTGGGCATTTCCACAAGACGTTTGGCTTGGTTAAAAGCATCAGGTCTACGCGAAGATGTTTACAATCATGTAGCTGATGCTCCTTCTACAGGAGACAATCTCTTTGGCGACAGGGTTAAAGACATTATCGATAACATCAAACAGGATTGCACAACCCTAGATACTTTAGAAGATGACAATTTCAACCAGCCTAGATCTTCTTTTAAACGTTCATCATATTTCACTTCTAAAAAGAGATACAATTCTCATAAACCATTCCCTTTCAATAGGTACAACTCAAACTACAAGTACAACAATAAGCCAAATAGGCCTCAGCAGTCAAAGAAGTCATATAGAGAAAGGAGAACACCTAAGCCAGCACCCACTATAGTGCCTAAACCCCTATCTTCTTTTTGACCCTGCGGTCACACTAGAGCTACCAGTTGGGGGCCGTCTTCAATTTTTCACTCCTCAGTGGTCCCTCATAACATCAGACAAATAGGTCCTTTCAATTGTGCAACAGGGATACCGTCTTCACTTTGTGAATCCTCCACCTCACATGCACAATGTCACCTCATAGGTTGCTCCCTGTCACCTTCAGGAAGAAATCAACTATCTCCTGTAAATCAATACAATCGAACTGGTCCAGGAATCTCACCGGAACACAGGATTTTATTCCAGGTTCTTTCTTATCCCAAAAAGCCTATGTTCTATTCTAGATTTACGATCCCTAAACAAATTTATCAAAAAAGAAAAATTCAGAATGACAACTCTCCAAATGATTCTCCCACTTATAGATCAAAATGCCTGGCTAGTGTCTCTTGACCTTCAAGATGCATATTTACACATTCCAATTCACCATTCATCCAGAAGGTATTTTCGTTTTCAATTGGAATCTCACTATTACCAATTTCGTGTTCTCCCATTTGGCCTCTCTTCAGCGCCGAGGGTGTTCATGAAATGTGTTGTCATGATCATAGCCCATCTTCGCCAACAGGGAATAATGATCTTCCATTATCTAGATGATTGGCTCATCTCGTCACCAGCTGCTCAAGATGCTCTACAAACACTGCAGAAGATCATCTCTCTCCTCAAGATTCTCGGTTTTCTCATCAACTCAGAGAAATCTCAACTCCTTCCAGTTCAAAGACTCAAATTCATAGGAACAGTTATTCATACACCTCAGATGCTAGCGTACTTGCCTCTCAGCAGAACCACACAAATTCACATTCTCATGTCTCACCTGACACAAGTATCGTTCACCATGGCTTGACCATTATTGGTCCTTCTGGGTCATATGGCAGCTACTATACCAGTAGTACCTTTAGCAAGACTACATATGAGGCCTTTACAGTGGCACCTGAGGGACCGATGGATCCAAGCCCTTCACCCTATGTCAGCAAAAATAGGGCTTACTCACAGTCTAAAAACTTCTCTACAATGGTGGACTCACACCCCACATCTCTTTCAAGGTATGCCGTTTCATCCTGCTCTACCTTCCATTTACCTAACCACCGATGCATCCAAACAGGGTTGAGGAGCACTCATGAACTCTTACAAGACACAAGGTCTTTGGTCTCCCAAAGAAACAACATACAGTATCAATCTCCTGGAGCTGCAGGCAATCAAGTTGGCTCTTTAGGCATTTCACACTCACCTCTCTCATCAGCAGATTCACATTCAAACCAACAACCAAGTTGCGATGTACTATATTAACAAACACGGGGGTACTGGTTCCCGAAATCTGTGCATGGAAGCTCTACATATCTGGCATATGGTCTTAAGTCTCCAGTCCACAATCTCAGCATCCTACCTGCCCGGGGTGCAAAATGCCCTAGTGGATTCACTCAGCAGGAAGTTACAACCACACGAATGGTCACTCAAGACCACTGTTACGCACACTCTCTTCAGTAACCGGGGCCAGCCTTTCATCGTCCTGTTTGTGTCCCCTCTCAGTGCCAAATGTCACAAATTTTGCTCAAAGTTTCCCAGTCCAAACAGAATAGCAGAAGATGCTTTCTAGGTCCCATGGAAAGGAGGCCTTCTCTATGCCTTTCCTCCAATTCCACTCATTTCCAAAATGCGCTAGAAGGTGAAATCAGAAAGAGCGTCTCTTTTATTGATAGCTCCTTACTGGCCAAGACAAGCAGGGTTCATGTTTCTCCTAAACCTTACTTTGTGGCCCCCGCTGGAACCGGATCTTATAATACAACAACAAGTACTACTACTACTACTACTATTAAACATTTCTATAGTGCTACTAGACTTACGCAGCGCTGTACAAATTACCATGAAAAGACAGTCCCTGCTCAACAGAGCTTACAATCTAAATTGGACAGACGAACAGACAGCTAGGGGTGCGGAAATTGCAGTGGTAGGGGTGATAAGTGAGGGTGTTGAGTAAGAGAGTCATGGTTAGGAGTCGACAGTCTTCTCCACCCAGACATAGCATCTCTCTGCCTCACAGCTTGGCTGATCAGACCCAATTGAACATGATATTCTCACAGGGTGTTCTCAAAGTTCTCCTCGCCTCCAGGAAGGACTCCACTCTGAAATCTTACAAACCAAAATGGAAGCATTTCTCCAGCTGGTGTTCACATTATCATCTCCACCCTGACACTGCTCCAGTATCTCATCTCTTAGATTATCTTCTCCATCTTTCGGAATCAGGGTTATCATACTTCTCTATAAGACTTCATTTGTCAGCTCTCTCAGTGTTCCATGACCCGGTGGACGATTTGACCCTCATGCAACATCCTATTTCAAAAAGATTCCTTAAAGGACTCATGTACCTCTACCCTCCCATTCGTTCACCAACACCAGCATGGGACCTTAATTTAGTGCTCAATGCGCTTATGGCTTCTCTTTTTGAGCCACTTCACAGCACAGAACTCAAATACCTTACTTGGAAAACACTGTTTTTGGTAACTTTGACTTCAGCACGCCGTATTGGTGAGATACAGGCTCTGCTCCACTACCCGCCATATACTCAATTACTTTATGATAAGGCCATGCTTCCCACTCACTCAAAGTTCTTACCTAAGGTATTCTCAACTTCTTATTTAAATCAGATAATAGTACTTCCAACTTTTTATCCTCCTTCACATTATTCTGAGGATCATAAGAGGTTTCACACTCTAGACTGTCTGAGGGCCCTTACCATTTACCTGGATAGGACCAAATCCAAAAATAGACCTTCTCAATTATTTCTGTCACTTCGGTCTACTCTCCAACCGCAACTGGTGATGAAAGGAACTCTGTCTCAGTGGACTGCAAATTGTATCACCTTATGCTATCAATTTACAGAGCCATCTAATCCCTCGAACATTCCTCGTGTCACAGCTCATAATCTCAGGGCCATGGTGGCCACAAGGGCTCACTTGCAAAGAACTTCTTTACAGGACATTTGCAGAGCAGCTACGTGGTCAACTGTGCACACCTTTGTGAAACATTATTGCATCGATACAGCTTCATCTGCTGATGCAGCCTTTGGTCATGCTGTCCTTTTCTTCTGTAATCTGAGGCATCAACTACCACCTCCTCCTCACACAGGTATCAATTACTTTTTTCTTCTATGTTTATCTCAATAGACATAAGTATGTTTCTTAATCTGTTACCTGTGCAACTTGGGAGTCTTCATTTGTGTGGCTGCAAGGTACTCTGTCCAGAGAGAAATAAAAGTTGCTTACCTGTAACTGTAGTTTTCCTTGGACAGATGATCTTGCAGCCACACAATCCCTTCCAACCCTCCCTTAAGTTGCCGCTAGCTATTACATCAAACTGAAAAGGGACGGTTCTTACCTGATGGTATATAGTGGGTATTGTGATAGCTTTACAAGCTTAATGCTTTGGTATTGGTCCGGGTCAGTGACGTTGTGGGAGAGTCACTTCATTTGTGTGGCTGCAAGATCATCTGTCCAAGGAGAACTACCATTGCAGGTAAGCAACTTTTATGTCTTCTGATCCATGGAGAACTTGCACTAATGGGCCATGGGATCGGCATCAAGATTTCCTTCTAGACACCGATGATGCATTACTGATGTCTATGCATGTGCATGGTGCAGTCATGGTTATCGATGTGAACAATTGGTCTGGCACTGACTGTGTCCCAAATGCCACTTTGAACTTGATCCTGATCTCCCAGCAGCACAGCATGGGGGACAGCAGAAACAAATATTAAGGCACCATGGGCTTTAGCAGTGAGGTTTCCCTCTCGATTCTGTTGACTTCCTCCTGATGTCTATTCACGTCCATGTCAGAATTGTGTGTATCGACATCAACCGACCGTGCCCTGAATGCCACTGTGAACTTGAATCTGATCTCTGAGCACCAACACATAGGAGAAAAACAGAAACAAGAGCTGGCCTAGCACCAACCATGCCCCGATTGTCACCGTGAACTTGGATCTGTGAACTACTTAGATTTCAGCAAAGCTTTTGACACGGTTCCCCACAGGAGGCTCTTAAATAAACTGGATGGGCTGAAGATAGGACCTGAAGTGGTGAACTGGATTAGGAACTGGTTGACGGACAGACGCCAGAGGGTGGTGGTGAATGGAATTCGCTCGGAAGAGCGAAAGGTAAGTAGTGGAGTGCCTGAAGGATCGGTGCTGGGGCCGATTCTGTTCAATATATTTGTGAGTGACATTGCCGAAGGGTTAGAAGGTAAAGTTTGCCTATTTGCGGATGATACTAAGATCTGTAACAGAGTATGGACACCCCGGAGGGAGTGGAAAACATGAAAAAGGACCTACGGAAGCTAGAAGAATGGTCTAAGGTTTGGCAATTAAAATTCAATGCGAAGAAATGCAAAGTGATGCACTTAGGGAATAGAAATCCACGGGAGACGTATGTGTTAGGCGGGGAGAGTCTGATAGGTACGGGTGGAGAGAGGGATCTTGGGGTGATAGTATCTGAGGATTTGAAGGCGACGAAACAGTGTGACAAGGCGGTGGCCGTAGCTAGAAGGTTGTTAGGCTGTATAAAGAGAGGTGTGACCAGCAGAAGAAAGGGGGTGTTGATGCCCCTGTATAAGTCGTTGGTGAGGCCCCACCTGGAGTATTGTGTTCAGTTTTGGAAGCCGTATCTTGTTAAGGATGTAAAAAGAATTGAAGCGGTGCAAAGAAAAGCTACGAAAATGATATGGGATTTGTGTTACAAGACGTATGAGGAGAGACTTGCTGAACTAAACATGTATACTCTGGAGGAAAGGAGAAACAGGGGTGATATGATACAGACGTTCAAATATTTGAAAGGTATTAATCCGCAAATGAACTTTTTCTGGAGGTGCAAAGGCAGTAGAACGAGAGGACATGAAATGAGATTGAAGGGGGGCAGACTCAAGAAAAATGTCAGGAAGTATTTTTTCACAGAGAGAGTAGTGGATGCTTGGAATGCCCTCCCGCGGGAGGTGGTGGAAATGAAAACAGTAACAGAATTCAAACACGCGTGGGATAAACATAAAGGAATCCTGTTCAGAAGGAATGGATCCTAAGGAGCTTAGCCGAGATTGGGTGGCAGAGCCAGCTGGTGGTGGGAGGCGAGGATAGTGCTGGGCAGACTTATACGGTCTGTGCCAGAGCCAGTGGTGGGAGGCGGGGCTGGTGGTTGGGAGGCGGGGATAGTGCTGGGCAGACTTATATGGTCTGTGCCCTGAAGAGGACAGGTACAAATCAAAGTAGGGTATACACAAAAAGTAGCACATATGAGTTTGTCTTGTTGGGCAGACTGAATGGACCAAGCAGGTCTTTTTCTGCCGTCATTTACTATGTTACTATGTTACTATAACTTGAATCTGATCTCTGAGCACCAATGCATAGGAGAAAACAGAAACAAGAATTGGTTTGGCACCGGCCCTGCCCCAAATGCCACTGTGAACTTAAATCTGATCTCTGAGTGCCAACATATAGGAGAACAGAAACCGTACCTACTGTACACACCCCGTGTCCCCCGGCCCTCCTGGTTCCGTTTTCTTTAGTCCTCGGTTGTGACAAGACCTGTGTTGCCTTTAGTTACTTTAAAAAAAATCCATTACTAGATTAGTCTAGTAATAATTCCTTCTTTTTTTTCAAGCTTTTATTTCCTTATAATATTTTATTATTTTTAATTTTTGAATTCCATTTAGAGGTGGTTTTTTGTTCCCCAGTTCTGGGTCTTAAGCCTGCCCACAGAATATGGCTAGTTTAGAGCTCTCGGTCAGTGAGCTGTCTTTTGAGATAACGTCCCTACATTTAAATGATTACTCTCAACATTTTAATAACATCATGGTCTACTGAGCAATGGTGACAATCGAGGCACAGTCGGTGCTGGTCCAACTCTTGTATGGGGTCAGAGGGGGGAAATAGGGGAACCATGGGACATGCCCTTTCTGTGCTTTGAAAAGGCCGGGCCAGTAACGTCACTGTGATGTCACCAGCTGTGTGGCCAGATGAGCTCACTGTCCATGGAGAACGGTTCCAAATGGCGTGCATAGCGTGTTCGGTGCCATGACAATTCATGACGTCACCACGCAGGACTCCGGAATGGACGTTAGGAGGAAGTTCTTGAAGTCCAGTGGGAGATCTCGATTCTGAAGCCCACGGCGCAATCACTGGACAAGCGAGGTGGTAAGTCAAGTGTCTCTGCGTTTCTGCTCCTTAATTAGTTCTAGGAGCTGATCCTGATCACAGATGGAAAGAAGTTGTGGTAGAGGGAGCGTGACGTTGGAGAAGTCAAGCTCCGTGTGTTGTTGGAAACTTAGAGAAATGTTTATAGGCAGGATGTGGGAACGAGGAGTTTGAGAATGAGAGAGAGAGATATATATGTTGGACAGGGAGAGTGGAAGGAAGAGGGAGAGATGCCAGACGGCGGGAGGGGAGTTGCTGGGCTGGTATCTCTGGACTACTGTTCTTCAAGGCTTGTCTAGCTGGCAGGCAGTTAGACAGGCAAGGCTTTGGTTAATATCTGTTTGAACGTCCGTGAATTTACTTGTATCTTCCTGCTGAGGGTTTGAAACAATTAATTGAAAGTTATTGTTTTTAAAATTGGGAGTCTTTGGGATTATAACTTTAAAAATCAATTCAATTGCCTGTGCACTATATTTAGATAAATTACATCAACCACTGATTCTTCAATGGGTGCAATTAGATATGTTTCTTAATTAAGATGATCTTTTCTCGCATGGAACCAAGTAACATAACATAGTAGATGGCAGATATAAAGATAGTAAACCTTGTAAATATTAGGACAAGCTGCTTTTGCATAATTTCAAACGTTTTCCCCATTGAGTTAATGTTTTTTTCTTGTGGTTCTTTCTTTGTAATTTACTTGATTTTGATATTATTCATTGTGTTTTGTTAATGTTTATGTGACATGAAATTAAATGATGTTGGTTATATTTGTAGTTATGGGTCTAATTTTTTGTTTATGATGAGCTGTCTTCTGGATTAGCTGCTATACTTTTATTTATTCAGGCTACAGCAAATGCTCTTTCAGAAAACAGCACTTTTTTGCCCTTAGCTCTCTCTATATAATCCAGTGTAATAGACCTGGATTATTTTATTTATTTATGGTTCATTTGTACCCCACATTTTCCCACACATGCATTAGGAAGTGACTACTGTCCTTTTATGCTGATACTAGTAAAAGAGGCCCGTTTCCAACAGAAATGAAACGGGCGCTAGCAAGGTTCCATGCCCCCCTCCCTACCTCCCTCTGTCTCTCTCCTCCGAGTTCCAGCCCTCCCCCCTCCTGGAACTCGGAGGGAGGGGGATGATTCTCTACTCACTCCAAAGTTCTGTGGCTGGCTGGTGCTGGCTTCCCTTCCCTCTCACTGATCCACCCTCTGACGTCATCGCCAGGGCGGACCAATGGGAAGTGTGCGAACCCAGGCATCCAGATGGAGGTGCAAATTATTATATAGGATTTGAAATGATGGCTGCTATTAATAGCAATTACTTGCCAGCTGGTTCTCTCTCTAAATCGGGTTTATTAAATCTTAAAATTAAGTGTAAGATCTTGGAAACAGAAAGTAGTTAGCCTGCAGTTATGTAGTTGTCTACACAACCCACATATACATAATTAACTGCCTGAAGACAAGGCTCACTAATTTTCCTTTGTATTTCTGTAATTTTTAAATGATGTGGGCGTTCTGGTTGAGAGGGTAAGACATATGTGGTTCTGTTTTTCCTTCCTTCACTTTTCCTGTTTAGTAGACCAGTAACGGGGATCTTAAGCTTCTTTGTAATACAGTAGCTTTTAAAATGAATGAATTAATGCAGAATATAAATGGATGTAGAATATTATGAGGCTCATTTTCAAAGCACTTAGACTTACACACTTCCATAGGTTACTATGCAACTTTGTAAGTCTAAGTGCATTGAAAATATGCCTCTATGTAATGTAATGTGTGTGTGTGAGAGAGAGCGCGCGCTAAACCTCCATGCTATTTTGACTGCATTACATCTGCCCGCTCCCCTGCAAACTAAACAGGCAAACTATGCTTATGGGCCTGGGATAACCCCAACCCTTGGAGGAGGATAGCTTATTTCTTTGGTCTGTCTACAGACCCAGTTCCATATTGCAGTCCTCTTCCAATTCGTCAGCAGGAAAAGCATTGAATTAGATGTTATGTCCTGCAGCAGTAAGAGATGACATTTGATTCAGCACTTCTGCTGCTGGCCTGTTGGGTGCAAGGTAAGGAGTTGGTTACCTAGAGTTACATGAGACCCACTCGGTGGAAGAAGGGAAGAACTGAGGAAAGGAAAGAAGGGTAAGAAGGCGCCTGAGAGGAATAATGTGATAAGTGGAGGGAGGAAGGGGATGCCAAGAAGGGAAGAGCAGTGAGTGGGAAAACGGAGTTGTCATGCTTGGAGTGAGCGTGAAGGGAAGGTAAAGAGTACTTGGAAGGAGGGATGAACCATCTGGAGAAGCTAGGAGGAGGTAGAAAGGGAGTGGCAAGAGGCAAAGGGCCATTTAGTGGAACTGAAGAAGAATTGAAAGAAGGTGAATAGGAAGCTGTTTAGCTACTAAAGGTGAGTCCAGTTTCCTTGGGGTTTCCATTTCAAATTTATGGTCCCATACTCTGTATTAGGTGAAGGTCTGCATATATGAAGGATTTTGCTAATGTGTATTTCCTACGTTGGGATCAGTAACAGTCTAGCTTGTTCTACATTCCCAATAGCAGGTAATTATTAATTTAGGACTGGCTGTAACCTTTTATAGTGCTGTGTTTTCCTAGTTATTTGTAGTTTGAGCCTTGGGAAATAGGGCTGTTTTAGTTCGGTAAGTTTCCTATACAGGTTCTCATTATCTTTTTGCAGGGTTTTGTGTTATTTCATAAACTATCTGGCAGTGGAAGGAGATCTGTTCCTGAGATACCACAATCTAATATTTTTTTTTTTTGTATGATGAGTTGTAAGGAGAAAGGTCCTAGCTCCATTGTTGGTGAATGTGGAACGTATGCTATAGAACTGAAGGCTCAGGGTTTATAAATGAGATTATTTCCAGTCCTGTTTAGAACTGAGATTTTACTCCCATATAGTGATTTACAATGGTAGTTTACTGGGTGGTTGACAGTAGCTGTGGGTCTTCTTTATGCATAGAAGACCCTTGTGATTTTCTTGTATTGTCTGTTAGAGTTTCTTTAAAGGCAGGGGGTAGGGCTATGATGTGATGTGGGCAGAAATGTAGCTTAGCTTTCCCCGACCCCTTTTCGACCCCCAAGTATTTCTGTCTAGAGATAATACTGGACCTGGACTGGACTTTGGTCTGACTAGCCATGGCAGTTCTTATGTTCTTATAATAAATGTTCAACTTCAGAGCATGCAGTAAAGAGTGTTTTTTTTTTTTTTTTTGGGGGGGGGGGGGGGGGGTCCTTTCGACTGTCTCTTGAAGGAAAGGTTGGGATCAGAGAATGACACAATGGAGGCAGAGCCTGTGGGGACAGGGACAAACTTTGTCCCTCTAAAAGCTTGAGACTAACCTTAAACAGGCTGTTCCAACTAGATGGAACAGCATCTATAAAATGCTAATATCAAAATGTAAAAACTGAACACATCTTAGGCAACTGAAGTAAATCACCAGGACCTGATGGCATACATCCAAGGGTACTCAAATCAAGCATGAAATTGTTGATCTGCTGTTTAATAATGTAACCTGTCATTAAAATCATCTGGAGTGGAGTGGAGGAGTGGCCTAGTGGTTGGCGTGGTGGACTTTGGTCCTGGGGAACTGGGTTCGATTCCCACTGCAGGCACGGGCAACTCCTTGTGACTCTGGGCAAGTCACTTAACCCTCCATTGCCCCAGGTACAAATAAGTATCTGTATATAATATGTAAGCCGCATTGAACCTGCTATGAGTGGGAAAGCGCGGGGTACAAATGTAGCAAAAAAAAAATTGGAGGGTGGCCAATGCGACTCCGATTTTTAGTGTTCTGGGGTGATCCAGGAAATTACAGACAGGTAAGTCTGATATTGGTGCTGGGCAAAATAGTGGAAACTATTATCCTATATAATAATTCTCACCTCCAACGTTCTATGCATCTTGCTGCCTGTGTCCGTGGCTTTCTTCGGAGTTGGTCTGCTAGGCTCCGTAGATCAGGCTGACGTCACACGCAGCACTGACCAACTGCACGAAAGCAGCATGAGGCCCTGCTCCTGCCGCCGTCACCGCCACACCCCCCCCCAAGGTCAGTGCCGCTCACCCCCCAAGGTCACTGCTGCTCACCCCTCCAAAGCCCCCCCCCCCCCCCGAGGTCGCCGCCACTTCCCCCCCTCCGTCTGCCCACGTGCCAGAATGTTCTGGAGAGATTTTTGTTTTGCTTGCAAAGTTTTGCCGGTTTCCTGGGCCGCCGCGGACGTCAACCCAATCGTGAGAACAATCAACCTGCTGGCATATTTTCAAAGCACTTAGCCTTCCAAAGTTCCATAGAAACCTCTGGAACTTTGGAAGGCTAAGTGCTTTGAAAATATGCCTCATGGTGTCCTCGGAGAATACCTGCTACAGATATGTATCTTCACTTTTTCCCAAGGCTATCGGGAAAATTACCTAAGGTCAGTTGCAGCTTGATCCAAGACAACAGTTTAGCCTGAAACTCTGGATGTGCTGATTGCATAAAATAAGATGGACGAATATTTAACATGCAATAGGAAGCAACATATTTCTTGAACAGTTTGGAAGTGTCTTTTCAGCAAATAGACCCAAAATCATTCCATGTTTGATTGACTGGTATCCCCTCCCTTAAGAAACATTTAATGGATAGCTCAGGGCTTTTGCCATTAAACATGGTTCTATGGTTAATTTTCTTTTGAAAATGTTCAGCTAGTTGATTGGCTGAAAGGGAAGGCTTCAAGTCCTGGCTTTGAACAACTGAGAGTTTGATAAGTGAATTGACAATTGAAAATAATTGTTTCGAATTGGAACAATCCTTGCTAAACAATCTAATATAATTATGGACTGCCTCTCGCCAAAGAGTTCTAGAAAAATCAGTTTTTCTTTATACCATTTACATTGTAGTTTTCTACATATTAGTTTTAACATTAATAAATCTGGAGTAAACCTTTTGTTGCTCTTTTTAATAAGTTTACATTTTGAGCGGAGAAGAGCTATAGCGTCCAAAACATTAAGACTAACTTCAGGCCATTCATCTACCAAATCCAGATCACTATTTTCTCACCAGTGCCGAGAGACAGCATTAGAGAATGACATGGGGACAAAGTTTGACCCCATTCCCATGAGTTCTGTCTCTGCCCTGTCCCCACAGATTCTGTCCACATTCCCACAGACATTGTCCTCATCTGAAGAAGCCTCGAACACTTATGATTTTATATTTAAATCTTTCTATTAAAGTATAAAAAGGAACAATATGCTGTGCAACTGTTGTTTATAAATCACAAATAGAAAGCAATAATAATAATGAGCAACTATAATACCTCCCACCCCCACCACCCTCTAATCTTCCAACCTCAACGATAGCTGACTACTACTACCCCAAGGAACCCAAATCCACCCTGTTAAAATGTCCAGGGGTACAAAATACAACCCATTCTGTATGCTCTAGTGGTAGAGAAATATGCCCTATGAAGTACTGTAATGAGTTTTTTAATCTGTGGATGAGTAATAAGTCATCAACAGTATCAGAATTCAGTCTAGCTCTCTTGTCTTCCACAGTCCTTCCTGTGATAGAAAATGTCTTTTCAGAGGATGTGCTGATAGCAGGAACGTACAGGATCTCCCATGCAAATTTTTCCAGTTTTGGCCAACATTTTTGCTTGTTTTTCTAAAAAATGAAAACATCGCCTGCATCACTTGAACATAACTGTCCATTAACAGCCTTCAAAGTAGAGAATAACACGGGGGCAAAGTTTGTCCCCATCCCCGTGCCGTTCTCTACACAACATCCCATAAATCTTTAGGTTCAATTCTGCCTCTCGAAGTATAAAAACAAGCCTTTGCTTTAGAAGAGCCTTCAACATGCCTCCAATCCTACTATATAAATGAAGAAGAGTGACTGACGTGCCGCGCATGCGCAGAACAGCCCAGCTGTTCTGCGCATGCGCGGCACGTCACAAATCTCTTCCGAATTCCAACGTTGACCGGCGAGTACCGGGCAGGCGGGGATCTCCGACAGCAGCTCCGAGCGCACTCCATCTCCGACAGGTACGATGAGCTGCTGCCGCCGCTGTGACCTGGGCACTTTCCTCTGCCACCATCCCCTGGGGCGGCTTTCCTGGGCGGGGGCTCGGCTGCACCCGGCGTTGCTCCGACCGCTTTTTTGCCTGTTTTGATGGGCTCAACAGCTTAAATATAAATGAACAACGAAAATGATCAGACCATAACGTTTGTTCCCATATTATATCTTTCATGTTAATTTTAGGAGTAGTGGATCCATTATCACTAAAAGAAAGTAGATCAAGTTGGTGTCCTTTATCATGGGTTGGAGAAGAAGGTATAGGTTTGTTTCACAGTGAAGTCAGCCAAGTAAAGTAGTATTTGAGTTTGCTTATTTAAAATATAGCCCGCTCTATCCTTCCAATTTGGCAGGTTACAAAAGTAAAACATGCATAAAATAGATGACAAAAATCATCAAAAGTGACAAAACATCAAAATTAAGATAAAAATGCCTGAGTAAAATAAGTGAGCCTGAAGTTTGTTTCCTAAATTGTACTATCAAGCTAATAACATTGTACTTCAAGACTTTCCATAATCTAGCATCTTTTACATTAATAAAAATTTCAGAATGGTAATATCAAGTATAATTTGTCTAAACAATGGAATATCAAGTAACGTCCTGTGGACAGAGCATAGGCAGTGAGTGATGATAAATTGTAAGAGATATGGCAAGCACTAGAGGAAATTCATTGTTAAGTGCTTTTATTTATTAAGCTCTGTACTTTGAATTGTACATGCCATTGTAGGGGTAACCAGTGGAGACCTTTGAGTATGGGAGTAATATGGTAATTTTGAGATAAACATGTAATCAAACAGCTGGCTGCATTTTGTGCTACCTGCAAGGCATGAAACATGTAATTGGGAAGATCCAAATACCCCTCCTGGATTATTGTAATGCACTGTGTTAACAATGCTTGTACTGTTCGAAACACCAGTGTTGGTGCCTTCTATATTTACAGCAAACGTTTTGAATGTATTATAGACTGTTTGAAAGTTACAATCTGAAAGCAAACTTTTAAGATATCTAATTAGCTTCATTATGAGAAAGGTCTTCTGAATAGTACTGTTAACTTGTAACGTTAGGGACAATGAAGAGTCCACCATGATGATCAGATATTTGCATTCTGGGACAATTACAGTGTCAATGTCGTCAGTTCAAACAGCCGAAAACATCAGATGTTTTGATATATCTGATAAAGAAAGGAAAGTCAATAGAAGTGATAGCACGCTTCAGTCATACTACCCCATTATATTGGGAAGGTCAAGCTGAGCTCTTTGTAGAACAGAATCCATTGAAGGTGTTGCCTTTAGGCCTAGTTTTCCTGTATCTCTGTTGTATTGAAATTACTTTTTCTTTAGAAGAAAGTAAACAGCAGCAGCATTACAGCCACTCTGGCACTTCTTGGAAAGCAAATGAAGGGCTTCTTTTACAAAGCCATGATAGTATGCGGCAAATGAGAGGAAGCCTATAGGAATTGAATGGGCTTCCTCTCATTTGCTGCACCGGAATCACTAGTGCGGCTTTGTAAAAGAAACCCTAAATGCTAGTTGCTGTGGAAGAAACAGAACACATAATTGGAGGATATTGAATCAAGTCTTGAATTACAATTCATTCAGTACGTTTTATCATGTACTTTGGATAGATTGTGACCTTTCTTAGGCACCTGAAATGGGAGCACTCTGAAAGAATATAAATGAAGATCAAATCCTGACACAGAGCAGATTGCACACGCAGTATGAAATTGCAAACCTAAAGGTCACAAGACATGGAGGGGGGCCTTGATTGACTTATGGGAGCTGCTAAGTCTCCACTTTATCATATTACTGTTTACTTGTATAAAGTAAAGTTAGTATGCAGTAATGAAACAACTCTCGGGTAACTGAGATGTCTTCAAAAATCTACCAGTTTAGTATCTTAAAATGCTGAGGTTGGTGCGGTGTTACTTGTTATGAAGCCATGGAAAGTGGCAGACATTATATTTGTCCATAGTTTCTGAAAAATCAGGGAACGAAAGATTGCAGTTGAACAGTGTTAATTCATGAGCAAAGGCAAAGCAACTGGGAAAATTAGAGCAATCAACTTACAAATATTAATTAAAAACTAAAATCATACATAACAAACCACATAAGTAGGTACTTACAAGTCCATAAGTGTTGTAAAGAGTGAAAACAAGGAGATAAATAAGGAAAGCTTTTAATTAAAAACAGTGGTGTGTAGCAGAAACCCCATTTAGTGTGGAAATGACCTGGTCTTTTACTTTATCACCACTATTCAGAAGTAGCATACGTCATTTGCTGCATGTGGCATCCAAGCAGATAGAAATAGGTAAAAAAAAAAATTCTGAGAACAAATATATGGAAAAGATATGGAAAAACATGAAAGCCAAAGTAGGGAGTGGGGAATAAAACAGGAGAAGGGTGGAAAGAGGAAAGGGAGGGAGAAGAAGGTGGGGAAAGGGGAGAAAAATACAAAGGGTCATTTTCTAAGCTTTGCTAAAACGTGGCCTTAGTGCGCCTTTACGCAGATTTTTCCCCTGTGCTGAGGCCATTCTTACCGCAACTGGAAAATGGCTAAGTAATAATTTGTATCGATCTTTTTGAAGTATTATATACTCTTGTTGTTGAGCTTTGTGTATTTGGTGAACTGATGTTAGACAGTGGTGCATACCATCACGTCATCTGTGACGTATTCTTTTTTTTTTTTTTTTTTTTAGGGCTCATTGTACATGTGCTGTGTTTTTTTATTGTTGTTGTTTGTGTGTTTTTGTTTTTTTGCTTTGGTGGTTCTTTCAGATGTCGTTTTTGCTTCTGCAGGACTAAGGCTAATACTTTTATCTGGCGGTAAGTTTGTCATACTGGGCTTGATATAGTGACTTATCCTCGTTAGATATGCGATTTCTGATTTGGTTTATTTATCACAGTATTTCTGAGTGGACATATTGAAAATTAAAGCAGGATAACACTGTTTTCGTAAACCAATGTTGAGCACTATATTGGTCTTCTGTATTTGTATATAATATTCAGTTTATCACATTCACGCTTCCTTTTGTCACAAGATATGGTGCATTAGTATTTGTTTTCTTCATATTTAATAGCTTTCCAGTATTATATTTGTTTTTGATCACTGTGATGATTGCGAAGTATTTAGAGGTTTAATTGTAACACTGCTATTCTTTTGAATTATAGTGATGCCATTTTAAAACCATAGTTTATGATGGATTTATGTTTATTTATCTTCTTAGCACTTCTTTGTAGCATTTTGTTTTGTATTTGTGTTTTGATTTGTATGTTTGACATGGCACTCTTCTCCAGCTAAACTGAAGGTACTGATTTCATGGTGATGTTTATTTTAGATTTTATGGATTGCAGTTTTGGTAGGTTTATTAATACTATAATTTTATCCCCTTTTTAATCTAGCTCTGTTAGTGGCAGATCTGCATTGTTTTGCAAATCATTCTTGTGGTAAGCTGGGCAACTGTTTATCTTGGTAGCATGTTTGTGTTCAGTAATGTTCTGCTGTTTTAAATATGTTCTTGTTGTTTTAGATGAGGGATTTCTTTTTTTGCTTTTATTATTATTATTATTATATATTTTTATTATAAAGCATTGTTTGGCTTTAATGAATTATTTCTAACAAGCAACAAAGCCCGTTTCGTGAAAAATGAAACGGGCCCTAGGAAGGCTCTTGTGTAAGTGAGTTCTCCTCTCTCCCCTGCCCTCCCCTCCATGTCCAGCAATTCTGCCCTCCTCTCCCATCCATGTCCAGCGATTCTCCTCTGCCCTGCCCTCCTCTCCCATCCATGTCTAGCGATTCTCCCCTCCTCCCCCCTGCCCTCTTCTTCTTCCTGCCATCTTGCTTTTAAGCCATTTATGTTACCTCAGGTCGCAGCGGCGACAGGCTCAGCTCGCGTCGCCTCCAGCCTTCCCTTGCCTTCCCTCTCAGTGTCCCGCCCTCCTCTGACATCATTTCGTCTTTCTGCGAGGGCAGGACACTTGAGAGGGAAGAGAACGCTGGAGGTGAGCTGATGTCAGCTCATTTGCATGCTGTTATGAACCCAGTCAGCCATCCAGGGAAGCACAGTGACCAATTATTACATAGATTCTGTTTATTATTGACTATTACTTTTTCATACTTTTATGGTAATTGAATGTGTTTTATACTATGTGAACTTCTAGGTATGTTAAGCAGTAATGAATAGATGTTAGGAATGCATCTATATGTATTATATACGGGAATGTATTTACATGAATGAATCTGTATGTATTATGTATCTGTGTTTGGGTGGATTGTCATGTTTATTTACACTTTACACATGTTCTTAAATTAACGCTTTTGTATTTTGCTAGACCCCTGATACAGGCGAATTGTCACCGAAACACGGCCTATGTTGGGTCTTTCTAATAAAGAATTTCTCATTGTCCTGCTCCTGAAGGTCCCTTTGTGCTTTTTTTGCTTTTGTTTTTATTGGTGTACTTTGGACCCTCTCTTTTCTTCTTCTCCCAACAAGGGGCATGGCCGTGGGAGGTTGTGGGTGTGCGGGGGTGTTCCAGAAAGTTGCATGTGTAGTTATACTGGGTAAGCAGGCATAAGTTAGGCGCTGGAATCGGTGCTATGCGCTCTTTTATAAAGGGTGTGCACACCTTATAGAATAGCACTTAGTACGGATTTTTTTCAGCAGCCATTTCTGTGCGCTATTTATAGAATTCCCTCATAGCCTGTATTCTCTCAAGTTTTCTTTTTTGCTTCGTTTTTTAAAAAGTTTTAAATTTTTATTTATTTATTTATTTATTTTGCTTCGGGGTATTATAGTGAGCTGGTGTTATGTGGCTATAATCAGGTTTATTTTCCTCTCCCTTTGTTTCTACTTTTTAGTGACCATGAATTATATGCATATGTAATCTTGCTTGAGTAAGTCTTTGCTTGCATTTTCTTTCCCATTTTCCTCTTCCTCTCTCTTGCCCCTCTCCCTCCTTGCCTCCTTCCTTACCTTACTCCGCCTTTGGTTTTGGATTTCCATAGTGTGTTTTTTTGTCTAGCTGCTATTGTTTTATTTGTTCTTAGGGGCCCTTTTTACTATAGCTTAGCACACACTAACAGAATTAGCGCTTGCTAAATGCTAAGAAGCCCATTGTATACCTATGGGCTTCTTAGTAGTTATCCCTATCTTGTTAGCGTGCACTACGCCTTAGTAAAAGGGCTTAGTTTGTTACCGATCCCCTGTTTGTTTGGATGATGCATGCAGCGAATGGTTTGTGGGCCCTCTATATAGTAGTAGTAAAGTTGATTGGTTTTAATATTTAAAGGGCCAGGGGGCCTCCAACTCTAAATTGCTGTTCTTTATAAGTTTTTTTTTGTTTGTTTTGTTTTCCAATATACTGCCCTTATTGGCCTGTAGACTCTCCTATAGTTCCTGAAGATTTCTTTGCAACACTTATGGACTTGTAGCAACTCACTCATGTGATTTTGTTATGTATGGTTTTATTAACCCATTGTTCCCATAATAAGCCATATTATGGGAACATTGGGCACTATTGGGTTAATGCTTATATTTTGAATGCTCTGCTTGCCTGTTGACTGCCTAATTTTCTCATTTGCTTTATCTTTGCTCTTTTATTCTGTTTTTGGTGTACAGGTAGGCATCTCTTTTTAGTATTAATTCATGAGATCATTCTACTGAATATGTCCTTCTCCTCCTCTTCCCTGTTGTTTGGAGGCAAAACTAATTACACTCTTAATTCTCAAACATAATTCCACACCACTAGTATTACCCACACTCCAACCCCTTCCTCACATCTCTTACTATTGTCTTACTCTATATAATTATGTCATCTCTACGACACTTTGTTCCATACTTTGTTCTATACTTTGTATCATCCATGTGATACTCTGTACCATACTTTGTAAGTGGCACTGAACCTACATTGTTCCCAAACCTGTATTACCTCCGTGATACGTTGTACCACACTTTGTAAGCCGCACTGAACCTGCTATTGAGCGGGAAAGAGCGGGGTATAAATGCCACAAATAAATAAATAAAGCTGGGCAACAACCTGAAAAACAGTGGTCGCAATATTTGGTTCTGTGCACAACCCAAAACTGATGTTGAGATTTATCTTGGCGCAGCTTTTGCACTTCAGTACAAGCTTCAGTAGTGGTCCATGATGTGGGAAGGTCATATGCAGAAGATTTGATGCCATACAATAGCACAGCTATTAGCGTTTGAGTAATTTTTATGCATGTAGATTGAAGATCCATATAATAACTTTTGCAGAACTTTGAATAATGGTTTTATGCTGGGATATACCTTTGAGGTTCCTCGACTTCTGTCAGAAAATTATGTAAGTAGGTGACATTGCTTTTTGCTGTGCAAAATGATCTAAGTAGTATCGGAAAGGTCAGTCACTCGTGAGGTGAAAAGATTTGGGAGAATACACCAGAAGAAGGCAGACTTCGTAACATAAGAGCACAGTTGCTGTTTTAACATTTGAATAGTAGACTATCAAATTAAGAACTTGTAGTTACCTTCTGTAGTGGCTGCAAAAAGAAGGGCAAAGTTCTCTAAATATTTAGTCACTTGACTTACTTATTGCTAGGTTCCCATAACTTGTTGTGTCAGTATAAAGAGGTTATTGTCTGGTGGATAGAAGTTTCATGTTCTAATTGAGCAGGCATTGTGGTGGTTTGCATTTCAAACAGAAGATAGAAACCAGTGACTTTAAACCATTCCTTTTTGTGTGTGTGAGAGAGAGTTGTAATATAGGCAGCTGTGACACCCTGACTTCTAACCCTAAGGATCCCACACCACATAATAACACTCCACGCACAGGATTTTTTTCATGGTAACAACTTGGCTGCAGCTTTTATTAAAGTGCACAGGAGATTGATATCCCATATCAAAACATTAGGGTACCCGAGCCAACTTAGTGCCACCAGAGAATCAGCATTCCTAGCCTACCCCATTCCAGCAAGATGTTCAGTATGCAAGCACTGCTCACAGGATACCCTGCCGCATAGTATGGGATCCATCCCAGGCACAACTATTCCTGCTTTGCCATTGTGACAGGGTGTACGTCCCATTATGGAGGGAGGGGGAGCTCCGGAGCCAGGCAAGAGCAAAGCAGTATAAAGATGCTATATGGATCTGAGTTATTTCCACATCAACCCCTTGCATTTAAGATGAGGACTTGGGACCCCTGTGTGGGAGGAATTAGCTGGCAGGGAAGCTACAAGGAAGGTGATGGGGGAGGGGGCTATCCCTTCTTTGAGATACTGACATAATTCCCTGATAGCTGGGTACCAGCGACAGGTGCACAGGGACTGAGTAAAATAACTCTCATTTGCATGTGATCTCTGCATAGGTGGATGGACTTGGGGATTATGGGGGGGAAATTAGAAACTCACCCTAACCTCAAGAGGGGGGAGGACCAAGCTAGAACCTTGTAGTCAGCAGGGTGTCAGAATTGGGAGTTCATTCTCTCTTGTTGGTGGATTACTGGCTGACAGATTCCAGAGGACTACTTGGTTGTGGATTTTTTTTGTTTGTTACATTTGTACCCCACGCTTTCCCACTCATGGCAGGCTCAATGCGGCTTACATGGGGCAATGGAGGGTTAAGTGACTTGCCCAGTGTCACAAGGAGCTGCCTGTGCCTGAAGTGGGAATCAAACTCAGTTCCTCAGTTCCCCAGGACCAAAGTCCACCACCCTAACCACTAGGCCACTCCTCCACTCCTGACAGTTCCAGAGGACTACTCGTGGATGGACCTTTTCTGAGATCCACCTTGTTTTTTGGACCCAGGAGTGGCGGACCTACATTTACTCTGGATTACCAGGTTGCTAGAGATTTGGATGCTCGGTCCATGCCTTTGGGTGGACGGTGCAGAGATTTGGACACTCGGCCCATGCCTTCTGGTGGGCAGTGTGTGACGGCCATATAGCCAGTTTATGAAATCGGTGTTGGCTCAGTACCTTTGGTGCATGTACTCCTTCCACACCTACAGCATTTGCATCTGAAATATAGCAAATATTAGGTGGGAGAGAGGAAAGGTCTCTTGTGCTTCTGCTGCCCTAGCTCAGAAAGGGCATCCCCTAGGTGCGGCAATGGCTTTAAACTTCTGCCCCAATCACCTCCTTCACAGGAAGGTACCCAGCTTCCAGCCCAGCATTCTGCCTAAGGCCTGGGTGTGGGCTGGCCCAGGTACATGGTTCAAAACTTCACTCCTATTCTACTCTCTGTAGGTTCGTGCAGAATTGGGGACTTCAACAGTTAGTTTATATATATATAAAGTAGCCTCAATAGCCCAGGGAACCTTTAATTAGGACTCCACTGAATTGGCCAACATCATGATGTTGGCCAATTCAGTGGAGTCCTAATTAAAGGTTCCCTGGGCTATTGAGGCTACTTTATATATATATATAAACTAACTGTTGAAGTCCCCAATTCTGCACGAACCTACAGAGAGTAGAATAGGAGTGAAGTTTTGAATTTTGTTATACATTATTGCACTCCAGACAATTTAAGATTTATCTGATTATCCAGGTACATGGTGCCATGTTGCTGGGTGTTCCGTAGACCATTAGGCACTTCACCTTGTAATGTTTTGGTTTACATAAGTACAGAATAGAGACAAGTTTTATAGTACATTGAGGGCCTCTTCTGTCTCCCATAGGGTTTGGTATGCCAGTTAAAGATTATGGTTTATTAGATACTTGATATACCGCCTTTCAAAAATAAAATTGAAGCAGTTTACAATAAAAAGCCACACATATAAAAAAAGGAGCTAGAAAAGTCAAGAATGCCAAAAAAATTAAAATCTCACCCTGAACTCAGAAACTTCCTCAGCTATAAGTCGTGAACTCTGGCAAATCATTCCAAAACTGGATGTCATATGGGAAAGAATTTGTATTTCTTTGTGTGACTTTTTTCATGAGGAAGCATATTTTCTAATTACCTTTCTTAAAAGAATTAACAGTTCACCAATTCTTTCATCAGTCCGCAAAACAAATTCAATCTCAACCCATATTTTCTCCTCTTCTCCCCCCCCCCCCCCTTCAGTTTGTCAGTGTTGGCTGGTGGGGAATGTTAAGTACATTGGTTCCTGGTTAAGACCATGAACCAACCATTTGTTGGCCCTGTGAAAGAGGAATGCACGGAAACTCCAGAGGAAAGAGCTCAGAATTTAGAGAAGGGGAATGGAAGGCATGGTGTGTATATGATGGTTGGGGGGGGAGGGGTGCAGACAGGGTCCTCTCTGCTGTACATCTCCAGCAGAACTTCTGTGCAAGTCTGGCATATGTATGGAAGACCACTGCGTGAGGCCAGAACTTGTGCAAAAGCTTCCTGACTGGTTCAGCTTCATTCTTAGTGTTTATTATTTTCCCCTCCTGTGAAGTATTACAGGTGTTGTCAGGGTGTGGGTGTGAACAGACTTGAAAAGAACAAACTATTTGGCATGTTGCCCTGACAGTATTGTCCTGCTCCCTGGAATCTGGTGTTTTTTTTTTTTTTTCTCTCTTCTTTGGCGGTTTATTTGTTCACTGTGGTGCATTTGACTAAGAGAGGCCGTATGTGGTTTTCACTGCTCACATAACCAAATGTGATTTCTAACTGCTCTGAATATTGTGCTTTTCAAGGGTTCCCATTGGTATTGACACCTGTTGCAGGCGTATAGACGCTGAAACACAGCCTATGTTGGGTCCAGGTAACAAAGAACCCTTGTTTGTTCCAATCCTGAGGGCCCTTTTGTGCTTTGCTTTTTCTGCTGTTTTGTATGCTTTTGATTCTTCTATTGCACACCCTGGAATTTGGTGCTATAAGTTGTTGTTTGCAGCTACCTGGGGATTTTCTTTCCCCCGTTTCTGCTTTGTCTTGACATTTGCAGCAATTTTAGTCCTTGGCCATGTCATGTACAGGGCTTTTTCTAGAACTTTGCAATCATGGGTGCAGAATCCTAGCCACTGGATGTCAGCATGCCGTGATGTCTGTACCTATGCAGCAACCCCAGCCCTGACTAACCTGGAGCTAGAAGACTTGAACTGGGAATCAAAGACAAATCTTTATGCAGGGCAGTACACAGTACTGCTACAGAGCCTGTCCAAAGAGCAGACTTACGGTGCTAGCAGTGCATGTTCTGAATGTGCCAAGAGCTAGCATAGTAGATGACAACAGAAACTGATCAGTCTACCCAATTATTCTGCCCACTCATCCCAGAGCATGATCACCTGCAAGGTCCCCTTATGCATGATAGGGTTGTTGTCTTTTCCTTGGTACACTACTATCTTGGGTAAATGAGCATGCAAGATGCCCTTTTAGTTCCCTCTACAAAGCACCATAATCCAAAATAGCTGACAGTATGAGCATGATCATTGCCAAGACATCTGGCCTCTTAAATCTCAAGATCTTACTCTTGAGTGGAGGAGTGGCATAATGGTTAGAACAGTGGGCTGATAATCGGGAAAGCCCAACTGAAATCCCACTGTGGCTATTTGTGACCTAGGGCAAGTCACTTAATTCTCCAGTGCCTCTGGTACAAACTTGAGGGCCCTTTTACTAAAGCTTAGTGCGCACTAACAGATATTACTGCATTCTAAATGTTGCATGTCCTATTTTATACCCTTGGGCCATGTGGCACTTAAGGCTCCATGCTCAAAGCAAACCGGGCTTGCAATGTTTAACTTAGACTAGTTTTAGCCAGTCTAAATGAAATGTCTTGCTGCTCATGCACAGAGGCTTTTGGCCACTGCTTTACCATGCTCAGAACAATAGCACATGAAAACTCCCTGCCCTAATTACTAGAAACTACCAACAGCTCTTGAGCTGTCAATTAGTGTCTGGAGCTAACTTTCCTCAGGCACTGACAGGAAAGTCAGGCCACGGTCCCTTCCCCCCAAACCCTTCCCTAAGCCCATCCAACCCCTAACCAAAAAAAAGTTCCCAATGGTTCAGTGGACCGCCCTGACCCCCTCCAACCAAAAAATAGTTTCCATGGTGGTGTAGTGAAATCCAGACCCCCCCCCCCTTCACATACCTTTGTCAGAGGCAGGAGGAACACCTATACCTATTCCTTTCTGCCTTTGGGCCCACCCTCATCAAAATGGTGGCACCTGGACCCTGCCTGGTGTATTCCTTTATAAGGGGAAATCCTCCTCTGTGCATTCCAGGTGCTGCCATTTTGATGAGATGATTTCAGCTGCAGTGACTCCAAGTTCCCATGCGCCAAGCAACGAGTTGACTCTCTTGCAGGCCTCTTTCTCTGTTTCTGATCCCGTGTTATCCGAGGCCCCAGCAGACATTTCCCTCAGGGGCATGGAATCACATGCACCATTCAGCTGTGGCTTCTGTTTCTTTCAGTTCTGTATCTGAGTCTAATGTTCCCTTTTCCTTGTAGTTCATTTTATTGATGTACAGGCCTTTTTGCTTAAAAGGGGTGGCTCTGGGTTAACTCTTCCAGGGATCTTCCTGCTCCCCAGGAGAGTCTTCCTAAAAGGAGGTGCTTGGATTTTGTTTCATAGGTGCTCCCTACTTCTCCTTTCTCTGAGGGTGGCATTTCCTTGGCTTCTGTGCAGTCTGGACTGCTGGAGGGGCCGGAGGAAGGGGAAGCTGTTAGTGGATGAGGTGGATGATCTTACGGCTGTTAGAATATTTCATAGGGAAGAGCTCTCATCCTTCACACTTCTTCTCCGATTTCTGCTCTTTCCTCCTCTGCTAATCCTATGATGGCCAGCACCTAGAAACCACAAAGGTCCTTTCTGGTGCATGAGACCAAGCAGGAACTTATTTCTGCTCAGTTGGCTACTCCGGGTGCCATCCTGAGAGTGGCTAAGGCTATGAATTGCTTGCATCCGGAATCCTAGGAGGGAGAGATTGTATCCCTAAAGATGATGCCTTGGTGGAGGCAGTGACCAAGCAAACAACCCTGTCAGTGTAAGGGGGAATAGTGCTCAAGGATCCTCAGGCTAGCAAGCTGGAGTCAGTTCTGAAGCTTTCTTTTGAGGTCTTCCTTATCCCTTCAAGCCTCGGTATGCAGTTCCTATGCTGCTAGGGCTTGTTTATCATGGGTGCAAAGAGGGGTGGACTCCTTTTCATCCTCTCCTGATGCGTCTTCTCAAGAGTTTCTATCTATGGAAACTGACTTAGCATATCTGGCAGATTCTTTGTATGATCTCTTCAGGCAAATGGCTTTGGCAGTCACCGCCAGGTGTTTGCTTTGGTTCTGCCATTGGTCAGCGGATGCAGCTTCCAAGCAGTGGCTGACCAAGCTTCTATTTCACGGGATGAATCGGAGAAGCTAGGCAAGGATTTAGCAGACTAAAACACAGTGGTTGTCAGAGGATAAGCCTAGGGGTTCCTTTCCATCCTTCCAATCTCATCCTTTTCTTTGGGACACTATCAAGTATAGGTCTGTAAAGGCTCCCTCTTATCAAAGGCCGAGTTATCAGCAAAAACAGTCCTTTCGCTTGGCGAGTAGGTCTCTTCTCCACAATATTCCAGGTCCTCCCCGGCTGCAGTGATGGGGTTGAGATATACTCCTCACAGGGCATCAGCAGCAGCTGGCTATCCCGTTTTTTCAAAGAGTGGACCAGGGTTACATCAGACCAATGGGTCTTGTACGTTATTAAAGACGATTACAGATCAGCGTTCTGCTTTCTAATCATTTTTTTTCTTGCAGTACTCGTGCAAGGCCATGCAGAAGCAGCAAGCGCTTTCCATTCTGCACAAACTGCAAGCTTAGGACCATGCTTCCGGTTCCCTTGCATGAGAGGGACCAGGGCAGTTCCATTTATTTTGTAGTGCCAAAGAAAGGGGCGCTTTTTAGCCAGTTCTCAACCTCAAGCGAGTAAAGAAGTCTTTATGAGTCAGGCATTTCTACATGGAAACCTTGCGATTTGTGATAGCAGCAGTAAGTCTGGGGAAATTTCTGATGTCCCTGTTTGTCAGAGGCCTATTTTCATATTCCCATTTGGCTATCCCATCATTGTTACTTGAGGCTTTGCGGTGCTCGGTTAGCACTTTCAGTTTCAAGCCATGCCTTTCGGTCTTTTTACAGCTCCCAGGACTTTTTTCCAAGGTTATGGTAGTCATGTCAGCATTTCTACAGAAGGGAGGACATTGGGATTCATCTATATGACTGGCTAATTAGGACCTCTTCATTTCTGGGAAATATCCTTCAATCCATAGGTTGGGTGATCAGTTTTTCCAAGAGCCAGATGCATCCCTCCCACAGGTTGGAATATCTCAGACTTCTTTTTGATACTCAGCAAGGAAAAGTGTTCTTTCCGGACCACAGAAGACTCAAGCTTCAGCAGCAGAGTCTCTTGTTGCTGCTACCCAGTCCTTGTAGGTGGGATTACATGCAAGTCCTGGACTTTATGCCGGTGAAGTGATCCCTTGGACCAGGGTCATATGTGACACCACCCCAGCAGTCTCTACTGTCTCACTGGTCTCCTGTGACACAGGACTACACAGTGTGTTTTTCTCTGGACACCGCAGGTGAAGATCAGCATGTCCCGGTGGCTTCAATCCTACAATCTTCTGAGGGGCCTTCTTTGACATCTCCATGATGGATTTGGTGGTCACAGATGCAAGCCTGATAGGATAGGGGGCACATTGCCTTCATCACAATGTGCAGGACTTCTGGAGCGAGACGGAGGCTCACTGACCCATCAATCGCTCAGAGCCCAGGGCATTCGGGAAGGCTTTGGTGGCATTTCAGTCCATTTTCTGGGAACATCCAGTCCAGATTCTGTCGGACAGTGTCGCAGCGGTGGCGTACATCAACAGGTAGGGTGGCACTCGGAGCGCTGTTATTTCAGTGGGCAGAGAGGCATATTCCTCTGATAGCAGCTCACATAATAGGATCTCTGAATGTTCAAGCAGACTTTCTTAGTCGTTAGCTCCCTCGACTCAGGGAAGCGGGTGCTGGCTCCCGAAGTCTTTCAGTTGATTACGCAGATATGGGGAACCTGGTGGCATTCCACGGCAATAGGAAGGTGCTGTGCTTTTTTTCCAGATGAAAGTAGAGTTCCGAGGGGATCAACACCTTGCTACACCCCTGGCCACAGTCAGTTGCTGTACATCTTTCTTCCCTGACCAATGATAGGCTGAGTCTTGCACAGGATCTTGGACTATCTGGGCAAGGTGATTCTGGTGGCCCCAGATTGGCCCAGTCATCCCTGGTGTGCGGATCTTATCCAGCTTCTGTTGGACGAGCTGTTTCAGCTCCCAGTACTAGGCTTTCTCTCTCAGGGGCCTGTAACAATGGAAGATCCATCCTAATTTGGTCTTACGGCTGTGAAAGGTCAAGGTTAAAGGGGTATTCTGAAGACGTCATTACCACTCTTCTGCAGGCTAAGAAATGTTCAACTTCAACTGCTTTTCAAGAGCTTGGAGGGTTTTTGTAGCATGATGCTTGGAGTGATCAATTTCTCCTTTTTGGGCTTTATTGCCTCAGATTTTGGCTTTTTTTGCAAGATGGATTTAATAAAGGCTTGGCTTTGGCTTGTTTCGGGGGTGCCTGTTGAATTCTTCGATTGTGGCTCATCCTGATGTAGTTCATTTCTTGAGAGGGGTCAACCACCTTCAGCCTCCGCTCCATATGCCTTGTCCCGATTGGAGTCTCAATTTGGTCCTGTGGGCTCTTCAGAAGTTTTCATTGGAGCTGCTTAAGAAAGTGACCTTTTAAAAGGTCTTTGAAATTGATGTTTTTGGTTGCCATTTCTTTGGCTAGGCTCGTCTCTGAGCTGCAGGCACTGTTAGTAGGGATCCATTTCTGTGTTTCTCTGATGCTGGGGTCACCGTTTGTATGGTCCCATCCTTTCTGCCGAAGGTTGTTTCAACTTTCCATCTTAACCAGCATTGTTTCTTCCTTCCTTCAGTAGGGAGGAATATACTGAGGAGTTTCAGTCGCTGCGCCTTCTGAGTGTCCGTAGTGTGCTCCTTCATTATCTGGAAGTCTGTTTGTTTTGTTTGGGAGGCCCAATAAGGGCTGCCAGGCTTCCATAACTACAATTGTTTGCTGAATTAAAGAAACCATTTTGGTGGCATATTTACTTTCGGGAGAGAGAAGACACCTGTTTCAGAGTGGGCTCACTTTACTAGTCAGCTTCCTTTGCTGAATCCCACACTTGTTCTCTTGAAGAAGTTTGTAAGTCAGCTACGTGGTCCTTGTTGCACTCCTTTTCCAAGCATTATCATTTGGATGTGGAAGCCATGTCAGATGCATCCTGTGGGGCATTGTTCATATTCATGGGTGTGTCTGGTTCCTGCCCTACTTGAGGATTGCTTTGCTGCATCCCATAGGTTTTCTGAATTCATCTGTTCTGATGCTAAGGAAGGAAAAATTTTGCCTTACTAGATAATTTTATTTCCTTTAGTTATTTGTAGATGAATCCAGAATCTCACTCTCTGTGTATATATCCTTGCTGCTGTGACAGTTTCTATGTTTTGCATTGTCTTCTTCAGATGTTTGGTTTGTTGGGTTTTATATGCATTGTTCTTAGTGTGTGTTCTTCTGTGGGGAAGGAGAAGTTCTGTTTGTTATGAGACATACTGGATCACCAGGAGTCTTACTGTCCTATATAGCTGAGTTCAGTTTTGCACACTGTCTCCACCATAACTCCATAAGTTTCTGGATTCATCTGCAATGACTAAAGGAAAGAAAATTAGCAGGTAAGACACAATTTTTCCTTAGACCACTGTTTCCCAAGTCCAGTCCTGAAGTACCCCTTGCCAGTCAGATTTTCAGGATATCCATAATGAATATGCATGAAAATGCCTACTATATCTGAATGTAACTCACTTTGAGCTTCAACTGTGGAGAAAAAGGCATGAGCTAAATCCTTTCCTTTCCTTTCCATTCGGGTTTTAAAAATGTATTTTGTTCTATACCACCAAGTCCAAAAGCTCAAAGCAGTGTACATTTAGATACAGTAAACATATTCTTAATTCTCAGAAGTCACCCTTTCCCAACATGAATGCAGAGCAAATTAGGCTATAATCAATCCCAAAAGAACTGGGCAATGGAAACTTAGGTGACTTGCTTGGAGTCACAAGGAGCTGCAGTGAGAATCAAACCCGGTTCCCCTGGTTCCGGCTGCTCCTCCTCCTATATGTTCACAGTTTGACCCCTGAGCATAAACATTGGACCATCATGGTATAATTTTGTAGCCTAAGACTCTAAATAGTTTTAATTACTATGATTTTGCTGAGTATAGCCAGCAGTTGCAAAGTTTTCATTTCTTTATTGTATAGTCTGAGAACATATCTTGCATTCCTTTTTATTTTTTTTTCCCTTGAGTTAACTGCCTGGCCGGTTTACTGAGCTTAACCAGCGCACTGAGAGGGATATCCTATCCCTTGTATCAGGAAGCAGATTACCTTTAGCAGTCTGAGAGGGAGAAGGAGGGAAAGGGTGCATATAGTTGAGTTCACTTAGGTTGTTAAGATTTCCTTTGGGAAGGCTGGTCCCCATTACTTACTTCTCCCTTTTTATTCTGGACGTTTGTAAAGAAGCCCCTGAATCTATGGTTCTGCCATACTCCTTCTGTCCATCGGATACCACAGGAAACGCTCTTCATACAGTGATTCATCAGGAGTTTGTCAATTCCACATGCTTACAGAAAGATGTTAGCAGAAGCAGAGATTCAAAAATACACAAACTGCTTCCTATTCTGTGCTCCATATTATATGCAGAAACAAATCACAAATTATACAATTCTCCATATGGTAACAAGCTAGCAGAGTAGTTATGCCCATCTCTTGATTTTTATTTTTTAAATCTGTTATATTCGTTGGGAATTTTGGTAAAAGTTCGAGATTTAGAGGCGTATTTTCAAAGCACTTGTTACATAGTAACCTATGGAACTTTGCAAGTCTAAGTGCTTTGAAAATGAGCCACTTAGTTTGAGGTACCATCCAGTGGATGCAAACAAGTAATTTTTATTGGATTTTGAGCAGCCAATTACTTTGAGATCATTACTTTTTATTACACTTTGTATGTATAGGTGTGGTTGTGTGTGTATGGTTTGTCCCCTTGCTGATGTAATGAAAAAAAACGTAGGGAGGATATCCTTATCTTTAGATGCTCCCCTAGTCTTGTTTCCAGCCATTAAGGTTAGAACAGTTTTCTTTGGCACATTTACAATCCTTTGCTAACCATGCACTCTCAGCTCTGTACTTGGAAAGAGAGGCAGATTTGCTCTGAAAATAGTATGTCAGCAGTTGGAAAACCCCCAGTTATTGTTCATTACATAACCCCAGTGCTTTTAAATCAGTTGAATTTTAAACACTTAAAAATGTACCAATAGATTTGCACTTTCTCCTAGCTCTTCACTTTTTTTTTTCATTTCATTTAAGTATTTATATACCAAGCGGTTTACAATTTAATTTTACAGGTACTGAGTCTGTCTCTAGCGGGCTCAGAGTCTAAGTAGTACATTGTACTACAGTTGTACCTGGGGCAATGGAGGGTTAAGCGACTTGCCCAGGGTCACGCAGAGCTGCAGATGGAATTGAACCTGGTTCCCCAGGATCTCAACCCACTGCCGACCATCAGGAAGTAGCGGGAATCAAACCCAATTCCCCAGATTTGCAACCTGCTACTTTAACCATTAGGCCAGTCCTCCACTCCACTTTTCTTCAACCAGTGAACTTCTGTGCCTATCTCATCCCCTCAGTTTCATAATTTTATCCTCTATCCTTTCCTGAAACTGCTCCTCAGCCTTACATTTTAGATGTCCCATATGTCCCTACACTCTGGGATTTCCTTTCCCTTGAAACAGGTTTGCTTCTTGTGGCTGGTCTGTAAGCAGGTGATCATGCATTCTTGCAATAGTTGGGTGATTATAGGAAGGATTTTATTTTATTTATTTAGAACATTTGAAATATTGCTTTTCATAAATAAATCAAAGCAATTTACAAAACAGCAGGAAAAAGCAGAACATTACCACAAAGTCTAAAAGGCTGGACCAAACATAAGGACTTGCATACAAACAAAAAAAAGGTGTGTGTGTGTGTGTGTGGGGGGGGGGGGTGTGGACAGCACAACAGAGGTAACCAAAGACCTATTGAACATCAAATCAGGATACAGGAGGAATGTGGTAGAGGGGAAGGGGAAAGAACCAGGCAGCATTTTGGTAAGTTGGCCATGGGACAGACTGAGGCACATTCTCTCTATATTGTATAAATGTTAAATAGAGCTCCTTTTTAAATTTCCATTCCAGTTTTACCATCCAGATTCCTTATACACCTGCTGCCCATACTTTTCATTCCCTGGACTCAAACCAATTAGTATTTCCCCATCCTCAGCAAGCTCATTATGAATCCACAAGACTGTGCATTTTATTTTTTATCCCCCAGGCAATGGAATGATCTTCTAGTCATATTCACTATGAACAATCTTTTGCCAGGTTTAAGTCGATACTGAAGTCTCACTTCCTCTAATTAACCTTTCCTACATAAGTTTGGGGCTGAGTCTGTTGTTGAAACTGCTCCGTCTATGGGGGAAGTTGGCATTGCTATGGCTGAATGTTGTTCTTTGGTATGAATGTTTGTGCTGTTCTATCTTACAATGGCATTCTTTTGTTTTTTTTTCTGTATTTTTATAATTTTATTTAGTTATTTGTACACAACTTTGATTTGTTTGATATATATGGTCTAAAGTTTTAATAAACATAAATTGTCCAAATACAATAACTTTGTGCATGCATGCACAAGCTTTTATCAGCCTGCAGTGGACAAGCTATATTGAAGTTAATTTTTTGCTGTGATTCTTTGTACCTTGAGTATGGCTTCACCTTTGTAACAGGTCTAACATCCTGTGGGATCACATTACTACGGCCCAGTGAAGTGTCTTACCTCTTTGCACGGTTATCTGTGGGAGAATTAGGTCATTCTCGGAGCTTGCAGTGCAGGAACTGCTTTTCTGGGATTTCACAAGTAGGAAATACAGACTCCCGAGCAGCACTGCATATTTTACCACTTCTGACTTCGTTGTGGAGAGTCTTATAATGTGTGCTAGATCTAATGCCTGCTACATATTGATCGGAGCATCATAAAAAGATATCATGTATCTTCTTCGTTCCTTAATAATGCTGAAGTTTCAGATATTAACTTCAATTTCTAATCTTAGTGGACCATCATTGAAGAACATCAAATTCTCTTTTCTGCTTCTATAATTATAAGCATCGGTCTTTTTTTGTCAATCAGTCCGTTTTTTATTTACATATTCATTTTTCTTCAGATTTAGCAGCAAGTTCTTCATACCATCCTTCACATTGTGTACGCTAATTTTCCAGCATTAAAAATAAAATGATGAAAATAGCTTTTTTTTTTTTAGCTCATGTGCTTCAAATAACCTTGCTCTGTTTATCTAACATATATTTAGAATCAATTCTGCCTCGTGGATGAATAGTTTATGCAGTCCACTTAATCTTTACTTGTATTATATCCCATCAACCCTTTGTAGAAGAAAGGACAGCTGCCGCAGTTACTTCTCTTTAGTGTCTTTCATAATGCCTCCATTTTATCAATATAATAACTTAGTAATGTTGCAGGAATTAACACATGAATTTGTGATGCTTCAGGAGTCAGACAGCACACACCAGAATGAGAGAAAAATCTTCTTTATTTGCCAGCAAACAAAGCAAGACATCAGTTCTAGCTCTCTTCTCTTTCTCTCAGCTCTCTGGGTCTTTCTCTCAGCTCTCTGTGTCTTTGTCTCAGCTGCTTCTCTTCTTATGCTGTCTTCTCCTTCTTCTGTCTGTTCCTTCTGTCCTTCTCTTTCTTCTGAGCTCCTTCTGACGTAAACTGCTTCTGCTCCTACTTAAATAGGGTCCTAAGCCCTCCTCCTAGCCTAGCCCCCTTTACTCCCAATTGGTTAAGAAACTGATTGGCTACCTTACCTCAACCAATCATTACTTTTGAAATATCAGTTACATAGGTTCCAGACATCCTAAACTGACCTCTGACCTGGGGCCCCTCAAGCCAGACATTTGGTCTCCAGTCTCTTACATGTTATTATGATTGATTTCTCATATTCCTGGTACTAACTACTAACTAAACTCTGGCATTCATTAAAGAGGTCAAAAGCCAGTCTTACTTAATGGCATACATATCAGGTTATTACTTCCAGGAGGCCAGTCCTACACTTAGCTATAATTAATCAAGGAGAAGAGAGCTGACTAGTTCTGACCTTTTTCACCTATCAGCTTATACATTGAACCAGCCAGAACTATGGCTAAGTCAAACCACATGTTGATCTCCTCAACTGCAGTCTTAAACAGCAGACAAAGAGTAATACAGAATTTAACAGATATTCTACACAGACACAAACCTTATTAATTTACACAGAATCAGTATTTCTTATAAGACATATTCTAAATATCAAAAACTTGTAAATACTAATCTATTGCCTCTCTCTCTCTAAATAGTATTTTCTATCTAAGCATTTTAAACTACAATTAATCATATGTCTGGCTCATTCCTTTATTCATTCATAATAGTTTACAGCTGTGCCAGCTAGCATTGGCAATTCACAAGGGACAGAGTTTCATTTCTCACTGACCTTTCCTAACCTTAGCTCGGCCAAGCTAGACATTGAAATAATATGAAACATCTGGCATACCTTCACTTCAGTTGCAAAGTAAAAAGTTAGAATTCTAACTTCAAGCTTTTAACAGAATTAACCCTTCATATGATTTCTTATATATATAATTATGCCATGGCTGCCTCATTTCCCCCTTTGAGACTAAAATCAGCTTATGCAGAGATAAGTCTCACAACTCAAACTCTGGAGATTATAGTGATCCTAATTAGGAATAGACTTGTGAATCACCATTACCCTACTTGTTAAGGTCCGACGGCATACTGCCGAAGCACATGAGGCCAGGAAACAAAACAACAACCCTGCTAAAACTAAGACTATTAGGGAAATGAACAAGGGACGTATCCAGGAGGTCAATGACCACCACCAGGAGGTAAGATCTAATCCTCCTCGGTAATCCTCCACATTAAGGCTGGCCAACTGTAGGACTTTATCCATAGCATGCCTAACTACATGCGTCCTATTTATGACAATAGTACAGCACTCTGAAGAATTTAACACTGTGCAGAGGCCACCCTGAGCTGCAAAGAGATAATCAAGACCCATACGATTATATCTAGAAACTATACTTAATTCATTAATTTGATCCTGCAATGCATTGACTACCACGTTCAGCTCATGAACTAAAACATGGAGTAGGGACTGAAGTCTCCGAGTAGCCATACCTAGTTCAGTAATACCCGCTACCGGGCCTCCAATTGGAATCCAGGCCGTGGCAGAAAGGGCTACAAGTCTCTTTTTAGTCAGAGGATAAGTAGAATTAATATACTGGAGGGCTAATTCAATCGCCTCATCCTCTGTGGCAACGGAGGAGGGTAAGGACAAAGCCTCTCGCTTAGAGCGGTGCGGGGATAGTGGCTTAAGAGGAATAACTTTAGGAAAATAATTCAAGGTTACCAATACACAAAAATCATATGTGGGGGGGAAGAATCATGTGGAGGACATTATCACAGAGCCAGTAATGACCAAGGAGAGGGCGACGAAAGTTCCCAATAAATGTAGGCACAGGATGGAGATTAGGATGCCCATAATGCGAGCCCCTATCCCAGGGGGAACGAAGAAGAAATGGAGACTTTGTACACCATAGGTGCCAATCCCCAATTGTAACAGACCGCTCATATGATGCAACCCCTTCATACCCCGGGGACTTATGAAAGTAGAAAATGGGATGGGACACTATAGTTTTCTCAGTAGTATAGTTAGGAGCCAGGTAATCACCCTGGTCATAATCTACAGGTATGGTAATAGGGCACATAGGAGTACCTGGAGAAACTACCCACACAGGTTCCTCCTTCTCTGGGAGAACATTAGTATAGTTACAGGGAATGGGAAGAACAGTTGAGATGTCTCTTGTTAAACAAAACACTCCAGAAGCTGGATAGGGAGAGTAAAGACTGGCCTTAGAGAAGAGTCAGAGGGGGAAGTAGCATTATAAAAGGACCACCAAGTATAATCCTGGCTCCAAGGGCCTGAACTCGAAAAGTAGGGAGGTATAAGAGCTGGGAGTTGCACAGGGACAGGTACAGCTGGGACATCTGTGGTATAAGGAGAAAATCGGGAACACACAATACAAGGGGAAGTAATCTTTGCCTGGCTAATTAGTTCCTGGACTGAGTGTAACCAAAGGTTGGAGCGAGTTGGGGTATTAGGAACAAGGAGGCAAGGAGTAGAAAACAACAAAGCATCCAAACTACTAACATTTCTTTCTTCCTAATCTAAAACAAATACAGCAAACTAATTAAGCAATAATATTTCAACAGTCTGTGCTAATCACAGATTACTCTCATATAGTGTTCTCAGTCTTTGAGTTCTTATACCAGTTGGGATAGACCCTCAACTGACAAGGATCAAGCTCTCAAATTCCAAGAAAGCCAGAATCATGGCAAGAAAGAGTCTCAGTGTGAAGCCGAAGTTCAGCCGCTCCTGCAGTATGCAGTTGACCCTTCTTTTCAGCTAGTAGATTCTTTGGTTCGGGTCAAGCGCAACTTCAATGGCTCCGCTGGATCTCTTTCTGCTCTCCACTGTCTAGGCTCCGTCTGATCCGTGCTGGGCTCAGTCTGGTCAGCAGACTTAATTCGAGACCAATGGACCCATGGAGTAATCCCTGCGACCTTCACAGCTGCAGGGGTAGAAAGCAAAACAGTAAAAGGTCCTTTCCATCGGGGCCCCAAAGGCTGGAGCTTCCAGTCTTTCACCCAAACTCTATCCCCTGGCAGGAAGGAATGTACCTGAGCCTGGAAGGGGACAGGGTTTATTTCTCTCACATAAGACTGAAGCTCAGAAATTATCTTACCCAGGAGGGCTACCTGCTCCTGCACCTGGGCAGACCCTAAAATCCCTATGTCTCCCTTAATTCCCTGTAAAATGGCTGGGGGCTTCCCATACACAATTTCAAAGGGAGAAAGGGCTGTTCCTTTAGTTGGAGTGCATCGGAGGCGGAAGAGGGCTAGTGGCAATGCCTGTGGCCATTTCAATTGGGTTTCCTGACAAATCTTTGCTAGGCTATTTTTCAAGGTTCTGTTTGCCCGCTCAACCTGCCCTGAACTCTGGGGACGATAGGCACAATGCAATTTCCAGGTAATGCGCAATGCGCGGGACAGGGCCTGAAGTGTAGCTTCAACAAAGGCGGGACCATTATCTGAACCTATGGCAAGGGGCAGTCCATACCTGGGGATGACATCCCTAAGGAGGGCTCGAGCTACTTCTGTGGCTTTCTCAGTGACTGTAGGATATGCTTCCACCCACCCAGAAAAGGTACAAACCATAACTAAGAGGTATCGGAACCTACCACTCCTGGGCATTTCTGTGAAGTCTATAACTAGGGACTCAAAGGGTGTTAGTCCTCTAGACTGAACTCCTGGTGGAATACGGGGTCCCTGACGAGCATTATTCTGGGCACAGAGAGTACATCGGGCAGAGGCAGTGGCAACCAGACTATCCAATCCTTCCAGCACCACTACTCGATTGAGTAGGCGGGCTAGTGCTGTTTTCCCTAAGTGTGATAGGTCATGAGCTTGAGACACTACAGGCCAAGCTAGGTGGCGTGGCACCAGAACTCTGGTATCAGGGAGATGTAACCAGCCATCAGGTCTCCTTACTGCACCTTCTTCTTGAGCCCATTTCTCTTCCACTTGGGTATACATAGGCGTCCATTCTTGCAATCGAATTTGGAACAGAGGAGTCACAGTACTTGCTGGGGGTCCTCGAGCAGCTTCCTTGGCCACCCGATCAGCATGGCGGTTCCCTCGGGCCACTGGAGTATCTATTCTTTGGTGTCCCCTGCAGTGAATAACAGCTACCTTCTTAGGGGCCCACACAGCCTCTAGCAGCTGAAGTATTTCAGGTCCATACTTAACAGGTTGGCCTGCAGCATTTATGAGTCCCTTTTCCTTATACAAAGCTCCATGAGCATGTAGGGTTGTGAAGGCATACTTGGAATCAGTATAAATGTTGGTTACCAGTCCTGCTGCTAACTCCAGAGCTCGTATGAGGGCCACAAGTTCTGCTTTCTGGGCTGAAGTTCCTTGGGGCAGGGCTCTTGCTTCTATCACCTTGTCTTCTGTCACCACAGCATAGCCTGCCAGTCGCTTGGAGTTCTCCACATAACTGCTTCCATCTGTAAAATAAATTACATCTGGGTCCCTCCACGGAACATCTTTAAGATCTGGTCGACTGGAGTACACTTCATCCATAGTTTGGATACAGTCATGATCCGGTGGTCCCTCAGATGCTGGCAAAAGAGTAGCAGGATTGAATGTAGCCACTGTTTCCAGGTGTATCCGTGGATTCTCACACAAACTGGCTTGGTACTTAACCATACGGTTATTTGTAAACCAGTGGTTGCCCTTATACTCCATGAGGGTGAGAACTGCATGGGGGACTTTAACAACCAGTTCTTGCCCCAAGGTCAACTTATCAGCTTCCTGGACCAGTAAGGCTGTTGCTGCAATGGCCCTCATGCAGGCTGGCCATCCTTTAGCCACTCCATCCAGCTGTTTAGATAGGTATGCAACAGGCCTCTGCCAGGATCCCATCATCTGGGTCAGCACACCCAGAGCAACCCCCTGTCGCATTCTTTATGGCAATGAAGGATTGTTGAGCAGTAGGTCCCCATTCAAATGGTTCCTTTTCACCCCCCTTTGTGGCTTGGTAAAGGGGTTTCGCCATCAATGCAAAATTTGGAATCCAAATTCTGCAGAATCCAGCTGCTCCCAGAAATTCCCTAACTTCTCTTCTGGACTTGGGTTGGGGAATTGCAGCTACCGCTTGCTTCCTACTAGCATCCAGTCTCCTACTTCCCTGGGAAATGCAAAAGCCCAGATACTTCACTTCTGACTGACAAAGTTGGGCCTTTGAGCGTGAGACCTTATAGCCTGCATCCAAGAGTAGCTCCAGCAATTCTCTAGTAGCCTCAAAACACTCTTCCTGAGTCACTGCTGCAATCAGGAGGTCATCTACATACTGGAGTAAAACTCGCCTGGAAGGCTCAGATTTAAAAGTCTTAAGGTCTTGCCCTAGGGCTGTCCCAAAAATAGTGGGGGAGTTCTTGAACCCCTGTGGCAGGCGGGTCCATGTATACTGAAGCTTCCTTCCTGTTACTGGGTTTTCCCATTGAAAGGCAAAAAGCAATTGACTGGCTGGGGCCACCCGAATACAAAAGAAGGCATCTTTTAGGTCTAGTGTTGTGAAATGGGTAGCTCCAGAAGGTATCAATCCTAACAGGACATATGGATTAGGCACTACAGGGTGTAATGAAATAGTGGATTTGTTGACCACTCGTAAGTCTTGGACTGGCCGGTAGTCCTCAGTCCCTGGCTTCTGAACTGGCAATAGTGGCGTATTCCATGGAGACTGGCAAGGACGAATAATTCCATGGGATAACAGACGATTCAAATGTGCTTGAATCCCTTCCAGAGCCTTTCTGGGAATTGGGTATTGGCGAAGATGGATTGGCCGGGCACTTGGAAGTAAATCTACATGTACAGGAGGAATATTTCGGGCCAACCCTGGGGGATTATCTTCTGCCCATACCCCACTGACCTGAAAGCTGTCTGCCAGGGGTAGGTCAACTTGGCTATGTGACTGATGCAGCCGCCATTCTTCTTCAAGAGGGCAGCAGAAACTCAATATACCCTTAGGGCTGGATATCGGGGGCCGAAAGGAGACTGAAGTCTGGCCATCAGAGTCAAAGGAAATTTGGGCCCTAAGCTTGGACAGCAGGTCTCGACCTAACAAAGGGATTGGACAGTCTGGCATATACAGGAATTCATGAGTGACTATGTGTGAGCCTAATTGGCATCTACGGGTTGTCAGGAAAGGCCTCCGGTTCTGCACCCCCGTGGCTCCCACCACTCGGACAGTTTTTCCAGACACAGGCGCTAATCACTCCGTCACAACAGAATGTTCAGCTCCTGTATCAATCATGAATGGAATTGAGCGGCTCCCTATAGTTAGCGACCATAGGTTCCTGGGAGCCCAGTTTGTAGGAACCCGGTCTGTCCTATTCGTCCCATTCTGCCATCTCGGCTATCCCGATGATGTCAGATTCAGGAGGCTCATATCTTCCCTCTCGAACTCGGCCTCGGCTTCCTCGATCTCCTGGTCCCCTTCTCAGTCCCTGGCGCCTCTGGGGGCATTCATCTTTCCAGTGCCCTCTTTCCTTACAATAGGCACACTGATCCCTCTCCAATCTTGGTCTGGGATTCTCCCCCCTTGGCCGGGATTGATTGAAGGAATCTCGGGGCCTGGCTGGTGGTCCGGGGTCCCACTTTGGCTTCCCATTAGCTAGAGGTCGACCTCGGTTAAGGGTGGAATTAGTAATGGCTGCCGCTAAAAGGTCGGCCTTCTTCTGCATCTTCCGGTCAGCCTCTCGGCGCACCTCCTGATCTCTATTAATGAAAACCTTGGTTGCGATCTCAATTAGCTGGGTGGTATTCATCCCTGCGAATCCCTCCTGACGCTGCAACTTCTTCCGGATATCTGGCATACTCTGGGCCACCAATGCGCTATTCACCATTCTCTGATTTTCTTGGGCTTCAGGGTCAAATGGGGTGTATGTTCTGTAGGCTTCAATTAGTCGCTCTAGAAAGGCCCCAGGGGATTCAGTTGCCCCTTGGAGAATTTCAGAGACCTTTGCCAGATTAATGGGCCTCTTTATGCCTTTCCTCATACCTTCCAGTAAGTCCCGGCAATAGCCAGACAACAGTTCATAGTGCTGCCCATCATTTGGATCCCAATCTGGAGCTGCGCGAGGAAACCGAGCTCTAACCCATCCCTCTGGGTCCTGTGTTCCCCCGGGGACACGCTCTCGCGTGATGGCCTCAGCATTTGCAAAATCTTCCGCCTCTCCTCAGTTGTGAAGAGGGTCAGGAGAAGTTGTTGACAATCAGTCCAGGTTGGGTTATGGGTGGCCATAATGCTAGCCACTAGGTCCACCACTGCCTGAGGCTTTTCAGTATAAGAGGGGTAATGCGTCTTCCAATTCAGGAGATCGGTGGTTGTGAAGGGTACATACTGATAGGCCTGTGCCTGTATAACCTGACCCTGATTATTAGGATCTGGTCGAGTGGTAGTTACCTGACGAAGGGGCAGAACTCTCGAGGAGGTGGGAATGGAATCTGAGGTAGAGCTAGGAGCTACCCTCCTATCATGCTCAAAAGTAATTGCAGCGGGTCTAACCCATTCAGTGGAGGTATGTTGAACCCCTGAGGGATGGGGAGGGGTACTCATAGACTGAGAGGTGGTCACAGGTGATTCAGTCCATTGAAAGGGATGCCGGGCCCCTGATGAGTGGGTAGGGGTATTAGAGGGAGAGGCTGGGCTGTCAGGAGTTGAGGAGTCAGGGAGTGGAACCCAAAACGGGTCTTCAGAGGTTAACAGGAGAGGATTTGGCACAGAAGGGTAGAGGCCAGGTGAAAAGTCCAACCTAGGATGTGGTGGGGTTCGCACAGAAGAGGAACTATCCGGAGAAGCCTGTACTGGAGAGGCTTGAGCTGGGCGGCGTGGATCTCTGGGGGTAGCACGGAACCCCAACAATGGGCCATAAGGTGGTGGCTCAAGATCTGAGGGGTCATCAGAGAGTATGGGTTTCTCAGACAGGGTAGGGGCGGAAGCCACCGATTGGGTGGTAAGCTTCCTAGGGCTCTTTCCCTCTTCTAGTTTAGATTTTCTAATCTTTCTTTGAACACGGCCTAACATGAATTTTACTGGGGATCCCATATAAGTTTTCAACCACGAGGGAGGGTCAGTCACAAGGCTGTCCCAGGAATCTATATAAGGGAGTTGTTCAGAATATTCTGGTTCTCTTACAACTATGCTGTAGACCTTCCGGATTACTTCAATATCTAAGCTGCCACTAGGGGGCCACCCCACTCCCATAGATGGCCACTCAACTTCACACAAGGTTCTTAAAGTACTTGAGCTTAAAGTCTGTCCATAGTCATTAATTAAAAATCCTTTCTTGAAGTTCTTAAGCATACAATCTAGGGGGGTATCAATTTGTCTAGATGATGTCCCACCCATAATGCTTACAGTTACAACACACAAAAAGGGAGGGAATTTTTGAAAGTGCAGTAAGGGGTCCGCACTCTCGAAACACTAGGTAGACAGACAGCAATCGCTTCCTTCCGTTGCTGACCAATTGAACTCGCGTTAATTGGAAATGCAGCTATAAGAAGTCCGCACTCATTTAGCATTCAGGCATCACACATTCAGTCAGTACAGAAAATCCCACCCAACAATTTCAGATTTCTCAGATACAGATAAGCTCAAGCGTTTTCGCTTCTAATCTCCTCTAGATTAGAAGGTACTAGGGCCTTCGCTGAGAGTTGATCAGGCTCTCCTTCCTCAATTTGTTTGAGGGGCTGATTTACAATTTTCTAGCTAGAATTACAATACAAAATACAGAATACATACCCGGCGAATGTTCTCCAGTCAGTTGGGTGCTGGGATTAATGCAGGATTCATCCCACCGCTGCCACCAAGAATTGTTGCAGGAATTAACACATGAATTTGTGATGCTTCAGGAGTCAGACAGCACACACCAGAATGAGAGAAAAATCTTCTTTATTTGCCAGCAAACAAAGCAAGACATCAGTTCTAGCTCTCTTCTCTTTCTCTCAGCTCTCTGGGTCTTTCTCTCAGCTCTCTGTGTCTTTGTCTCAGCTGCTTCTCTTCTTATGCTGTCTTCTCCTTCTTCTGTCTGTTCCTTCTGTCCTTCTCTTTCTTCTGAGCTCCTTCTGACGTAAACTGCTTCTGCTCCTACTTAAATAGGGTCCTAAGCCCTCCTCCTAGCCTAGCCCCCTTTACTCCCAATTGGTTAAGAAACTGATTGGCTACCTTACCTCAACCAATCATTACTTTTGAAATATCAGTTACATAGGTTCCAGACATCCTAAACTGACCTCTGACCTGGGGCCCCTCAAGCCAGACATTTGGTCTCCAGTCTCTTACATGTTATTATGATTGATTTCTCATATTCCTGGTACTAACTACTAACTAAACTCTGGCATTCATTAAAGAGGTCAAAAGCCAGTCTTACTTAATGGCATACATATCAGGTTATTACTTCCAGGAGGCCAGTCCTACACTTAGCTATAATTAATCAAGGAGAAGAGAGCTGACTAGTTCTGACCTTTTTCACCTATCAGCTTATACATTGAACCAGCCAGAACTATGGCTAAGTCAAACCACATGTTGATCTCCTCAACTGCAGTCTTAAACAGCAGACAAAGAGTAATACAGAATTTAACAGATATTCTACACAGACACAAACCTTATTAATTTACACAGAATCAGTATTTCTTATAAGACATATTCTAAATATCAAAAACTTGTAAATACTAATCTATTGCCTCTCTCTCTCTAAATAGTATTTTCTATCTAAGCATTTTAAACTACAATTAATCATATGTCTGGCTCATTCCTTTATTCATTCATAATAGTTTACAGCTGTGCCAGCTAGCATTGGCAATTCACAAGGGACAGAGTTTCATTTCTCACTGACCTTTCCTAACCTTAGCTCGGCCAAGCTAGACATTGAAATAATATGAAACATCTGGCATACCTTCACTTCAGTTGCAAAGTAAAAAGTTAGAATTCTAACTTCAAGCTTTTAACAGAATTAACCCTTCATATGATTTCTTATATATATAATTATGCCATGGCTGCCTCAGTAAGTGATGGCAGATAAAGACCTGTATGGTTCATCCAGTCTACCCAACAAGATAAACTCATTTTACTTGATACGCGATACTTTATATGTACACCCGAGTTTGATTTGTCCTTGCCATTCTCAGGGCACAGACCGTAGAAGTCTGCCCAGCACTATTCTTATACTAAAAGGTCTGAAGCTAACGTCCAAGCCCCTTAAAATTTACACTCAAGCCCATCCGTATCTATTCAGTCACGATCAGGGCATAGACTTTAGAAGTCTGCCCAGCACCAGTTTCGCTTTCCAATTACCAGCGTTGCCACTCAATCTCCGTTAAGATTCTGTGTCACATGGCTCATTAAACCAATCACATTCCTCAGGCAGTTGGTGATTATATAAAATCGGTCATCCTCTCAGTCTCCACATTAAATCCATGGGGTGAAACATTTTAGTTTGGGGTTTCTTCCAATCACCTCCACATCAGTCCTGTTTTACATTCTGTTCTTTTTAGTCATACAGAGGAACACACACTATCACAAATCCCCCAAAATCTTCGTTTTTTAGTACGGTGCTCTACAAAGGGTGCAGATATGTTATTTAATTGGTCCAATGTTCATTTATCCACAGTGTAATAGATACTTTGTGCTTCATACATAAAGAAGTTGATATGGACAAATTAAAATGTAAATCACAAATTGAGACTCACAAGTCATAGTATTTGGCCACAAATTCCTGATCATCGTGTGTATGTGCTTCCAAGTCTTCCCTTCTACTCTCAAAGCACACCAGTTATAATGGTCACAAGCATAATGTCCCTTTTGTTCAGTTTGTTGTCCTTGAACCTTACTTAAAGATCCAAATCTGTTACATAGTCTCCAGTATCATCCCTCTCCTATGCTTACAGAGGTTGCTGAAACCTGTCATTCAAAGAACATATGCCAAGGTCTTTGTATCATGTGGCATGACACAAATTAATTTGTCCTGTGCATGATTTTTATGACTTTTTAAAAAATATATATCAGCTCATGCTGTGGTATTCTTTGTTCTCCAGTCTCTCTTCTGCCTTTTTTTTTTTTTGTTTAACACAAAGTAATGAGATGTGCAGGAAAGTACCAGATTCCTAGGGATTCAACAGGATCTGTGAGTGTGACCACACCTGTCTTGGTTCCCGGATCAAAAACTCTCCTCGTAGGCCGATGATGAAAACAAGTTATCAGCTTAAATCGTAGCCGGTTGCAACCAAGGATTGTTATCCAGTTGGTTTCTGAGGTCTCTTTCTCCTTCAAATAAATTATAGCTTTGCTTCAAGCTTGGCACTAACCTAGTGTACT
This sequence comes from Microcaecilia unicolor, assembly GCF_901765095.1. Classification (NCBI taxonomy): domain Eukaryota; kingdom Metazoa; phylum Chordata; class Amphibia; order Gymnophiona; family Siphonopidae; genus Microcaecilia; species Microcaecilia unicolor. Next base: position 74,493,065 of record NC_044037.1, read on the forward strand.
TCATTGCTAGTATTGATTTACTGTAACTTTACACTAGTATTTACTGCAAGTGTGCAACATTAGTATTTTTCTCCAATGTTCAGCGGGCAGCTGGCATTAGGGTTTACAGAGCATTGGGGAGGAATGGGGAGCCCTGTCCAGCATTCATCTGCATGCTAGCAGGACCCCCCCACCCCCAACAGAAGAGGGCTTGGAGGTTCAGTGGACCTCCAGCCCCCATATTGCCCGCCCAACCTGGTGGTCTGAACCAGGCCCTGAATCCCCCCCACCCCCCCATACCTTTAGACGACACAGGAGGGAGTAGTGCTCCCTTCTCCTTTCAATGCTGTCTCCAAAATGTCAGCGCCCTGGCCAGGGCATCCTGGGATGTGCTGGGTGGGGCTTCACTATTATTTATTTATTTACAGCATTTATATCTCACAATTTCCCACCCACGGGCAGGCCCAATGTGGCTTACAACAGTCTATATAAACACACAACAAGTCAGTGAACAAACAATCAATGTCTTAGAAGTATAAGAAAGAGGGTAAAAGCAAGGAAGGGAAAAAGAGAAAGAGCAGTGGTGATCAATATGACACTGGGACAGAGACAGTTCAGAAGTTAGAGATGCTAGGCGGGAGTGGAGCGTAAGCTTTGCCAAATAAAAAGGTCTTGAGGCGCTGTTTGAAGGAGTGGAGTGGAGGAGTGGCCTAGTGGTTAGGGTGGTGGACTTTGGTCCTGGGGAACTGAGGAACTGAGTTCAATTCCCACTTCAGGCACAGGCAGCTCCTTGTGACTCTGGGCAAGTCACTTAACCCTCCATTGCCCCATGTAAGCCACATTGAGCCTGCCATGAGTGGGAAAGCGCGGGGTACAAATGTAACAAAAAAAAAAAGGTAGGGTGATCAGGAGTAAGTTTCACCAATTTAGGTAGACCATTTCACAAATGAGCACTAGTGTAGTAGACGGTGGATGCGTAGGTGGTTTTGTACTTAAGGCCATTATATACTGGGTACTTGCCGAAACTCTCTTATATGGTAGTAAAGCCTCACCCAACACATTCCAAAGATACACTGGGTAGGGCAAGGTGCTGCCATTTTGGAGGCAGCGCTGGAAGTAGGAGGGAGTACTACTCCCTCCTGTTTTGTAAAGGTTCAGGGGGGATTTGGGGCCTCTAGACCACCAGGTGGTGGGGGCTGGAGGTCCACCAGACCTACAGCCCTCTCTTCTGTCGGGGTGGGGGGAGTTGGGTCTCTTGTGGGGGTTCAGGGGGCATTAGATCACAGGGTCTCTGTCTTGGGGGGGGGGGGGGGGTGCTGGTTGGGAGGGCTACAGGTCCATCAGAACTCCATCTGCATTGGTGTTTGACTGATCCGTGTTTTGTTTTTTTTTAAGCCCAGACCTGTCAAACTTCTGCTGGAGGATTGTGCCTTGGACACATGCCTAGGTACAATCCTTCCACAGAAGTACCCTCTGATCAGAGCTAGTAGCATGCCTAAATTTGCATGCTATTAGCTCTGATCATATGGGTGCTAATTTTAGAGCGCTGTTTTGGAACAGCGTGGGGGGGGGGGGGGATTGATCATCAGGCTGTAGGAAAGCTATTGTTACACTCTGAGGGGCATAATCGAATGGGACAATCATCTCTAAGGGCGCCCATCTCTAAGGACGTCCCGGCGAAGGGGCGGGGAACCCGTATTATCGAAACAAGATGGGCGCCCATCTTTCGTTTCGATAATACGATCGGGGATGCCCAAATCTCAACATTTAGGTCGACCTTAGAGATGGTCGTCCCCTGTTTTTGGCCATAATGGAAACCGAGGACGCCCATCTCAAAAACGACCAAATCCAAGCCCTTTGGTCGTGGGAGGAGCCAGAATTCGTAGTGCACTGGTCCCCCTGACATGCCAGGACACCAACCGGGCAAGCTAGGGGGCACTGCAGTGGACTTCACAAATAGCTCCCAGGTGCATAGCTCCCTTACCTTGTGTGCTGAGCCCCCCCCCCAAAAAAAACCCCAAAACCCATTCCCCACAACTGTACACCACTACCATAGCCCTAAGAGGTGAAGGGGGCACCTACATGTGGGTACAGTGGGTTTCTGGTGGATTTTGAAGGGCTCACATTTTCCACTACAAGTGTAACAGGTGGGGGGAGGATGGGCCTGGGTCCGTCTGGCTGAAGTGCACTGCACGCACTAAAACTGCTCTAGGGACCTGCATACTGCTGTCACGGAGCTGGGTATGACATTTCAGGCTGGCAAAAAAAATTTTTTTTGTTAGGGTGGGAGGGGGTTGGTGACCACTGGGGGAGTAAGGGGAGGTCATCTCCGATTCTCTCCAGTGGTCATCTGGTCAGTTCGAGCACCTTTTTACGGCTTGGTCGCAAGAAAATTTGGACCAAGTAAAGTCTGTCAAGTGCTTGTCAGGGACGCCCTTCTTTTTTCCATTATCGGCTGAGGACGCCCATCTCCTAATCACGCCCCAGTCCCGCCTTCGCTATGGTGCCAACACGCCCCCGTGAACTTTGGTCGTCCCCGCGACGGGAAGCAGTTGAGGATGCCCAAAATTGGCTTTCGATTATGCTGATTTGGGCGACCCTGAGAGAAGGACGCCCATCTTCCGATTTGTGTCAGAAGATGGGCGCCCTTCTCTTTCGAAAATAAGCCTGAATGTGTTTCCAGCTCCACCCAATCTCTGCTGCAGAAGGGAGCTGTTTTGTGCAGCCCAAGGTGGAGCTGTGCTTCATTATGTTATCTAATGATTACAGCTGGTTCCTCCTGGCTCTGTCTTTCACATTCATCTTACCTGCAGATTAAACTCAGCAGTCAGCCAGCCTCTTTCCTTCTTTTCTAGCATCCAATTCTTCAGAATTACTGCAGGAGCAGATAAAAGGTTTGCTTGGTTCAGAAGGGGATATCTAGAGAAGAATACTCTCCCTGACCACCTAATCTGAATAGAATAAGAATAGTTTCATTTAATTTTGAATAATTTGTTTAAAATAGGTTTTTAAATGAAACTCAAATTTAACACCATCCTGGTGAGCTTGGCTTTGAGCAAGCCAGATCATGTCTTTCTGCTTCTGAGAGTTTACTGTACTTAGCTTGATGGATTTTATTTATTTTATGTATTTAGGCCATTGTAAACAGTATGCTGGACGTGATGGAACTTTGGTCTGTCCCAGTATGGCAATACTTATGTACCTTTTTGAGTAGCAGCTGGATGTGAGTTATATTCAGGTATACTAGGTATTGCCCTGCTGTGAATTGGGAACTGGTTAAAAGTAAAGAGTAGGAATATATGGCCAAACCTTTCAAAGGAGGAAGGTGATCCATATGAATCTGTACTGGGACTATGCTTCTTAACATTTATATATGATCTGAAAATGGGAACAATGAATGAGGTGATCGATGACACAATTTGTTGCCAGAGAATGTGGTAAAGGTGATTAGTTTAGCGGGGTTTAAAAAAGGTCTGGCTGGCTTCCTAAAGGAAAAGGACATAGACCATTATTAAATTGACGGGGGAAATCCAATTATTTCTGGGATAAGCAGCATAAAATGTATTGAACTTTTTTGGGATCTTGCCAGGTATCTGTGACCTGGATTGGCCACTGTTGGAAACAGGATGCTGGGTTTGATGGACCTTCTGTCTGTCCCAGTGTGGCAATACTTATGTACTTATTAAAGCACATTCGGACTGAAATTGCAGGAGGACCTTAAGAGGCTGGAAGACTGGGCAAACAAATGGCAGATGAAATTTAATGTGGACACATGCAAAGTGATGCACGTTGGGAAGAATAAACCAAATTATAGTACATGATACTAGGTTCCGCATTAGGAATCACCCCTGTGGAAAAGGATCTGGGTTACAATTTTATGAAATCTCTGCAGCGGAGACCAAAAAAACAAACAATGTTAAGAATTATTAGGAAAGGAATAAAACAAAGAATATTATAATGCATCTGTATTTGCTGTGTGGTGAGACTGCACTTTTGAGTACTGTGTGCATTTCTGGTCACCACATCTCAAAGACATAGCAGCATTGGAAACTGTACAAAGAAGGGTGACTAAAATGATTAATGGGATGAAATGATTTTCACATGAGGAAGGGCTAAAGAAGTTTGAGGTCTATAACTTAGAAAAGAGACTTCAAGCTCTGGAAGTTGTTGATGGAGGATGTGCTAAAAGCCATTGTAGCTGGATTTAAAAAGTTTGGACAAATTCCTGGAAGAAAAGGGGTATCTGGGGGGAAGCCACTGCTTATCTCTGGGGGTAAGTAACCTCAGATCTTCCTACTTTCTTGAACACTGACAGGTGCTTGTAACCTGGATTGGCCAGTGCTGGAGACGATGCTGAGCTATATGGACCTATGGTCTGACCCAGTATAGCAGTTCTTATGTTCTTAACTGGATAAGACAGAAATCTTTGACAGTATCTCAAGACTCAAGCTCAGGGCAGTGTGGGAGAGGAAGGAAAATCAGTGGTGCAAGAGTAAGCCACTGGGATCAGGTACACAGTACCAGGAAGGCTTATTGCCAGTATGGGACTCCAGCAACAACTAAGAGGCTGTAAAGCAGAGACTTCCTGTACTGTTGCTGAGGCAGGTGCATAATGAGTACAACAAGTTGGGGAGCTATCCCAGTTGCAGAGAATCTGCTTCCTGTTCATTTCTGCCATTTTTTTCTTTCTTTCTTTTTCTTGTTGGCTCTAGCCAGCTGCTGCTGCTTTCGTATTTTGCAGCTGGCTGCGCAGTAAGCACAGGGAAAGCAAATGGCAGGAGGACTGAGGGCATTTAGATAGCCAGACAACTCCCCCCCCCCCCCCTCTGTTTACAGGCACTGCTGTAGGGTATCTGCAGTCCGACCAAATCCTACCTCTCTAGGTTCAAACTCCTACCCAGGATATCAACTTTCCTTGCTAGTCTAGATGTGGCAAAATCTGTGGATGTGGATCTACTGTGAATAGGGCAAAACTGCTGCTTTCTGGGCTGGCTTCTATGAGGGGAAGAGGCTGTCAGTCCACCTGAATTTGTACTGCTACTGCAGAATGTCTTGTGTAGGACTAAAAATGGCTCCAAGCTGGCATGGGAAGGGGAAAGATGCAGAAGCTGTGGGCCAGCCTGTGTAGGTACAAATAGTCTGGTAGGGAGGGATGGGAGGTGAGAAGATTTATTTATTTTAGTTACATTTGTACCCCGCGCTTTCCCACTCATGGCAGGCTCAATGCGGCTTACATGGAGCAATGGAGGGTTAAGTGACTTGCCCAGAGTCACAAGGAGCTGCCTGTGCCTGAAGTGGGAATTGAACTCAGTTCCTCAGTTCCCCAGGACCAAAGTCCACCACCCTAAGATGCTGCTACCCTTTGAGTTTGTGTGCAATAGTGGAGAATCTAGAGAACAGCTGATGCTATTCTTCTTCCTCCAGGTCAATCTCGGAGGGGAGAACCAGTTGCTCTGAGGTGGTTTCTTCTTCCACCATGGGTTACATAGCATCAAGCCTCAACTATTACTGCTTCTCTTCTTTCTCCAAATACAAAACTCTCCCCCCCCCCCCACCACCAAAGAAATAAGAGCAGCTCTAGTCATGGGGAAAACTCATCTTGGTTATCCCAAACTGGGCATTGTGTTTAACAAAAAGGGCCAAAGCAGGCTGTGTGCCAAAACCAGGCAATTGTTTCCCTCTAGTTTGTTTGGCACTAGCCTTATGAAGACTCTTGTGCTCCCTCCCAACTCCCTGCAGGCTTAAAACATTTAGGTCAACTTAAATAGGCATGCATGGGAGGAATGGTCCCTGGTGTTTTTTTAGATGTCCTCATAACTAGGGCAAAACCAGAACTGGATGAGGCAACAATATTGAGAGGAGTGGAGAGGGGGGGGGGGGGGGGGGAGGCAGATATTTCTTAGACTTGTTTATCACTGTCTTTTTAAATTGCCTGGCTACTGTGGCCTAAAGGGCAGGGTTACCACAGGACTACCATGTCAGTTCTATGACTGTTCTTCAAGTGGCCTATATAGCTGTGTTTCAGTGGAGCTGCTTTGCTGCTGCCAGTTAAGCATTCGAACGAGGTCAGTAGGGTAGGGCTGGGGGATGACAGTGCTGGAGAATGGTGGTAATTTTCATTTTTCCAGCGCTCAGCTTCTTGAGGCATCCGTATCAGGTTTTGCATTTTTTATTTCTAATTTTATCCTATGTTGTGGGCCTTTTTTTGTGTGACCACAGTGAGATCCCTCTAAAGCAGGCATCTTTTTTTTCCTGAGACCACATTTTATGGCCCTTGCCTCTTCCAGGGGCTGGGAGAGTTGAGGTCCCTCAAGAAAATAGTGAAGGGGGAAAGGGTAAAAGAATCCACATTTTCAAGTTTATTTCGCACTTTTTACCCTGCTCTACGGCATTGCCATCTAGGCAGTTTACATTGTAAATGAATATAAAAAACAGAGGGCAAGTGTCTGAATTACACATCACACTGAAGGAAAGGTGAGTAGAACTACAGTATTTAATAGAAAAACAAGGGGAGAAATACACACAAGGGAACTTGTCCCTGCAGGACTTGCGTAGCTAATGCTGGCCTAGTGGTTAGGGTGGTGGACTTTGGTCCTGGAGAACTGAGGAACTGAGTTTGATTCCCACTTCAGGCACAGGCAGCTCCTTGTGACTCTGGGCAAGTCACTTAACCAGTGGCGTAGCCAAGGGTGGGCCCAGGCCCACCCAGTAGCAGCACACCTATGATGTGGCTGGCAGGGATCCCTAAGCCTCACCAACCGAAAACTCCCGACTATCCCTCCTGAATACCTTGTAAATAGCAGATCTTCACCTGCAGTGAGCAGAAACTGATACATACTGCTCACACCAGCCCCACAGCCTTCCTTCTGATGTATTCCCACCTATGCGGAAACAGGAAGTTGTATCAGAGGGAAGGCTGTGGGGCCAACATGAGCAGTGTGTATTAGTTGCTGCTCGCTGCCGGTGAAAGTCTGCTATTTTAAAGGTTATGGGGATGTCTGAGAGACCATATGGTATAAAGGCGAGAGAGGGAAAGACCAAAGCACTTGTGGGATAGGGCAGAGTACTTCTGCCCACCCATCTTGGGCCCAGGCCCACCCAAAATTGGGTGTCTGGCTACGCCCCTGCACTTAACCCTCCATTGCCCCATGTAAGCCGCATTGAGCCTGCCATGAGTGAGAAAGCACGGGGTACAAATGTAACTAAAATAAAAAATAAATAATGCCTTATATATATGCGTCTAAAAAAAATTACATATGGGTTCTTAAGTCTATTTTGAATTGAGTTAAAGATGTCCTGAGACGGAAGTTGGCTGAAAAAATACATTCTCTGATATGTTCATGAAGTATTTATGACTGGGTTGTATATAAATAGTTTTGATTTGATCAAAGAGTGCAGGTGGGGACATAAATTAAATGGTGATAGAATCCTTCCTTGAGAAGAGAGAGCTTATGGTATGTAGGTTATGCCGTGTTCTTTCTGTTTCTCAACAGTCCTAATCACATGAGCAAACAAGATTGCATTCATAGGTCCATCCCTCCCCCACTATATCACTACACTTATGTAATCCAAATAGCTGCCAAAGGCTATTGCTCTGTCTGACATTCTAGGATCCCCTGGACTTATTGGACAGTACTGAGGGCATGGCAAGGCAACAGGAGAAAGCCACCTATGCACCATTATGGAAATGTTTTTCATTTTAGTAAGTTTGCTTTCATACATTTTTTAAAACTACTTTATTGAATTGACTGACAGCTATTTGGAATGGTTCTGAATTGATAGTTGTTAATGTAGTCAGGTAGCTACTAAGACCGAGGATTTTGTTTAAATGTTATGGCACATTTTGTGAAGATGCAGGGTTGGGGTAAGAGGCGTTGCCGTACCAGTAAGAATTAAAATATACTTGCACCCTTGGATTGGGGCTGGGTTGTGGTTGGGTGCTGTTTTAGGATGACACTTTTGTTCTTACAGATACTGCAACCTGAATCTGCAAAGAATTGGCTCTATCCAGGATCAGTGTGGCTACTAGACTTCTGCAGAATAAATCTGAATACAAGATGGTAACCGCACGAATAGGACTGCATAAAAAGTCAGTCTTTTCTTTATGCGGTTCTCCATATCCGGTTAAGTACTGAATATCACACTTAGCCAGCTTTGGTTTTGCCAGCTCCATAAACCTGGAAATTCAGTGCTAGAGCCCAGACATGGCCTGGCATTGGGTGTGTGGGTATAACGCTGGCAGCAAACAGCAAAATGCTAAGCTCCACCGGTTGAACATCAGCCCTTTAATTTTCATATTCTGTGGCTTTGAGCAAGGCTGGCTCTCTCTAAAGACTATTCCTCTCTATTTGTAATATTTCTGGATCACAAGTTAGCCCTTGCTTTACCTATGAAAACTAAGCTTAAATTTATATTTACAATACCCTCCTCTTAACCAAAGATTTTTTTTTTTTTTAAAGAATCCACATGGTCAAAGTTGTCTGAGTGAGAGTGTAATGACATATGACATCTTGTTCTTACACACATACCATTCTTTAGTGAACATTGTTACATTTGTTTCCCATTTTGTCAAGAGCTTGCTGCTACTAAGGTAGCAAATATATACACTTCCGTTTCCAAAAGCTCCGGGAGTTTAGATGGCCATGATAGAACCTGTCATGCTTTCAAGTTCATGGTTCTACCCCCATTCCAGAAACGTCAGTCTCTGGGTGAGGAAAGTGATTAGGTTTTATTCATGAGGCAGTATCTGTTGCATTAGCTGTAACTCCCATCCCAGATCAGCAGATGGTATCTTCTTTTCTTCATTGCATTCTTGCTAGATCTCACTTTTTAAATGGACAGGATGGAGAGCAAGGTAAAAGTCTCTCTTGAAGTGAGTAAAAGTACAGTACAGATATAAGGTTCAAGGCAGGATGGATATAGTATTTCTTTAAAATTCTACATTTATTAAAACATTTCTTGCAACTGTCACATTAAGGGGGGGGGAGGGAGGAGCAGATCCTTACCTCTGTGTGGGGCTGGGTAGCTGCGGAGGCCTTAGGCGCAGGGACTAGTTGCCCAGGCTGGTGTAAAAGACAAGTTGAGGGGGGGAGGCACACAAGCCGCGACAAGGAGAATGCCACTCATTGGAGGCGTCATTCAAAAAATGTGACGCAAAGAATTACCCAATGGAAATTCTTCTTTTGACCCTGGGGAAGGGGGTAAGACCAAGGGCTTAAAGGGAGGATGGCCTCCTCGGAGCTGATCCTTGCTGCTCCTCAGAGGTGTTCCATTTGTCCACCCTTTTGTAGGTGGGTTCTATTGTTGCAGCTTCAGAGGAGGAGTAACCGAGCTAGGAGCACCTTCAAAGGAGGCCCTTTGAAGTAGGCCTTAACATTCACCAGGTGGTCAGTGTTAGGCCTTTGCTTGCAAGTGTGGACCTGTCTTGCTGTTGTGGCAGAGCAAGGTACTAGGATACTTGGATTATTTATTGGTTTCCTCTTGCTGGGGTGGCAGGGCAAGGTATTTGCCCTTGCTGTTGTGATGGGGCAATGAATGTTGACTAATTCTTGTTTATTGTCTTATGGCTTGGGTAACAGGTTATAACCACTAGAAAATGAAGCTGTGGCCTTGTATTTTACCAATAAATGTTTTGTTAAACTTAAGAATATGGTATGGTCAAATTACTGTGTGAATTATTCTCAGGTACAGGAGATGTCTCTCATCCCCTGTTAATCTCACACTGTTTCAACTTTTAACTTTTACAGACTTGGGGCAGTAATTCAAACAATTCATGTAAGACAATACTTAAGAGTTTATCACTTCCCTTAGTGTTTATTAACATAACAATGAAAAAAACAAACTAGAAAAATTTTAGTTTCAAGAAAGGTGAAACTGTGATGCTTCATTGTTCAGTCTATAAAGCTGTTTTGTAGTTGTAGACTGGTGACCATTTCCAGCAATGATGTCCTCAGAATTGTCACTCTTAAATCTACTTTCGTGGTAAGGTGAATGAGGGAGGGCCCGAATCCTGGATAAAACAGAGCCACACAGCAGGTTAAGGTGAATGAAAATAATATTTATCAAAGGTGTTAGGTGGGGGGCGGGGGGAGTCCTGTTTGGTTAGGTGGGGGAGAAAGTAAACTCAAAGCTTGTGCTTAGATGTGCACCGTCTCTCAGCTTAACCCTGGTCTGGTTCCCCAATCCCCAGAGTTAGCAGTACAATCTTTAGCAATTAATATACGCTGGCCTGTGTCCAGCCATGTTAGAGATACAAGTCTGCAAAGTTCTAAGCTGAACAAGGCCTACCTAACTGTCCTGGTTGCAGCACACACATACATGGTGGAGGTATTTGCAGTTGGGCATCGCTGTTTCCCTCTGGGTATTCTTAATTTAGCTGTGCTCCTAGCTTTTATATATCCTGGATCACACCCTTCTGGCTCTGCCCCTCCCATGTCAGCTACCCCCCCCCCCCCCCCCCCCCCCCCCGGGGCAGGGCTGTGGGTTTTTTTAAGATGGTTCTTGCACTGTGAGGGGGTGTCATTAAGGGGAAGCAGTAGTGTCCTGTAGACTCCGTCACAGAAGTACATGGGTGCAAATTTAACAGTCAGTCTGATTCAAATGTTTGGCATATTGATATAAGGTTCTAATTAGCTGTAGTTGCTCTCTTGTAGTGTACCCCCTACAAAGGAACATTTTAACTGAACTTCCTCATTTCCAAAAGTACATAATATCATAATTCAATGCAGTTCAGTGTAGAAAGATACTTAAGTGAGAAAAGGAGTCCTGGATTAAGTAAGCTGTTGCTTAGCTTGCCAGAGAGCTATCATCCCTTTTAGTGACGTCCTGGTAGACATCAGGAGTTCAGATGTGCTTAACCTCCATTGTCTCAGGTACAAAATAAGTACCTGTATATAATATGTAAACCACTTTGATTGTAACCCACAGAAAGGCGGTATATCAAGCCCCATCCCCTTTCCTTAACCTATAATGAAAACCCCAAATTTGTTCATGTTGGAATGCATAACATAAGGTGGATAAAGTGCTTTTCTGAAATGAGGCTTAGCTAAGAAAGGGAAGAAGAACTCCATTGTGGAGGTATGTTGTGCTTAAGTGCTTTTTCATCTCTTGAGTTCTGCTCATGGTGCATGGAGTCATCAGCTCTTGGGTAACATAACATTGTGATTTGCCAACTTGGCTGTTGCCAAGAGCCTGCTTTAAAGAGAACATCTGACTGGTTAAGTGTACGGAGCTATACAACCCAGACTGAGACACTGTTAGTATGTTTGTGGTATGTGGGTATTTTTCTCAGTAACTTTGAGGTCCTGTTATTTTTTCCCCTTAGATGCTATCTTATCCTCTACAGATGCTATTGGAAGAGCACATGGACCTTTAAGGAGCACTGACAAGGAGGAAGCTTGATCTCTGGAGCACACCCAGCTCAGAATCGTTGCAGAAGAGGTAATGCTTTATTTCGCTTTACATTTCTGTAACTATTTAGCACAAGGTAAATATACGTGGGGACAGGGTTGGCTTAACCATTAGGCAGACAAGACAGCCACCTAGACCAGCTTTGGGGAGAGACAGCAAAGAGCAATTGCAGTCGAAGCAAAACTGTAGCTCTGATAGTCTTACTGACTTGAAGACTTATCAGCATGTACTCTTACCTGCAGAGAGGTTGTACAGTTCTCAAATAGTACTTCTACCATGGCAAATGGCTTTTGGAAAAATTGCCCCAAGTAAAAGTATGGTGTCCAATTATGAATTTTTTATAGGATCATTTTGTGATTGATTGTGTTGAACAATCATGGCTTTGGCTCTCACTGTTAATAGGCTTTGATGATTAAAATTCAAAGTCTTGCAATAAGAGCCATGATCTCGCAGCTCATATTGTGAGACTTTGGCTCTGTGGCTGCCCAAGATGAAGCACTCAAGTTCCTTAATGGTTGCCCCATCTCATGGGGGAGGGAGGGGAAATGGGAGACCAAGATTGGGATCAAGAGGCACACAACAGCAGCACTGCTAGAGGTAAGGGCAGTGTGTGCCAGTGCACATCTTTTTCACATTTCCAAGATGTGTTGTGTTATAGGCCCTGAGGGTAGGAGGGAGAGGCAGGGATGCTTTCCCAAACACTTCATTGCATCCCAATCTTCCCCTGCAGACCCAGCTCAGACTGTTCAGGCCTCTCATAAACTGTCCTCTAAGTTTAGATATCCTGATGTTTGACCTTGGCACCCCAATTCACACCTGAAGACTCTATATTTCTGAAGTTCCTTTATTGAATTACACAAAGATTACTCACAGTCAGATGTAATTCAGAAGCACTGCCCCATGGCTTAGAGACTCCGTAATTCTGAGAAGACAGTAGCTCAGAGCTGGGTGACTGGAGTGCAATATCTCTTCAGTAAGATATACACAAGGTAAAAAACCAAGTACATTAACAAGGGATATGGCAGGAAAAGGTGCTATTTAACAAGATGGAGACTACCTCATGGTGAGAGGGACAAAGAAGCGCACACTCTGACCCAGGGAGCAGGGGGAAACCCACCAATAGGAACAGAGCCTGCCATCTAGCAACAGCACAACCAATAATAACCGTTTTATGCAGACAGGCAAGTGAAGCTGCATTGCCTGAGAACCACACCACCCACAATGCATCGTTCATGTGACTCTGAAGTGAGAATGACAGCAAAGGTATCAAACTCATCCCAGAGCCACATTATAAATCAGGGCAAGACTGTCAGAGGACAGAACATGGACACCTTGCCACCACCTTGGAAGTCATCCGCAGACCAGGCCCACTTCATGTCCTCACTGTGCATCCAACATCCCTCTCCATGGTTCCTTACAAAGGCATACACATTACCCCCACTGCCTACCCCCCCCCCCTTCAAATTGACAACACCTCACCTGTACATGCTTCCACACATCACACCACTGACATACACAAGCTCCTACTCCACATCTTGGACATTTCACTCACAGCAGATGCACACCAAAACCCCATCCCTGCACACAAACTCCTATCCTCACTATCCACCTGTACGCATGCTACCTCAGATTGAGGCAGCCTGGACAAGATAACCCTCAATTTGTACACATATCACCTCCTACCCCATTCTGCTTCCTGACTGGATCTCTGAAAGGAATTCTGCCTCCCTATTCCCAGTACCTTGGGAGAAGATGGTGTATTAGGGTCCCATCTTAATCTGCTTGGGGCCCCATTCCTTCCTAGCTATGCCACTGTAGAGGGTAGAAATGGGAGGGGTGTGGGCTAGAATGTTGATGAAAGATGTGGTTGGGGGATAGGAGGCTGGGGAAGGAAAAAGAGGACTACAGAAGAGTAGGAAGTGGAAAGCTGGTAAGTAGGTTAAAGATGAAAAGGGGGAGAAAGAATGAAATCTAGCTAAAGGCAGACAAGAAAGGTGAAACAGAGGGATAAACATCTGATAGATGGAGGAAGGCAAAAAGAAAGGGAAAGTGAAACAGAAAATGGAAATGAGATTCTGGAAAGCACTTTAAAGCAAATCAACAAGAGGAAGTGGTAAAGAGAGACTGGGACCAACCCAACTGGAAAAACAAAATAATCAGACTAAAGTACAACCCCCCCCCCTCCCCCCAGTTTTCTTAGGGTCAGCTCCACTGTTCTGAGCCAATGGGTTCTCTCCCTTCCTACCAGCAGGTGGAGGTAGAGAAACCTGAATCTTGCCAGTGACATTACCAGCATAAGCTATGGTGCTCCCTGGAACAATCCAGTATTTTTCTCTACCTTCAGCAGGTGGTAGTTTGTGCTGACTGTGTTCCTGTCCTTTGCCTACGTTCTCGCTCTGCTGGCCACAGCCATACAGTATGGTCGAGCTAACGCCCACTCTCAGGTCATAGTGTCAGATCGTACCTGGTTGAGCTCGGGACTTGGCTCCAAAGCCCACAGTTACACTTCTTAGTGCCACTGTGTGAATCTTTGGTTTGTTGCTGCGGAGCCTCTTGCCCAAGAGGTGTGGGTCCCCATTCCTCCACCCCTCTTGCTCATTCACCCTGTTTTGTTGTAGTCCCCCCCCCCCAATGAGCTCCCCCTGCAGCTCCAATGCGTTTCAAAAGTGCTTTGTTTGGCAGCACATATACCCCCCCCCCCCCCAAAAAAAAAAAAAAAAAAAAAAAAATTCCTGGCTAGCTTTATGACCTTTGTCAGGGGCAAATGCTATGGTAGAGATCTAAGTAGTTTATTTCCCTTTAGGCGCATCCTGAGAGAGCCCGGGACAGTAGAGATGGTAGACCCCTGGGCTGAGGTAGGCCAGGACAGTCAAACAGGCCTACGTGCATCTGCTGTACGATAGAGCATGCTGGCGGCACACACTGCGTAGCCTTCGGAGCCAGTAGCTGAGCAGGGATAATAGATTATTTTTATAGTCTGTAAACATGGACTCATTCAATATGTTTGTCTTTTCTCTCAGTGAGCATTTTACATGTGCTGTTCCCTTCCCCACCCTTCAGCTCAAATGGATACATTTCTCTCTCACAGTGTGCCTGCCAAGGCACATTGGCAGTTAGAATCCTCTTCTCTTTCAATTTACTCAGACTGGGAGGCTAAATCCCTGGTCAGGTGACTGTTATTTTTCATTCGTATTCACCCTGGGTCCCTCGTAGCCTGATACTTCCAAGACATAGGAAGTATCTTCGGTTTTGGCTGGGGACTTCCAGTATCGTATATTGTCTTTTGGCCTTGCATTGGCTCTCAGGGTCTTTACCCAATGTCTTGCTGGGTCGCCATGCAGACTGGGAGTCCATGTTCCCCTATCTTGACAATTGGCTGAAGAGCAAGTCAAGGTACGGTGCTCAGGAGTCCATGAGGAAAACCGGGTGTTAGAGCTACTAGGGTCCATTTTAAACTACCCTAAATCCCATTTGCTCCCTGTCCAGCAATTGGAGTTCATTGGAGCCCTGCTAGATAGGCAGCAGGCATGAGCTTTCCTTCCTATGCCGAGGGCGGGCACTCTTGTTGCTCTTGCCACTCAAGTTCAAGCCTGTCAGCAGGTCTCAGCTCGGCAGATGTTGAGATTGCTAAGCCACATGGCCTCCACCATCCATGTAACTCTACTGTCCATGTGACGCCTATGGCACGTCTTCACATGAGAATTGCCCAGTGGACCCTAGCTTCCCATGGTGCCAAGCCTTGGGGAACTAGCAGATGTCATCTGAGTAACACCAGAGTTGATTTAGTCTCTCCTTTGGTGGACAATTCGGTCCAATTTGACTGTGGGACTTCCATTCCATCAGCCCCAAAAGGTGTTGATGATAGATGCATCCCGCCTGGGGTGGAGGGCTCATGTGGATGGGCTTCATACCTGGGGTGCTTGTTCTGCTCAGGAATCAGATCTTCAGATCAACCTCCTGAAGCTCCGGGCAATCTGGAATGTTTTAAAAGCTTTCAGAGATTGGCTGATCAACCAAATTGTACTCATTCAAACAGATAATCAGGTTGCAATGCACTACACCAACAAGCAGGGGGGGCACCAGATCACTCCCTCTGTGTCAAAAGGCCGTTCAGATGTGGCATTGAGCAACCCAGCATGGGATGCTCCTCAAAGCCATTTATCTGATCGGCCAATTTAACAGCCTGGCCAACAGACTGAGCAGGGTTATGCAACCGCATGAGTGGTCTTTGAACATAGGTGTTGCCCGTGAGATCTTCCGAGTGTGAGGCACCGTCTCGGTGGACCTCTTTGCCACTCAGTTCAATCAAAAAGTCCCCCAGTGCTGTTCTAGGCCTACGACAGACTAGCGTCGGATGCATGCCTCCTTTATTGGGGGAACGGTCTCTTGTATGCGTATCCTCCCATTCCTTTTGTGGGGAAGACTTTACTGACACACAAGCAAGACCGCAGCACCATGATCTTGATTGCCCTGCACTGGTCCAGGCAGGTCTGGTTCGCTCTTCTTTTGGAGTTGTCCTCCAAAGAACCTTGGAGATTGATGAGGGATGGAAAACACTTCAAACAGAATGAGGGATCTTTTCTACATCCCAACCTCCAGTCTCTAGCCCTCACAACTTAGATTTTGAGAGCTTAGAATTTACTTCCTTGCGTCATCTTAAGGGTGTCTCCAAGGTCTTGCTGGCTTCCAAGAAAGATTCCACAAAGAGGTGTTACTCTTTCAAATGGAGGAGGTTTGCTGTCTGCTGTGAAGGCAAGGCCCTAGATCCCTTTTCATGCCCTGTTTGAATACCTTATGCACCTCTCTTTGAATCTGGTGTCAAGGTCAACTGTAAGGGTTCACCTCGGTGCAATTAGTGCTTATCGTGTACAGAGTAAGCCCATCTCTGGACAGCCTCTAATTGTTTGATTCATGAGAGGTTTGCTGTTGACAAAGCCACCTGTCAAACCTGTGTCATTGGACCTCAGTGTTATCCTCATCCAGCTGATGAAAGCTCCTTTTGAGCTACTTGATTCCTGTCATCTGAAGTACTTGACCTGGAAGGTCATATTTTTGGTGGCTGTTACTTCAGCTTGCAGGTTCAGTGTGTTTCAGGCCTTAGTAGTGGATGCACCTTATACTAAGTTTCTTCACAACAAAGTACTTCTCTGCATGCACCCTAAGTTCCTGCCTAAGGTTGTGTCAGAGTTCCATCTGAACCAGTCAATTGTCTTGCCAACATTCCTTCCCAGACATCATGGTCATCTGCGTGGGAGTACACTGCACATCTTGGTCTGCAAGCGAGCATTGGCCTTTTACTTGGAGCGCACTAGTTCCTACAGTCCACCCAATTTTTTGTTTCATTTCACCCAAATGGGGGGGGGGGGGGGGGTCACCATCGGGAAACGCACCATTTCCAGTTGGCTGGCAGATTGCATTTCCTTCACTTATGGCTGGGCTGACCCTTGAGGATCGTGTCAAGGCTCACAATGTCAGAACAATGGCTGCATCGGAAGCCCACTTGAGGTCAACTTTCATTGAAGAAACTTGCAAAGCTGCAATGTGGTCTTTGGTCAACGCATTCACATCTCATTACTGCCTTGAGCAGGATACCCGACGTGATAATTGGTTTGGACAGATAGTGCTGCAGAATTTGTTTGGGGTCTAGAATCCATCTCCACCCCCCTCCCCCCCCCCAGGCCCATTTTGTTCTGTTCAGGTTGCACTCTCACACAGTTTGTACATAGTGTTCAGGTTAATCTGTGTTTTGACCTCGCCATTGCAAGGTTCCATTGACCAATGGTGGCTGGTTTTGGTGAGCCTGGTAGCTAGGGATTCCCACATGTGAGAATTATTGGCCTGCTTGTCCTCGGAGAAAGCAAAAATACTTACCTTTAGCAGGAATTCTCCAACGACAGCAGGCCATATATTCTCACATACCCTCTCTCCTCCCCTTGGAGTTGTTTCTCTTTGCTTTATTATTGTACTGGAGGTCTCGTGCTCTTGTGACGGGCGAGAAGGCACTCGCACATGCGCAGTGGGAGCACTGCATGCGCGCTTAGTTATACAAAACTTTTTCAAGCTCTGGACCAGGCAACGCAGGATGCATTACCCACATATGAGAATATATAGCCTGCTGTCCTCGGTAAATTTCTTCACTTTTTTACTGCTTCCACCTTTTGGTAGGAAGGGAATAACACCCATTAGTTCAGAACAGTGTCACTGACTAAAGAAAATAAAATTATCAGATAAGACATAATGAGGCGTATTTTCAAAGCACTTAACCTTACAAGGTTCCATAGGCTACTAAGGAACTTTGTAAGGCTAAGTGTTTTGAAAATGAGCCCCAATGTCTCCTTGTCAATTGTCAGATTTTAGAGATTTCTTTATATTTTGGTTCAGTACAGGAGGAAATGGATTTATTTTTCTTCAGTGCCTTTAGTTGCCTTATTTGGCAGATTGACACGGTACGGTATGCCCTGGGATGCACCCCTTGGGATCAGGTACCACCATTTTCTAATATGGTGGTGCAAAGGCAGGAGCAACTGGGCATCACTCCTGCCTCCCAATGTTAAAGGTGTATGAGGTGGTTCTGGGGAAGAGGGGCACTTAGGGTCACCTAGCATACTTGAAGGGGGAAGAGGGTGTATAGGGTCACCAGAGAAATCTTTGGGATAGGGGATGAATGGTCAGGGGATAAGGGGCCAAGCGCCACAAGGAACATTTTTTAAACCTTTTTTTTTTTTTTTTAAATTATTTCTTTTTCAGTTTTATCCAGTACTTCACAATCAACAGGTTTTATTTTTTTATACAATTTATTGTTAATTGTCACAGTGCATTTTCAATTCCACAGCTATTTCTTCATTTTGTCCCTCCTGACTGCCCTATCTTCCACATCTCTTTGCCATGCTAGATAATCTTCATACCTTTCCCATTCTTCTGCTTTCTTACAATACTTTTTAATTCCGTATGCCTATAAGCTTTTCCAGCAGCCCAATTAGATTAAAATAAATTTTCCATCACTCCATTGTTGGATCCTCCATCCCTTTTCAAGTTATCTGCTATTTCACATCTCGCTGCTACTATCCCTGTTTTCATTGATCTCCAACATTCTTTCCCTATGATTTCAGGTATCTTTTGCAATAATGAAACTTTGTGTTTAGCCTCAGATCTGTTCCTGCTAGTAACTTCATATCTGTTACTACAACCTTTCAGTATTTGATTACCCTGCAGAAGGGTTCCCTGCTCCATAAACCAGGCTCAATTTTTGAGGTGGGGAGAGAGGGATTAAGGGCCCTGTTTACTACGCAGCGTTATAGGCACATTAATGTTTGTAACAAGTGTTAACCATGTACGCACGTTAACCACATATGTGACTACAGTATCCCTATAGGCGCCTACATGGTTAGAGCATGCGCTAAAAACACTAACGCACCTTTGTAAACAGGGCCCTGAGTGTGCAAGACATTCTTCTGTTGCTGCTGCTAGTGGAGACCTTGATGTGCATGCATCCAATTTGCTGTCCCATGTTAAGCATAAGTTTTTTGCATTCAGCATACGTGTATGCTATTTGGTTACTCCTTCATGAAGCAACACTTTTGCATTAGGAAACTGTGCTGAGCTTTAGCACACAGTTCTAATGTAAGGTTATTGCACCGGCCCCTCAATAACTAGTACACCTTCAAAACCACTTGTATGATCAATGCTAACCAAGAAGATTGTTGTATTTCTGACCAGACAGCCACACCTTTTATTCTATTTTTATTATTCCCTGTCCTATATGGATTTGTTTATTTGTTTTTGTAGCTGTTGGATTTTGCATTAATACCTGACGAGCCTTGTGCATTTCAGCATATACTTGAAATGATTGGACTTACGTGCTCATATTTACAATTTAAATTTGCAAACACACCACCCAAGTCTTCCTGCTTGGAAGCTAGCCAAATGTGTATTCCGTCACTAACTAGCCATTCTACTTCCTGCAATCTGTATTTTGCATGGAATTTCACAGAGGTAGCCATGGCGACAGTGTATGTTGTATAAATAAGGGAGGTGGCAGGGCCAAGGAGGAAGGTCCTGTTTGCTCATGTTTAAGATACTGCAGAGATGATGTGCATTTTGTTGCATAATATGCTATGTGTCAGTCCTTTTTCTGTCCTTTTGTGTGAAAGGAAAATTGATAACCTGGAGCACAACGTTTCATATGTTTAGTAAGTCTGGAGATGTGAGACGAGCTGCTAATAATATTTACTATTAGAACATTTTCAGTTTCTCAAAGGTAAAGATTTGGGGGTGGGGTGGTGGGGGGCTCTTTCTTTCCTTTTTTTTTTTTAATTTTTACTTTTAGAAGTATACTCTGGAACCTCACCCTGAAACATTATACTTAACTAATTTATGCTAATTATGATCTGTTGAGCACATGATGCTTCTGAGCTGAGGCTGGAGTTTTTGCGTCGGATAAGAATATCTCTGACTCCATTATCTTTTCATTGCATTGTGTCATTCTTTCATGCTTTTGATATCTGGGTGTCTTCTCAGTTCTTGCATAGGGAATAGGCCAGTAGCTGAAGATGTCTCAAGGGTCAGAGCTTGTGAATTTGAGCTTCCTGTCGGAAACAGAAAGAGATCTGATCCTGCAGGTCTTGCAACGAGATGAAGAGCTCCGAAAAGCAGAGGAGAAAAGAGTTCGGTAAGATGGTGCTGGGTAGCAAGGAAGAGCTTAGGCAGACTGGTTTCCCAACATTTTCTTACAGGGATGCATCTGTAGTCGCCCTAACAGATCTTTTCCATTGTATTAGGGCAGGGGTGTCGGACATGGCCTGTGGGCTGCTTAAGCTCAACAAGCCCTTTCATCCAACCTAATGTGGTCAGAGCCCAGGGTTGAAGGCTGGAGGAACTGCAGAAGTAGCAGAAGTGGCAGTGGTCCTTTCTATCACTTGTCAATGCCACTGGTGATGAGAGATTAGCAGCAGTGCGGTTCCCAGGGCTGTAGCCTTTGCTGCAAGACTCGGTTGTACTTTGAACTACGCAAAACTTTGGTGTCCTGCACAGGTCAAAGTTAATGCCAGCCCCTGGGCAGTAGCGAAGGAGGATGCAGCTGGAAGTACCACATAGCCAGTGTTGTCATCCTCTTACCAAGTAGGATGGCCATGGGAGCATGTCTGAGAGAGATGGAGGGTGGGAGAGAGGGAGCCTGAGCTGGTCAGAGAGGATAGAGGAGGGTATGGAGAGAGTGAGGGATTAGAGTGGGTATGAATGAATCCCTCCTCCCAATTTTAGGACCAGAGGAAAAGAAGAGATCCCGATTTTCCCCCTCTCCTGCCTTGACGTATCTTCCCCTACACTGCATTCTCCTGATCCTTCCCGCCCCTAAAAATTAACCAGATATAACTGAACACACAAGTAATATCAGACTTTAAAACAAGAATTCAAACTTATGATTTAATATGCAAATATATGAACCCCTCCCTGTTCAACCTGTTTTAAAATATACAGGGTGACACAAAAAAAGTAACCCCCTAGAGTTTTTTGCTGTTTTCTCAGCAACCGCTTTGAATTTCAACGAGAAATTTTATGGACTTATTTAGTCATCATATTTGTGTTACTATTAAACAATATTTAATTATCCTAAACTATGTTGATGTTACATTTTAGCATTACTACCTAGCGATTTTTGTGCGTTAAAAAACCCCACAGTAAATTACATCTTTCAAACGATAAAATTAAGTGTGTCAGATTTTCGTGGTCACTGTGAATGCTCAAAGTGTTCACCCCCAGCTTTAACACAGGCCTTCAGTCACTTTGAGAACTTCTTAACAGCCTTGTCGATTGGTCCCTGTGGCAGGTTGCCCCAGATCATCTGCAGTGCTTCCTTGAGTTAGCGATTGTTTGCATCTTTGGGTGGAGCTTGTGATAGGCCTCCAACATTGCTCCCCAGACAAAAGTTGGTCACTGTGAAGTCAGTTACAGTACGTTGATACCCTGGGGTTTTTTTTTTCCAAATAATGGTAGTTTTAGAGTGTAGACATTTTTGAGCGTGTGAAAATCACTGGGTTGTCATATTAAAAAGACTGTAACTTTGCTGTATTTCAAGATAATCTCATTCCACTCAGCACATAAAAATAGATAGAAACAACAAATAAAGCTGTAAAATTTCATGTTGTTTTCTCAGTAACTGCTTGGAATTTCAACCTCTCCGGAGTTCCTTTTTCTTTTTCTTTTTTTTTGCTTCACCCTACATATTTCATTTTTCAGTCAGCATAGTATTAACATGGTATGGGAGCACCTGTATTCTTGCAGATCTCCTTTGACCAACCTCCTGCTCCACAACTCATGGCAGTAGAGTTTGTTACTTTTATTTTGAAGATGACTGCAGATGGCATCTTAATGTTTTTATTTTGTTCCTTGGGATAGGCGTTTGAAAAATGAGCTCCTGGAGATCCGAAGGAAAGGGGCAAAGAGGGGCAGCCAACGTTATGGTGAGCGGACCTGTGCACGTTGCCAGCAGAGCCTAGGCAGACTTGGCCCAAGAGCTAACACCTGCCGGAGTTGCAATCACCTGGTGTGCAAAGACTGCCGCCTGGTGAGCACCAGTGGCAGCTGGAAATGCAACGTCTGCATAAAGGAAGCGTAAGTCTAACCTTTATGAGTGTTTGATGCTAGCTAATTGGCCAGAAGGAGGGTTGATATAGTATGGTGGGCTCTTTAGCTATTTTCTTTTCCATGTTTTATTTTGTTTGATTTATATTGATAACCTTAGCTAGTGCTGAAAGAGGGTGAAGATAATGTTGAGGGACATCTGAAGGTGTGGAACAAAACCTATATTCTCAGTCTTTCAAAGCATTTTTTGAGCCATTTTTTGCTTGCAGAGATTTAAAGAAGACCACTGGTGACTGGTTCTATGACCAAAGAGTGAATCGTTTTGCCAACAAACTTGGGAGTGATTTGGTCAGAATGTCCCTTCGACGTAGGCCTTTAGGTAGGTGTAAGCTGGAAGTCTTATAAATTCAAAAGCAGTTTCAAGGAATTGGGGCCTTCTGAGCTATTAATTGTGCTTTCAGTTCATGATCAAGGTGTGCATGGGGATGGGGACTGGGAATCTGCGCAGTCCCCCTTTTTCTGCAGCTTAGTAAAAGGACCCCTGAATGCAGTATTGCTGGTGAGAGCGTTTTGATGAGAACTGGTAACAGATCACTGACAGTGCTCTGCCTTTCATGAGCTAGATTGTAAGCCCTCTCAGAGCAGGGAAATAACTACTCACCTTGAGCTTCCACTGAAAAGACATGAACTAAATCAAAAATTTAAAAATTACATATGTTTACTAATAGGAAATGCAAGTTCCTTTCTGAGTCTGAAAGTGGTATTGGTAGGGTCAGTATCTGACCCTGTACCTCAGAAGTAGAGTTGCACAGGGACAGAAATTTCACCCATCCCCACTCAGATCTAACCCATACCTACTAACATACGTTCCATCCCCACAGCTGCAGTCCCCGTCCATGTTCTCTCCACGTAGCCAGATTTAAACTGCCTACCATATATCCCAGTAAGGCCACTCCTGTCCCAGGTCTTCCTGTAGGAGCCAACGCCGTTACTTAACCTGACACTGTTACCTGTTGGCTCACAGTCCAGTTTCCTCCCAACCACTGAGTGTTCTAAGCCTCAATCTGGTGTTCTGGCTGCCTCTTTGGGCATTCCCAGCCTCAGTCTGGTATTCCAATAGGCGCTCTCTCAGTGCACTCCAAGCTTCCCCTGAGATTTCAACTGTACCTTCTGCCATCCTTATGGGAATTCTGCATACCCGGAAGTCATGCCTGCAGGATTTCTGTAATCCTCATTCGTGTGCAGTTCTCTACTCAGATTCTTGTCTGTTGTAACTCTTGAGGCAGTACCTCTAACTTCAGAACTTTATTATTTATTATTTATTTTTACATTTATATCCCACATTTTCCCACCTAATGGTAGATTCAATGTGGCTTACAGTCGTCCAGGATGCATTGGTTGTAAATTGCGTAGAACAGTGATTGTAAATTATATAGAACAATGAAGTTTACATCTGTTTTTGGGTATGACAGCTGCATGTTTCTTGCAAATGGTTTACCATATAGAAGTCAAGGTTAAGGCGTGTAGGGCCTTTTGGAGTACCAGAAGTTTAGTTCTGTCCATTGTCAAATATAAGTATTGATTTCCGGTGGTCTGCTTTGGTTACGTTGGATCGGTGGGAAGGAATTTTCTGAGTAGATAGGCTTTTAGATGTTTTCAGAAAGTTAGGTAAGCGTCTAGAAAAATTTAGGTAAGCGTTTATAAATTTTAGGTCTTTTGGTAGTGTGATCCAGAGTTTGGTGCAGATGTATGGGAAACCTGTAGCGTATGCTGATTTGTATTTGAGGCCTTGCCGTCTAGGGAAATGGAAGGTAAGGTAGGAGCTTGCAAACCTAGTTGCATTACGGATTGGTAGGTCTATTAAGCTGGTCATGTAGCCCAGTGAGAGGCTGAAGATTTTTCTGTAGGCTATAGAACAGATCTTGAAGGATATGCATGCTTTGAGAGCTGGTGTGGTTTTTGGAGTAGGGGTCGAGCACTTTCGAATCAAGTTGTTCTAACTACATGCTCTTACATTTGCTGTGAGCTTTGTAGTTTGTGATGAACCAAAGGTTTGAGACCAGACATGAGCGTAAACAGTTTGGAACTAGTATACAAATATTCACACTCCTGTCTCCAAAATATCTATGTGGCTCCATTCTTAACAAGCAGCTTTGGAAACTGACAGCCAGATGCACTAATTCCACGGAAAGACCCCTTCCCTTACTGAATCGGTAAAAAACGGGCATGTATGAAGGAAATCGCATGCAAATGAGGTGCTTTCTGTTACCTCATTTGCACGCAATTTCCTTCCTAAGGAGGGCAAGCCAGTCGGCCAGCTGAGCATGCGCAGAGCAGCCAATCGTTATGCTGGCTGCTCTGCACATGCCAAAGACAGCTTCATACACGTCACAAAAAAAAGGACGTCCCTGACGAGCACTGGACGGTTTTTTTCTTTAGATTTTGTGATGGGCGTCCTTTTTGGACGTGTTTTTCTTAACTTGCCCAAAATGACCACCGCCGGAGAGAATCGGGGATCGGGACGTACGAGGACGTCCAAATCAAAACTATTTGGACGTCCCTTTCGATTATGCCCCTCCAGGTCTCTCTCAGCCAATCACAGCGCATTTAGCTGACACCAGTGGGATATAAATGTCATAAGAAAGTAAATAGATGTTGAGCACCTGATTCTCATAACATGGTGTCTGTTTTAGTAACCCTTTACCAAGAGAAAAAAAAATCTCTGCACGAATATAACAGTGCTAGGGTGTTCTATAACCAGCCCTTCCAAATGACAAACTGATTACGATTTATAACAAATTACTACTCTATCTATGAAAAGGTATTCCATTATTATACTTTCTCTGTGTACACCCGTATGCTGCACAAGCTAGCATGTTTGAAAATATAAGTGAGATTAAATAAAAATGCCACCAACAATAAAGAACGACAGCGTAGATGCAGCAGCTGATAGGTTTGCTTGCTTTGTTTTGAGTGTACGGTGATGATGGCTGCGCGAGGAAGGGGAAACAGAGGTACACCCAGATGGCTTCAACTTTTTATCATTCCGACTGCATCCATCCACCTCCGCTCCGGCCCTGGGTGCCCTCCTGGAACATACCTCAAGGCAAAGTCTAGTGGCTTCTGCGGTGCAGGAAAGATCCCCACTGTTTCCTGCCCATTGCCACTGACCCTCTCGCTGTCTCTGCTTTTTTAAAATGACTGCCGAGACTTCCAGCGGTGGCCTCGCAAGACTTCCGTGGAAGTCTTGGCAGCCATTTTTAAAAATGGAGAGGATCGGTGCTGCAGCAGAAGGCAGGAAAGGTTGTAATTAAACTCTGGAATTCGTTGCCAGAGAACGTAGTAAAAGCAGTTAGCTTAGAGGGGTTTAAACAAGGTTTGGATAGTTTCCTAAAAGAAATGTCTATAAGCCATTATTAAAATGGACTTGGGGGAAAATCCACTGCTTATTTCTAGAATAAGTAGCATAAATTGTATCGTACTGTTTTGGGATCTTGCCAGGTACTTGTGACCTGGATTGGCCACTGTTGGAAACAGGATACTGGGCTTGATGGACCTTTGGTCTGTCCCAGTGTGGCAATACTTGTGTACTGAAGAAGCACTAGACCACCAGGGTACCTTGAGGTATGTGCTGAGAGGGCACCCTGCACTCAGGGGATGGAAGGCACTTCTGCGGGGGTCCCAAAGGACCTGGGTCCATCCCCATGGGATTTCCCGCATACCTGGAAGGGATCCCCATGGGAATCTCGCTAGCCTTCTCCCGTGCAGCTCTCTTCTCTGAATGCTTAGCTTATCCTTGCCAGTCTCTTCTCAGTCACTCTCAATAAACCAGTTCCCATTCAGTCAGCTGGCCAGCCATCTAGTTAGTTAGTTCCAAGCAGATAAGTGCTTAGTGCTTGTACTAACACAAAGTGCTCATTCTCACTCACAAGAATAGCACAAGAGTTCAAACTGGAATGATGTGTAAGCAGATCTGTGGTGCTCTGAATGGAAAATGACGCATGGACAAAGTTCGTCTCTGCAAGCTCTGACCATAGTGGCCAAACTTATTAAATATATATATAGATACGAGAGTCTGTGTGTGTGTATAGAGAGAGATATAAAATCAGGGGTGGACTGACCATAGAGGCAACTGGGCAGTGCCTGAGGGGCCCAGTGCTGCCTAACCACATATCTGATATCTCTCACCCCCTTCTCCAAACATATCCAATGTCTCTCACCCCTCTCCCATTTATCCCCAAATTCCCTTTCTCTTTACAGGGCCCTGGCTGTCTGCTGTGGCCTGCCATTTCTGATGTAACTTCCTGCTTACGCAAGGGGGGCCATAGCAGAGAGGTTGTAGTCAGCAGCAGACAGTCGGGGCCCTGTATGGAGAAAGGGACTTTTGAGATAAATGCAAGGGGGAGAGAGCCAGATCCAGGGACAGAGAGGGGGAAATATGTTGGACCTGGGGAATGGTGGGAGAGGGCAGAGATGGTGCATCGAGGGGAGGGAGAAAGAATGAAATGGAGAGATGTTGGATCTGGGGAGGTGGGAGAGACATGGGACCCGGGGGGGGGGGAGGGATATTTCCTGGGGGCCCAGATCCCTGTCAGTCCACCTCGATAGAGAAAGTGTGTGTGTGGCCGGCTGAGATCAGGCTGGGAAAGAGAGAATGAGGGATCAGACTGAGGAGGAGGGAGGAGAGTATGCTGAGAGTGGGCTGGCAAATAGGGGATAAGGGTGTGCTGGGCTGGGGTTAAGCTGAAGAAGACTTAACATTGAAGGCCTCCACCACCCCACTGGCAATCCAGCATCTCTTTTTCCCTCGACCTCCCCCACCCATTATACGTTTTAAAAGTTGTATTTCCTTGCACTGCTCTTGCCAACCTCACATTCTTCTATCTGCTTCCCACCTGAGCAATGAGCAGAAATAGGAAGTTGTGTCGGACAGAAGGCTCTTGTGTCAGCAAGACAGCGCAAGTGAATTGCTGCTGGCTGCCGGGGACCTTTGCAAGGAAATGCAACTTTAAAAGGTACACAGATGGGGGGGGGGGGGGTAAGTTGAGAGGCAAAAGGAGATGTTGGATCTTTGACTGAGAAGGGGAGGACATGGAACAGGAGGAATTAGGGATGCACAGTATTCGGCAGTAAACACTTTTGCTTACTGCTGGAAAAATGCTTTTTACCATTCCCGCAGGGGGGTAAGCAGTTTTTCTTCTGCATCAGTGGTAATCCCTTCAAAATGTTCACAGTTACCCTGCCTCCTCATCCCCATGTCATTCTGTGACTGCAAGGAAGACTGTAGCCATAGAGCAAAATAGAAGAGCCCTGCAGCTTTTGCTTTCTTCAATCCAGGTGTCCAGCCAATTTCTGTGGGGAAGGAGAATTTGGCATAAATTCTACATATGAAGTCACACAGTTCCTCCCCTTCCCCCCAGGAGTAAAGTTGAGAGCCAGTTGGAAAGGGGCAACGTGACTTGAACAGTCATTCTTCCTCTGAATATATGCAGTTTTTATGCTGGGGCTGAAAATGACCTACCAGTCAGCATAAAGTAATACCACAGCATTAGAAAAGCAGGTGCATCTGTCTGTTTAAGCTTTAATTGTTTTAAAATGTATGTGCATGGTGCTCTGGGTTTGAAGTTATACCAACTTGCTTCCCTGATCTCACTATACCCTTAAAGTGTAAATATTTTATTTTTTCACAAGGCCACAAACGAGAGACCATTGGACATGCTCTTCTCCAGCAAGGACAGCTGAATGAGCCTAAAACCACAGCCAGATTGGGGCAGCGGGGCTCTCAGGAGCAGCAAAAAGGTGTCAGGTAATTAGGAATTAATGCAATGAAGAACAAAGGATCATTGAAGTGGAGGAGTGACCTGGTGGTTATAGCAGCTGAGAACCAGAGAAGATATGTTCAAATCCCACTGCTGCTGTTTGTGATCTTGGGCAAGCCTCTTAACCCTCCATTGCCTCAAGTACAAACTTAGGGCCCTGTTTACTAAGCTGTGTTATAGGCGTATTAGCATTTTGAACGCGCATTAACTGTGTACGTGCCTATAATATCCCTATAGGCGCCTACACGCTTAGCGTGCGTGCTGATTGTAGGCACGTTAAAAATACTAACACGCCTTAGTAAACAGGGCCCTTAGATTGTGAGTTATTTGGGGACAGGAAAATACCTGAATATAACCTGCCATTAGTTACAACTGAAAAAGGCATGGTCTAAATCTATAAATCTCTTCCCCTTTCCTTTTGGCAGCCATATGATTTATTTACTTGGGATGAAATGTGAAAGAGAGGAATTATTTATGAGAGCTGTCCTAAGTTTGGAGTCCTCTGCTGTACCCAAAATGGGTTGTGCAAGGAGTATGCATCGATGTGTTCTCTCCTTCTCTGAGGATGGATGGGGAAGCAGAAAAATGTTTGGGTTTTTTTTTTTAATATCTGGTGCTGGAAACGGGTGATCTTTTTCTTGCTACAAAATCTGTCACTGATCATAATGGTACTTAAGGTTTCCATCTCTGACCAGTGTAAACCATTTTAGCTTTTACTAATTAGCCCCACTTGGGCAGGGAAATACCTGTATCTCCTTGAATAAATGGTTAATGCTGGAATGGCTCAACTTACTGTGAACTATTAAACCTTGCTTAATCCATTAGTCAGTGAATGCTGTAAGACTAAGGGAAAAAAGTTACTGTGTGTAACACTAGACAGTGGATGGTTTGTTAGAACTACAAAGCATACTACCAGTGCAGATCATAAGAATTACTTGAGTTCAGTTGCAAACACTATCCCCCTTCTCCTCCACTTGGAAATCTCAGAAGTGAACACCGATTAATGAAATCTCAGATGAAACTGTCTCCTTTAATGTTTTTGTCTGTACCCTTACTTCTCTGTTGCACCTTATCACTGTATGCAATTTTAAACTGAACAATATTTAATCAACTATTCCCCGTTACAGTAGTGGAACCATAGAACCCAAGGACCAGAGGAGTGACACTGAATCCATGGAACAAATGAGTCTGAGCAGTTACAAATCTGATTCCAAAAGAAGCACGCCAGTCAATTCAAGGTGATAAACTTGCTTTCCTTTGTACCTGGCTAAATCTGATCTGTCAATGTGTCCATTAACTTGATCAAAGAATTATGGGCAGAATTCATCCCCCTTTTTTAAGTTTAGGACCTCCCCTTTCTCAACAGACTGAGTCCAGATTAAGATCTCCTGCATAAGGGGAAAGGGAATGGAACTTGATATACTGCCTTTCTGTGGTTTTTACAACTAAATTAAAAGTGGTTTACATAGTATATGTAGGTACTTATTTTTACCTGGGGCAATGGAAAGGGAATGGGGCTTGATATACCGCCTTTCTGTAGTTTTTGCAACTACACTCAAAGCGGTTTATATAGTATATACAGGTACTTATTTGTATCTGGAGAAGTGGAGGGTTAAGTGACTTGCCCAGAGTCACAAGGAGCTGCAGTGGGAATCAAACCCAGTTTTCCAGGATCAAAGTCCGCTGCACTAACCACTAGGCTACTCCCATGTAGGGAGTTTCTGGATAAGTGAACTTGGAGGTTTCTGTATAAACAGACTGAATTGAGAGCCTTGGGCATGCCTGTCTGTTTTCCAGAACATCTGTTGAACATGTCTGGACAGTGTTCCAGCATTGAAGTGATACATGAATACTGTTCATTTTGGTTTTTTTTTTTTTTACAAAATCTTTTTTAGATCACAAGCTTATCGTACAACAATACCAAAACTTCTCAGTATAACCATATACATAAAATAATCCCTAAACAATTCAGTATTGTTCATTTTGTGATGCAAAATTTAATCTTCACAGCACGCTGAAGTGAATATAATGGGCTGATATTGGAAAAAACACTTTGGGTTCAGTGCTTTTTTAATAACTAGCATTATACATACAAGGCCTACCATTTTGTCAGTGGCTAGTGGAGGCAGGAGTGATCCCACTCACTCCTGCCCATGCTGGCTCCAATCTGTAAATGGCTGCCATGACCTCCAGGGGTAGTCTGATGAGACTGCTGCTGGAAGTCCCAGAAGCCATTCTGAAAGTTATGGGCTGGAGTGAATAGGGATTGCTCCTGCCCCCACCAGCCACCAATTACATGGTAGGCCCAGGAGAGGGGTCTGCCACCAGGGGAGGTGCCGGTTCGCAAGGGGGCCTGCTGCCGGTAGGTGGATCTGGAAGGGGGCACATTTTGATCTGGGGGGGAGGGGGCAAGGCCAGTTTCGTTTTCAGCTTCAGCTGAAACCAATCATCCAGTTTTGGTCTCAGACTCTGTTTTGGCAGAAACCGAAGATCCTGGTTTTTGTCGGGCTCTAACTAGCACACTTCTAAAATCTTTCTAGATGACGCATGAGATCTGCCACTGTCGTACCAGGCAGGCAAGTTACCAAGTGATCCTCATGTTCACCAGGCACCTTGATATTTAGATTCCTAATAATCAAATTGCCAACCACAATGGTGATGCTAATACTTGGGCACATAACCTTGGAGAGGCATCCTTCGTTCAAGAGGGTAACATAATTGCCTGGAGGGCAGGTTCTGGCTATAGGATTGCTTTAATTTTTAGAGCTCTTTTTATTAGACGCTCAGGGCAATATGCATCAAACATAAGAAGTAAAATATACACTATGTAAAACAAATTGTTTCTCAAACATAAAGGCCCAAACAGGAACCTCCTAATTTTTAGAGAGATTATATAGATAAACCCTCCCTACACTTGTTCCTTAACATCCATCCCCTCCCTCCTCCACCAGACTATGCAACAAAACAAATGAGCAGTGAATGTCCATAAACAAATTCTATGAGCAGTGGGTAAGAAAGAGTTCCCAATTGCTTCTAGCCCCCTCCTCTCCCATGGTAATGCTTTCCTTTTCAGCACCCTTGCTTGCAGCACCAGTACAGCCAGATTAGAGGTAGGACTGCTGTCTTATGTCCTCAAAGACCTTGGCCATAGATGTCCCTCTTAAGACTTTCAAAAGAGCCATACACAGAATTAAACTTTTTTTTTTTCTCCTACTTTTAAAGCACAATTTAAATGCTCCTTGCCCACCAGCAGTGGCAGCTTCTATCAGCTCTCCCTTAGGAATGTTTCTGCACGCTTGCCTCTTTTCTATATTTGTTTTTCAAAGTAATTGTTTCCAGCAAAGGCCATTCAATTCACACTGGAAATAGAATGGGGAAAAAGATGAGGGTCACTGTCAATCTCTACTAATACTTTGATTTGATAAGGTGTTAGCTGAACAGGGCCACCGAGAGACTGAACGGGCCCGGGGCAGGGCTGCCTCCCCCCCCAATGATCGTTGCTGCTGTGCCCCCCCTCCACAATTTTCATCCACGATCGTCGCTGCTGCTGCCCCCCCCCCCCCAAGATTGCTGCCACTAACTGCCCCGCCAGCAGAAGAGGTCTTCCTCCAGTGCTGACTCTTCAATCTGCTGATTGGCAGCCCCTGCAGCTGCTTTTTCTCTCAGGCCATGCTCGGTTTCAAAACCGAGCATGCGTGCCTGAGAGGAAAAGTGGCCGCTTAGCAATCAATGGGCAGAGTGAATAGCAGCACTGGAGTGTCTGTTCCTCCAGGTCCTCCCCAACCTCCAAGGGGGGCGCAGCACTAGAGTTTTTTTCCTCTCTCCCGCTCCTGTCGGGATGCGATCACTTGGGTCCCGTCAGGAGCAGGAGAGAGAGAGAGACCTTGGTACCAGGCCCTCCTTGGAGGCCCAGGGAATTTTGTCCCCCTGCCCCCACCTCTTGGTGGCCCTGTAGCTGAATACCACAGCACTCTAACTCATCTTGAGTTACCACTGAAATGGCATGAGAAATGTAACTTCTAAACTACAAACAATGCAGCCCTGAACAAAATACATTTTAATGCTTTATTATGAGAAAGCTTATAAGAACTAGAATTTAAGCTGGCCTGGTGACAACTGCTGTGCCCGGTCATGTTCCTAGCTGGATCCCAGAGTCAGCTCTGTTTTCTTAATAGGTGGGGGAGGGATGTCTGATCCTAAGTCAAGGGTGATGACTGGTGCCTAGATCCGGAGCCCATGATTGCATGGCTCTGGAAGGAGTCCTGGTACATGGCCTACAGGTGGGGGGGGGGGGGGGGGAGGATATACATTGAGAGAAAAATCCCTGGGTACTTATGAATGAAAGCTTGTAGTGACAGATGCCAACAGAGTTGGAAGTTTAAAGGAGCAAGAAGAAATTTCCACACCAAAACAAAAATAAACAGAATAGAGGTTGTCCCATGTTTAAAATAAAAGCATTCTGTTCTTATAGAACATTTCTAAACAAATGGGGCACTGTTTTTTTAAGAGTATAAGCAGAGACAGTCTTTTATGCTCCTGTAAAGCATTGTATGCAGCTTAGTGGTTAGCTTAATACAATGGTTCTCAACCCAGTCCTCGGAACACACCTAGCCAGTCAGGTTTTCAGAATGTCCACGATATGCAGGAGATAAATTTGTATGCACTACCTCCATTCCGTGTAAATCTGTCACATGCATATTCATTGTGGGTATCCTGAAAATCTGAGTGTCTAGGAGTGTCCCTGGCTTAACGGTTAGTGTAGCAGCCTGAGACCCTGGAGAATCAGGTTTGATTCCCATTTCTGCTCCCTGTGACTCTGGGCAAGTAACTTAACCCTCCCTTGCCCTAGGTACAAAATAAGTACCTGTATATAATATATAAATCACTTTGAAAGACAGTATATTGAATCCCTTCTCGTAGCTCCTCTCCCCTCCTCCACCAAACTGCCACAAGTATCAATTAGGAAAAATCAGAAGTGTTCTGATCCATATGCCATAATCATGAGTGCTTCCTTTTTTAGCATGAAACTTCAACTTCTAGAATACTTATTTCAGATTTTGTTAAATGTATTTTTTGGTTTTGTTTTGTTATACTTTTTTTTTTTTTTTTACTTCAACATACTTTCTTGCACCTGTTTTGGACTACAGGTGGGTGTTTTCTTACCCTGACCTGTTGGTGGTTGTTTTGAGGTACTCAGATGACACAGAAATCTTTCCTGAGTTTGAGGGTTTGGATGTTAGCTTGGGGGAGAGCTTTTTTTCTTCAGTTTCTCTATAAATGTTGAAATACATATCAGGGGAACCAGTATGTTTTTTTTGATCCATTACTATGTTACTATTGAAGACGTTTTACTGGGCCACCGGTATGTCACTAAGTCTCAATTGTGGGTAGTGGGAGGGGAGGGCAGGATTAGTTGAGAATTTAGTATTCCTTGTTTATGTGATATTTATTGAACTTGATGATATTACCCTTAGACATGGGCTTAATGCGTGTTCTTTTTTTTATTTATTTATAATTGTTTTACAACACTTTTTACAAGCCATACACTTGTTAAACAGAAACACAGCAGATGCTAACATACTAATGAGGAAAACATCATATCATGAAATTAGTCAGCTTTCTTAGACCACTTTAATTGGGAGGCGTGTCTTGTTATTTTCTTAGTGGTAGCAGCTGTGCAAGTTGTCTGGCTGTTATTGGATTTGCTACTTTTTCTGCTTGATCCAGGGTGTAAATCTCAAAAAGCAGAATAATAGTATAAAAAATACTGCTGTGAACCTTTCTGAACTGAGTTAGTAGTGTTGCCTAAACAACATGCATCAGGCCAAGGCATGGGAATTTCCATAGTAATGGCAACTTTGAGGTATGCTGGCACGTCGAATTTCCAAAATCCTAGCATATCCAACAACTCAAAACATATGCCTTAACCGTGCTTGGAAGCATTGAATTTAAAGTGAATATTAAAAGTTGCTGATTTATCAGTAAATTAGCTAAATCAGTCAACATCACTCGGCCATTCAGCAAACTAATTTAAATCATCCCATATGGTCTACATCTCTCATCAGAATAAGGAAATATTAAGAAATTTATCTTTCATCAACATTGTTTCAGCATAGCCAGCAATATCCTTTCTAGCCTCCTTCATTCATCAACTGTCTTGTTGGCCAGTATTTACTCTCCTGCCTCTAGCTTTTCTTGTGCTAATTTTTGCAAGGGAGTGATTTTTTTTTTTTCAAAGTTCTTCCGTTCACTGCTCTGGTGGGCTTTATTTCCTGCCTCCCCCATTTCATAGCAGTAGACACGGAAGATACTAATGTATAATTTAAGTTGAATTGTGGAAAGACCTGCTTCCGCCAGTCCATTAAAATCACTTTTCATAGTGAGTGATTTATAGGGTGTATAAATATTTTTTGTGATTTAATTGCTTGTATCAATTTTGAATTCATGTTAACTATAGAACTATATCATATCATGATTTTGATTCTTGAGATAAATTGTGTTTATATGTCTAGTTTGTTTTAAAATTATGGATGTGATTATGTAATCCGCTGAGAACTATGAATCAAGCAAAATAAAAGATTTTTAAATAAATAAATGTGCTCCACATCCCTAACTTGGGGGCCCTTTTACTAAGCGGCGTAGGCACCTACATGTGCTCAGCGCATGTCAGTTTTCAGTTACCGCCAGCTACCCTTGCGGAAATTTCATTTTTGATGCGCGTCTGCTACGCACGCCGGAAAATATTTTTATTTTCTGGCGCGCGGGTGATAATCGGCATTTAGACCATTACCGCCCGGTTACTGTGCAAGAACTTACCACTAGGTCAATGGCTGGCAGTAAGGTCTCAGATCCAAAATGGACACGCGGCAATTTTCATTTTGCCGCACGTCCATTTTTGGTAAAAATAAAAAAGGCATTTTTTACAGATGCGCTGAAAATGGATTCTGCGCACGCCCAAAATATGCATCTACAGTACCACATGCCATTTTTCAGCATGTCTTTGTAAAAGGGCCCCTTAAACATTTTACGTTTGTAACATATGGAAGACACCTGAGAATATCTTTGACATTCGTACAAGTGTATACATTCTACGTAACAGACATTTTAGAATAAGTACTCCTTGGTTTTACCAAAATAATGGTAGTTTTCAGACTCCAAAATCACAATCTGATTATTTTTATAAAAATTATATCCAATTTATAGCTTCCCTCTTTTTTTCATTGCTTGAGTATTGTTACAAGCAAAAGAACTGAGTTGTCTTTGCCTGTATTGAACAGTGATTTCTCCATTATATTGTCATGCAAAATAAGTTTGTGCATTGTATTAGTATCTCAAATTTGAAGTTTGAAACTATCTAATATCCTCTTTTCAATAAACTAGGACTTATGTTAAAGCCAATAATGTAAATTAGAGAAGATTAAAATAATGTATCAAATGGGCAAGGAAGAAATGCTGAATCGTAGTTAGTGGTGTTTTTGCAGTGTGTGTGTGTTGCTAGTTGCCCATAGCATATGCCACAATTACTAAAATGAATTTGTTTAACTTTTTCTCATTTTCAGGAGAAATTCCTTGGAGAAAGCTATCACCCCTCAGGGTGGAAGAAGAAATCTTGGGCCTTCTGGTGCAAATGTTGGAACACTTACAGTTCCCGTCCGTTCTAGAGATTACTTATCTGACTCAGAAGGGGTAGGTTCTTTATGCATAGAAAGAGGTCATTGTTTAATAAATATGCTTGCTAACGTGTTTATGGATCTGAGTTGTAGGTCTAATGCATAATTTAGGGGACTAAAGCATGTAAATCGTATAGGGAAGGTCAAGATGCTAGGGGACCAGGAGTGTAAACATTTTTCTTTCTCTACCCAGTAATTTGGGTTTGATATAAATTTGGCAGGGGTAGCATATTTCATTCCCCCCCCCCCTCAATGAATGCTTTTTCTCTCTGCCAACTTCCAGTATTCTTCCTTCCCTCCCCACCTCTTAAAACTGCAGACTTGTCCCTGTCATCTTCTGGCTGTGACTTCTTGTAACCTGTGGGGCTATGCAGCCACATTTTCTTGCAGACACCTTTGTGGCTGTACTTGGTCCAGCCCATGCATGGACTACCGAGCCTGAATCCAAAATGAAGGAGTTACTTACAGCCGACTCTTTTTTACCCAATCTAAGTCACGTGGGCTGGCATAGACGCCTCTTGAGGACCACTGCCTCCCCGTCTGTAACCTCCATGTAAGTTTTTAATTCACTTCTATTTTTATATTTTTGTTGTTTTTACTTCTAGGAGTTTCGCCTTGGGAGTCTGAGTGCAGGATCAGCAGATGAAAGTGAAGCTATATTTCAGAGAAATCCCAAACGTACCCTAATACCTTCAGGTAGGTGAGAGTAATATTTAAACTTTCATTTCCTGGATTATTTATTGTGTGGGCTTGGAAGAATATATCTTTCAGTGTAAGCAACTCAGTTTAGCAGTTTTTTCTTTTTCCTCCCTTAAGATTATAGTAAGTCTGTGATGGATCTGCGTCCAGGAGAACCAGAGACTGAGGGAATCTCTATAGGAGATCGAAGCAAATCTGTTCCAAGACTCAGTGCTGAAATGGTTTGTACACTGAGCTCAAATTTAGTCATATTTAAAGAAATAAGGAAATGTAAATCCAAGCCCTAAACTATACAGCTATTTTGCAAGAGGTATAGTTTCCTGACATCTGAGATATAGGGCCCTGTTTACTAAGCAGCGTTATAGGCGCGTTAACATTTTTAATGCGTGTTAACTATGTACGCACGTTAACCATGTACGTGCCTACAATATCCCTATAGGCGCCTACATGGTTAGCGCGTGCACTAAGTGTAGGCATGCTAAAAACACTAACGCACCTTAGTAAACAGGGCCCATAGTGATGAGTGTTTTTAGAAGAAGTTTTTATTATAGATTTCCTCCCCCCCCCCCCCCCCCCCGAACTTTTTTAATTTCCAAACTTTTTGTTTTTTGTTAACTGCCAGTGCACACTGAGCTGTGAGTCTTTCACTTTATCCAAGATCTTTTCTTTTGGGTAAGGACTCTCTTGATATGGAACCCAGTGTTTCATATTTATTTCCTCACTTATATTCTGCATTTATCTAATACAGATCACAATAAAACTATAAAAGAAGCATTCAGCATAACTTAATTCATTAAACAGTGACTGCCAGTAACCTTAAACACACATAGGGGCGAATTCATCAAGCAGTATGTAAGTCCTAATGCTCGCATGAAGGCTCTAATGCTGCTTGATGAATTCCCCTCTTAGTCACTTTACCAGATTTGTTTTCTAAAAGGCTGAACATAAATAGATGTCCTTTCAAAGATTTTTAAAAAATTTCTCTAGCTCAGTTTGCAATCTATATAAATTGGCAATGCATTCTATTCCTTGGAATCTTCTAAAGAAAAAGCACATTTTCTTGTTTCTTCATAATGAACCATACAGAATTAGGTAATTCGAAAATCCTAATCCCGCCAGTCTCAGGGACCTAACTGTTTGGTAAGTCTTCAAAACGGACACAAGTAAAAAGGGGCAATCAACTACACCACCTTAAAAATGATTAACAAAATTTTAAATTGCACTCAAAAAAACAATTGGTAACCAGTGCCAACTCTTTTTTATACAGGAATTATATGTTCAGAGCGCAAAATACAAGTTTAGTCGTGCAGCTGCATTTTGCACTTGCAGCGGTTTCAGAACTGAAGTGGAGAGGCCTAAATAAAGGTCATTGCTATAATCTAATTTTGACAGGATTAAAGACTGAACAGTAGTAGTATGAAAATCTTCAATTGGTATCATTTGATTTTACCCTATACAGTAAGCAAATCTTGAAAAAGGACTCTTTAACCACATTCTTTGTGTAACTTCATTGATAAGTCCTTCTCAAGAATAACACCTAGACTTTTGACTTGTGATCAGGTAATTTCATCTCATCAAACTTCCCTACAAACATCACCTCAATTTTATTCAAACTTAAAACTAACCTATTCTGCTTTCCATTACGTTCTATCCCACTATTCCAGGACAAGTGGGTAGTTATGTCCATCGACCAGCAGGTGGATGGACATATTTTGTTTCTCTCTGTGTTCCAGTTGGTTTCTCCTGGTCTGGTTGGTGACTGGTTCCCAGTTGAGTCACACCTGAGGAAATCTAGACATACCTGGTGGTGCTGGGTCCCTGTCTTGCTCCCGCCTGGAAGCTTTCTTCCCTTATTTCCCTCCTTAGCCTCTCTTGTGGCAGTGTCTGTGCAGCAACCAACAACAAAAAAGAAAATAAAGAGAGAGCCACGTTTCTTCTGGTCGTATCAGAAAGGCTCCAGTCCAGTGGTGTCGGTTCTGGCTGGGGAGGTGAGGAGGTTGGAGAGGGGGGGCACACCCTGTTTCAGGATCCAGGTGGTGAGTTGGGGATCTGTTAGTGGGCCGTGGTAATGGTTGCGTGGTTCCCGCGGCGCGCCTTTTTTCCTATTAAACACTAGTGCCAAAATAAAAAATAAGAAGATGGCGCAAGTTAGCGGGCTTGCAGTGCGCTCTTGCGAGTCGGGCCTTTGACTGGGTGTTTTTTTGGCACAGAGGCATGTCGGTCCCCGCTGAGGTGGTGAAGCGCTGCTCCTCCTGTGGGGGTAGACGCTCCTCGGGCCGCTGCACGGTGTGCAGACCGGTGTCCCCGAGTGGAGGTGGAGATCCTGGTGGCCTTTCTCTGGGGTTAACGGGCCTGGATCAGCGCTCCGGGTCCCTGGGGGGGATCTCTTGGTGACTCCTCTCTGGCGGAGGCGGGAACTTCGGCCACTTTGTCCTCCGCGGTCAGGGAAGTGCTCTGCCGGTGGCAGAGAAAGGGGCATTCTCAGCAGGGGGCTTACCTGACAAGGGTATGCCTTTTTGCCTTGAATTTGTCTTGTTAATGCACCAGGCATTTTTATTGAAGCAGGGTGGTGCTGCTCTGCCTATTCTAGGGGTCCCAGGGGTGCAGAGTCGGACTCAGCCCCTCCTCCTCCTCCCAAGAGACTTCGGCCTATCCTGTTGGACGACCCTTTGGAGGGTTGTTCACCCACTTCTCCAGGGTCAGATGTGGAGTCCGCTTCATCGGGGGGCCCTTCGGTCTTGGAGCCTTTAGAGGAGGGGGAGCTCCCCTCGGGAGAAGCGGAGGAGTGGCCTAGTGGTTAGGGTGGTGGACTTTGGTCCTGAGGAACTGAGTTCGAGTCCCACCTCAGGCACAGGCATCTCCTTGTGACTCTGGGCAAGTCACTTAACCCTCCATTGCCCCAGGTACAAATAAGTACCTGTATTACAATATGTAAGCCACATTGAGCCTGCCATGAGTGGGAAAGCGCGGGGTACAAATGTAACAAAAAAAAAAAAAGATGAATTGGGTCCGTTGATTTCGGAGTCCTTATCTGCTGTCTCCATATCTGAACCTGGGGGGGGGGGGGAATTCTTCAGGTTCCCAGCAGTCTGGTCCCATGCGGGGGCTTAGGGGTCTCTCTAAGGCGTTCCCGATACATCCAGATATTCAGGATTTAATCTCTGCA
Organism: Microcaecilia unicolor; assembly: GCF_901765095.1. Classification (NCBI taxonomy): domain Eukaryota; kingdom Metazoa; phylum Chordata; class Amphibia; order Gymnophiona; family Siphonopidae; genus Microcaecilia; species Microcaecilia unicolor. The sequence goes on from NC_044037.1 coordinate 74,532,385, forward strand.
GAGTGGAATACCTCCGAGATGGGTCTGCGAGGGGGGAGAGCCATGGCCTGTCTCTACCCTTTGGTTCCGGAGGAAAGGGAGAACTTGGGCTTTCCTATGGTGGATTCTTTGGTGACATCGGTCACCAAGAAGGCGACCTTGCCCATGGAAGGTGGGGTGGCCTTAAAGGACCTTCAGGATAGAAAATTGGAGCAGGCCCTGAAACAGGCCTTTGAGGTAGCTGCCTTGGGCTTGCAGGCTGCGATTTGCATGGCATCAAAGGCTGCGATTTGCAATGGCATCAAAGGTCGGGGGCCAGGAATGGCTTGCAGGCGGCTAGGATGGAGGCAGGTCTCACTTATCTAGCAAACGCTGTGTACGACATGCTTAGTGCTTCGGCCAAGGGTATGTCATTGGCGGTCTCCGCAAGGCGACAGTTGTGGTTCCGGGCATGGTCTGCAGATGCGGCGTCCAAAGCCCGATTGGTCAAGCTGTCCTTTCGGGGGAAGTTACTGTTTGATGAGGACTTGAGTAATCTGGTGACAGAGACTGGCCTAGGTCATCTGGTCGGCAGTCTGGGTTCTCTCATCCTTGGTTTCAGGACAGTAAGACATACAGACCAAGTCGCCCTTCCTTTGGGCAACGGCCTAAGTTTCAGCCCGTCAGTCTCTTCAGGCCATTGTGCCTGTGCTGCTTGACGAGCGCGGACAGGGGAGGTACTCCATCTATTTCGTGGTCCCCAAGAAGGGAGGCACAGTCTGACCCATTCTGGACCTCAAGAGTGTCAACAAGTGCCTGCGGGTTACGCACTTTCGGATGGAAACCCTCAGGTCCGTCATTGTCTCCGTGCGGGAGGGAGAGATTCTCACCTCGCTCGATCTCGAAGCGTACCTTCATATTCCAATTTGGGGCCTCCATTGGCAGTTCCTTCGTGTCGCGGTACTGGGTCAACACTTCCAGTTTTGAGCGCTCCATTTGGCCTTGCTACGGCCCCATGGACCGTCTCCAAAGTGATGGTAGTGGTGGCAGCCTTCCTCCGGAAGCAGGGTGTTCGAGTGCACCCTTACCTGGACGACTGGCTAATTCGCGCGTCGTCCTACCAGGACAGCTTGGAAGCGACTTCCACGGTTGTCAGGCTGCTTCAGTCCTTGGGATGGATGATCAATTTCGAGAAGAAATGTTAAGTAGTAGTAGTAGAAGAGCTGCCTGATCTCCTCAACACCTGGAATACTTAGGTGTTCTATTCGATATCCAGTGGGCTCGGGTCTTTTTGACCGACCCGCAGCGGGTGAAGCTGGTGAGGCAGGTACATTCTCTTCTGTTGGCCACCAGGCCACGGGTTTGGAACTACGTCCAGCTTCTAGGGTCCATGACAGCGGCCATGGAAGTAGTCCCTTGGGCGCGAGCTAACATTCACTTCAAAGGTGTCTCTGCTCTTCTGCTGGTCTCCGGTGTCGGAGGCTTACCAAGTCAGAACTGCCTTGGATGTTGGAGGCCAGACAGAGCATGAGATGGTGGCTCTGCCCCCAGTCTCTAGCTTGGGGAATGTCTTTTCCCATTCTGCAGTGGGAGGTAGTGACAACGGATGCCAGCCTGTCGGGCTGGGGGGCCCATTTAGCTCATGGTATGTGGTCACCGCAGGAGTCCCGCTGGACCATCAGTTTTCTGGAGCTTCAGGTAGTGCGGCTAGCTCTGAAGTCGTTTCTCCCGTTCCTGAAGGGGACGGCGGTCCGAGTCTTCTCCGACAATGCGAAGACTGTAGCTTATATCAACAGGCAAGGGGGGGACCTGCAGCAGCCATCTGGCCAGGGAATCCGACCTCTTGATGGTCTGGGCGGAGCAGCACCTATCTTACCTCTCAGCCGCCCACATTGCCAGGGTCCGCAACGTAGAAGCTGACTTTCTCAGTCGTCATGTTTTGGAATCCGGCGAGTGGGAGCTGTCTGCCACAGCATTCCAACTAGTGGTGCGGCATTGGGGCCTTCCTTGCATGGACCTGATGGCCATGAAGGACAATGCCAAGGTTCCACAGTTCTTCAGTCGTCGCAGGGAGCAGGATTCGTTGGGTCTGGATGCCCTACTTCAACCGTGGCCGGTTGAGGGAGGTCCTGTATGTCTTTCCTCCTTGGCCGATGTTGGGCCGTCTTCTAAGAAGAGTAGCGATTCATCGCGGCAGAGTGATTTTGGTGGCTCCGGACTGGCCCAGGCGTCCTTGGTATGCCGACCTCATCAGTCTTCTGAATGGCCAGCCGCTGTGGCTTCCGCAGGAGAGGGGTCTTCTCCGGCAGGGACCGGTAGCCATGGAAGATACCTCCCACTTTGGTCTTACGGCCTGGCCCTTGAGAAGTCTCGTTTGAGGAAGAAGGGCTATTCGAATTTGGCTATTACTATCCTGCTTCAGGCTCGCAAGTGGTCTACTTCTTCGGTCTATGCCCACATCTGGCATATATTTGAAGATTGGTGCGCGGAAAGCGGTTTGGATCCCTTTAGCGCTTCGGTGGGCAGCATCCTTGATTTTCTGCAGCAGGGGGTGCACAAGGGCTTAGCGCTGGGGCCCTTGAAGGTCCAGGTGGCGGCCTTGGCCTGCTTCCGAGGGCGCTTGTGCAATTCTTCGCTGGCGGCTCACCCGGATTTGGTCCATTTTCTGAAAGGAGTGGGTCGTCTTCGACCACCCTTCTGGGCTCCCTGACCTGACCAGGATCTCAATCTGGTGCTTGCTTCAGCGTCCTCCCTTTGAGCCTCTTCATCAGGCTTCCCTGAAGGATCTTACTCTGAAGGCGGTATTTTTGGTGGCTATTGCTTCGGCCCATTTTGTTTCTGAGCTCCAGGCACTCTCTTTCAGGGACCCCTTTCTCCGTTTTTCGGAGCGGGGGGGTGTCTCTACGAACAGTGCTGTCTTTTCTGCCCAAGGTGGTCTCGGAATTTCATCTTAATCAGTCAGAGCTGCCTTCCTTTCATCGGCAGGACGTGGGGAGCCAGTATGCGTCCTTGCGGCGTCTGGATGTTCGAAGAGTTCTTATCCGGTATCTGGAGGCAACTAATGAGTTTCGTCGCTCGGATGGATTGTATATTTTGTTCGGTAAAAAGAAATTGGGCCTAATGGCCTCCAAAGCGTCCATTGCCCGCTGGTTGAAGGAGGCGGTGTCGTCCAGCTACCTTCTGGCAGGGAAGGCTTTGCCTTTGGGTTTGAAGGCCCACTCGACTAGGCGTGTGGCGACGTCGTGGGCAGAGACGACTTTGTCTTCCGGTAGACATTTGCAGGGCGGCGACGTGGTCGTTGTTGCATTCTTTCAGCAAGCATTATAGGGTGGATGTTGCTGCACGGTCAGATGCGTCCTTTGGGGCGGCGGTCTTAAGAGCAGCAGGGCCAATGGCCCACCCTCGCAGGGATTGCTTTTGAACATCCCACTTGTCCTGTAATAGTGGGATAGAACATAATGGAAGGAGAAACGAGGTCTTACCTGATGATTTTCTTTCCATTAGTTCTTTACACTATTCCAGGAGCCCTCCCAGTGTGTTCGGCCTATTTTGCTTCTGTCTGCCCTGCTCACTGTTCTGGATCCTGTTGTTGTTTTTGGTTTTGTTTTGGGTTTTTTGCCTTGTTTGTTGGTTGGTTGCTGTTCATGCATTTAGGTTGGTTTTCTGCTGGCTTATGTACAATACTGAGGAACTGGGCGGCTAGCACGTGGCTAGGTAGTAGTGCTCAGTTCTGGATTTTCTATCTCCACCTGCTAGTCGATGGACATACCTACCCACTTGTCCTGGAATAGTGTGAAGAACTAATGTAAAGAAAATTATCAGGTAAGACCTAATTTCTCCTTAATCAGTCATCCGCTTCAGATAAGACCTCTAATTTTTCCAAGGTCCGTCTCGCTGATTCTTCTACTGGGATAAAAAAAAATGTACATCAGCGTACTCTGTATTGAACCTGTAACTCGGCCAATTTAATACATAATGGAATCAAGTAGATATTAAATAAAACCACTGATGGCAATGAACCTTAAAGATTAGGGGAATATATGGGGGACTGGCCATCATTTAGACACCCAGTTCTCTAGTCTTACAAGGTCCTTCTGCATTTATTTTCGGTCTGCTTGTGCAACGGAAACCTGAAGAGCATTATACCAAATTATGATGGCAAAGATCCCTCCTAAAGGACAGGCTTGTGTTAAAAAAAAAAAAATTATTGTTGTACTCTTATGGCATTTATGCAGAGGTGTCTGTCCTGTTTGATCTACCACAGAGGATTCATAGTTTTCCTTGTGTTCCAGGAGGAAGAAGAGGAAGATATTGATAACCTGGTGGCAATTCATCGAATGACAACTGCAAGGAGCAGCCTACGAAGTGGTGCCTCCACAGTGAGTGACCCATTTTTCCTAATTATAATCAAAATGGCACACACTGTTACATAGTAACCATAATAGACAACAGTTTTATACTATGATCCTGGAACAGGATGAAACTTCTGTTAAGAAGTGGATCTTTGACATATAAAGGGCAGTTCTATATCAGGGTGCCAACAGTAAGGTGCCCAGAGGGCACCTGGCAGGAGCTTACTCTATGCATAACTGGGTACATACAGTACATGCCTTCAGTTTAAGCGTAAGTACCTACTCTAGCTGTAGACCTGGTTTACTGTGGGCTCTTAATGCGGAAGATGCATGCATACTTTCTAGTATTATATTAAGTGAGCAATCTGCCTATTTGTACACCCCCTTGAAAATATAGGCACATGCTTGGAGAATAGCAATTAAGCACAAATTTAGCTTATACATACATATATGTGCTAGTATTGTAAACATTTACCCACATAATGCACACATAAATGTTAACACCTATTTTAGAGAATTGTCCTCAAAGAATGTAAACTTTAGAACAGGTTGCCTAGGCATGAAGTGCAAGTAGTTGCCTATCTTGGGGCTATTTTATAACGACAACCTAGGTGTCTATGTATTTTATCTTTAGGTAGTCGCATAAATTGTCGTGTTTGGGAGGTGGTATAAGCTTGTGTGTAAAGTACATGCAAACTTGCTTGTTGTATAATATATGTACATACATGCAGCTTCTGAACATGCCTACACTCTGTTCTCTCCTACTTTGTGATCTTTCTCCACACTTTATACATGCATAACCTCTCGGGTAACTTTTAGAAAAGCCATTTTCTACAGGAATAGTTTTAAAAAATTATCCCAATAGTATCTCAAGGCATTGATAACCTTGGCATGTTTAAAATGGACATATGAAACACACATGTATACCTTTTCGATCATCCCTTAACCCAGTGGTTCCCAAACTTTCTCGGATCATGGAACCCCTAGGCTACACACTTCCTCTCAAGTCCCTCCACCCCCCCCACCCTGTCGCCGCCGATGGTATTGTCCTTCCTTCCATCCAGCTTCTGCCCACTTTCTTTCCCCTTCCACCTAGCTTCAGCCCCACCTTCTCGCTTCTGCCCACCTTCTCTTCCCACTTCCATCTAGCATCTGCCTCCTCTATACCCCCTCACACCCCTGCAGCTGCTGCTTCTGTAGACCAGCACCACTGGCAAAGCAAACTTAAGCGTCCCACCCCCTTCTCCTTAATAGGGAACTAACCTTCTTGTTCTAAGTTGCAGGGTGTTTTGTTACGCTGTCAGCCTTATTTTCAAAAGAGAAAGACGCCCATATTTCAACCCAAATCGGAAGATGGACGCCTTTCTCCCGTGGGCGTCCAAATCGGTATAATCGAAAGCCGATTTTGGTCATCTTCAACTGCACTCCATCGCAGGAACGACCAAAGTTGACGGGGGCGTGTCAGAGGCGTGGTGAAGGTGGGACTGGGGCGTGGTTATCGGCCGACGAGAGATGGCCGCCTTCGGCTGATAATCGAAAAAAAAAAAACGGTTTTACCGCGATTTTGGGTCACCTTTTTTTTGGACCCTTTTTTTTTCACGAACAAGTCCCAAAAAAGTGCCCCAACTGCCCAGATGACCACCGGAGGGAATTGGGGATGACCACCCCTGACTCCCCCAGTGGTCACTTACCCCCCCCCCCCCCACCAAAAAAAAAGAACTTTAAAAACCTTTTTTTCCAGCCTGTATGGCAGCCTCAAATGTCATACCCAGCTCCATGACAGCAGTATGCAGGTCCCTGGAGCAGTGGGTGCAGTGGACTTCACCCAGGTGGGCCCAGGCCCATCCCCCCCTACCTGTTACACTTGTGCTGGTAAATGGGAGCCCTCCAAACCACCCCCAAAACCCACTATACCCACATGTAGGTGTCCCCCTTCACCCCTTAGGGCTATGGTAATGGTATAGAGTTGTGGGCAGTGGGTTTTGGGGGGGATTTGATGGGCTCAGCTCCCAAAGGAAGGGAGCTATGGACTTGGGAGGTATTTTACTTTTTTTTTTTTTTTTTTTTAAATTGTTACAGTGCCCCCTAGGGTGCCCAGTTGGTGTTCTGGCATGTGAGGGGGACCAGTGCACTACAAATCCTGGCCCCTCCCACGACCCAATGCTTTGGATTTGTTCGTTTTTGAGCTGGGCGCCTTCGGTTTCCGTTATCGCTGAAAAACGATACCGCCCAGCTCAAATCCACACAAATCCGATGCATTTGGCCGGCACAAACCGTACTATCGAAAAAAAAGATGGATGCCCATTTTTTTTGAAAATACGGTCTGTGCCGCCTCGTCACATACCCGTTTTTGGATATAGATGCCCATGGAGATGGGCATTCGATTATGCCCCTTCATGTCTCCTGCTCTCAGTAGCGGTCTAAGGCAGCAGTTTCCAAACTGTGCACCACAGTTAGACTGCTACTGAGAGCTGGAGCCACAGCATAACAAACCACCCTGCAACCTTGAACAAGGTTAGTTCCCTATTAAGGCGAGCTTGTTTTGCTTGTACGGTTCATTATGAAGATCATGATATGACAAAGTGTGCTAAATTTAAGAAATGAGCCAAAGTTCCATAATGCTTCTTAACCAACTTGTATTGCCAACTGTTTCTAGAACTAGCACTCATTCTCCTTGGTATCTAATATCTGATCAATGAATTGGTCTTGCTTTTATTTCAGAGCACTTTAGGCAGCATGATGAGTATTTACAGCGAGGCTGGGGATTTTGGAAACGTTATTGTAACTGGCGATATCATCTTCACCCTGAAATACGACCGCAAAACACAGACCCTGAACATCCACGTCAAGGAGTGCCGCAACCTGGCCTATGGCGATGATGCAAAGAGACGCTCCAACCCGTGGGTGACTAGTACCAGTTGTCAACTCTGCAATTAACTCTTAAATCACTGCTAGAATTTTCTCCATGATGAATGAAGTGGATTCGAGGTTTTGTTTTAGGCGTTCAGGAAGTTGTCTCCTGTCAGAAAGCTGTGAATCTTAATGCTACATAACATTAATTAGAGGCCTATACTTTTTTTCTAATCTTTTTTTTATTTTAAAAAGTAATACCAGAGGATGAGGCATCTACCATTTAAAGTATTAAACTAGTGAGTTCAGCCTGGGCTGTAGTGAAGTTAGTTTTAAGGTTTGTGGGATTCAGGTATGCTTTGAACATGTGGAAAATGGGAAGAGCAGTGCTAAACAACGTGGAAAGTACCTATGCTTTCAAGAGTAAAGCTCTAAGGAACTCCCTAATTTTCTGTGCTAATATTCTTGATGCTGTAAGAATTTTTTAGCATAGGAAAATCAGCATTAAAGGCATGTGATGGGGAAAACAACATTTTGGTGCGTGTTTAATTTTTTTTTTCACTTCAGCCTTTCGATGTGGGAGCAAATGAGTTATCGAAGGTGAAGTGCAGCACTTCTGATCTTTTCCGGCAAGCTTCCCTAGTGGTCCAGTGAGCCCCTGAACTCCTTGACTCCCTACCCCCACCCTTTGTAGTTGAGAGGCATGAGTGATGCCTACCTATTACAGTCTCTGGTGCCACTATCTTCTAAAATGGTAGCACCTAACCCCTAGTGATGCATCAGGATGTACTCCTTGGGGGTCAGGCACCACCATGTTGTAAAATAGTAGTGAAGGAGCAGGACACCACTGGATGCTTCCCTGGACCATTAAGTATTATTGGTCTATGGGGGATGGGGTGCTCTGGACAGATAGCCCTGGGGAGGGAGGGATATCCAGTGGGCCAACACAGTCTTTTCCAGTGTGGGGTTTGGAGATAGGGGTCAGGACACATTATGCCACATGGTAGTTTGAATGTGTGAGAAAGTAAACCCTGTCCCGTTCCCCCCCACCCCCCAAGCATGTGCATTAGAACACTAAGCACTGGAACTCGGCACACTATTCTAACACACGGATCTACCTGTAATAGGAGCCTCCTTTCCAGGCTTCTGCAGCATGGGACTGGAATCATCCAGGCACGATGGTTGGCATGTTGGGAATGAGATAAAACAGGGTAAACCTTTTAGTGATGAGTGGTATGGGATGCAGTTAAAGCAGTGAGCACATGGCGGCATGTGCTGACATTCACCTTAAGGAGTTCTGCTTTCCTCTCATGCGTTCTCCTTGTACTAGATTTCCACTCGGCTTCTACCCCTCCCATACAGTCATTTTTACACTCCATCTCTCACTATCACTCCTACCCTCAACCATCCACTTTCACCAGAGCATCGTCCCCATTCTCTGTATCATAGCACTCTACTACCCCCTCATTTACTGTGTTCACCTTCATCTAATCAGACTTGCACAAGGAATGGAAGCAGGTTGGGTGCTGTGGAGACAGGATTAAAGACATTTTTGGTTAGTCACTTGGGTCACCTCTTCTCTTCAGCAGCTGGTAAGCTAGATATCTTGGGAGATCGGCCTTGATCACATGCTACTGGACACACAGTGCCCAATGTTTAGCAACATTAGGAATTTTCATGCTGATTATAAAGTACAAGTGTATGGGGACTCCTTGTCAAACGATTGCATTTAATTTGGTTATTTGTGAAAACAATGCAGCTTACAGAGGATAACTGCTGAAAGGGGCAATGTAGTTAGCTATGGATGGTTTTCATTTTTAGTCTGTTTTTAGTTTATAAAAATGTATATGGGACAGCCTTTATTGAAGTAGATAAATTGTGTCGTGTCATAGAAAATGATGCATTTTATCAGAAGCTGTCCACATTAGCAGATTGAATTCATTACAGTTGTTCCTTATTTGAGAAGGAAGAACATGTAATATACTGAATGATAAGTTTGTGGCTAAATATGTCCTGTGTAGGTCACAGACAGTCCAGTAAGATGTTGCTAGCAAAGAACTATCAACCATTTTGCTAAACACACCTACTGTTCTGTCACTCAGTATGTGTTGTTAGGTACAGAAAATGAAAAGAGAAAACTCCAGTTTTATGTGATGTGACATGGTCCCTCTCTTTTATTTGCAGATATGTTAAGGCTTACCTCCTGCCTGATAAATCCCGCCAAGGAAAGCGTAAAACCACAATCAAACGTAACACAATCAACCCATTGTACAATGAGGTCTTAAAGGTAAGCAGCATATGGGGTTTTTTTATATTGAGGTTTCTAATGGTAACTAATGTAAGATGCAGCCTTCTGTACTACAGGGTTCTAAAGGTGAGCAGCACATCCCATGCATGTAAAGTCTGCTATAACATGAGCTCTTGAATATTGGTGACACAATACAGCCTGAATGCTATTCTTTCTCATCCTTATTTTCACTGTGCAGGGGGTAAAGCTCCACACTTGGACACACATTCTTTGTTTTATCTACAGTCTCAGGATAAGTTTTTACAAAAAGGAAGCTTAAAAAAAAAGGTAGCAAAAGAATTTCTTCTTTCTTGGATAATACAATAAAACAATGTCAATCTTCACAAATTATAAAACAATGCTATGTTCTCATCTGCTAATCTCTGTGCAGCCTTGCATCATAGAATAGCTTTGTGCTCAAACTTGTATCAAACCTCAAAATAGCAGGAGAAAAAATAAGCTTTAGCTACATTTTGAAATATTAACACCCTCCTGATAAACTAGTGCAAATGAAATTTTTCAAAACACAAAAACCCTGTGAAGTCACCCGAAATCTCCCATTTGTTACACCCAATACACTTCCCTGCACATATCTAACCACCAAGCTTTGTAAGAATCCGAATAGCTGCCAGAATTAGTGTGACCACTGACTGAACATCCAGGTTACAAGATCCACTGCACAGTCTGCCAGATAGATTTGGCTGTGACCGTCTGTTTTTCTACTAGGCCTTCTAAAAAAAAAAGTACTGTACCTGCAGCCTGCCAGATGGACCCAGCTGCTAGTTTAATCCTACCATACTGAACACAGAGGCCATTATGGAAACATCTACTGGTCTTGACAGAGATTGACAACATAGTTGGAGCACCTGCAAAAATGTTAGACAGTTGATCTATCATCGTAGCCCACCGTATTCAGGACAGATTTTGTGTGCTGTTTTGTATGCTGTCTTTTAAATGGTCATATTCTATAGCTGGAATTTATAGCTGGGATATATCCTTACAGAATAACAAACACAAAAGTGGAAGGAAATGATGTATCAAAGACTCTCCAATTTGCTTTAAAACGTGGTTTTAATGAAGTATGTCCCAGACATTAAACTTTACACAGAAGAGAAGAAAAGTGGGAACAGGGAACCACGGATTCCAGAGACTGGAGCACACAATATCTTGGTTAAAACAAAGTTTATTAAGAAATCAAAGATTTCTTAAACTTTGTTTTAACCAAGATATTGTGTGCTCCAGTCTCTGGAATCCGCGATTCCCTGTTCCCATTTTTCTTCTCTTCTTGAGTTACTCCGTGGGACCTTTTGAGTTGTGGATTCTCTTTGAACTCAACACAGCCTTTCATCACGTGCACATTATTTTGGAAGGCAGAAAGAAAAGAATGACTTCATCGATATTCTAATTCTCTGTTTTTACATATTTTGTCAAGACTCAGCAGTGGACTCCTGAAGAAGGCTTGTTGAGCCAAAACACAGTCTGTGTTGAATTTACGTGTCTGAGACTTGCTTCATTAAAACCATGTTTTAAAGCCCATTGGAGTGTCTTGATAAATCTTTTCCTTCCATTTTTGTGTTTGTTCCATTGGACTACTGGAAGATTTTTTGTTTTTTTTTCTTTGGGATTTGGACTTCTAGTATTTGAAGGTATATCTTTGCAGTACATGTAGGAACAACTGAAGACTGGATGGGCTGGTTGATCGATCTACTGTGTTTGAAAACCTGGTTCATACATGCTATCTTTTAATCAGAAGATGCTGTATTGGATTTACAAAGTCAGGCTTGCAATGTAAATGGCATACAAGCTAGCTGGATTGATTTGCATGTTGCCTAGAATCAGAATATTTTTTTTCTTTCGGGTAGTGATAATGATATGATCATTGGAGCCGACTCTGTGGGTGCTGTGGGTGCTTGAGCACCCCCAATATTGAGAAAATTGCTTGTAGGGGTCCAGTGAGGGGTTATTTCCATTGGGCTTAGCACCCCCAATAATTTTGAAAAGTTGGCTCCTATGGATATGATCCATCTGCTTGAGACTAGTACCTGAGCCTTTTCTCTAACAAGTTCACAGGAATGAAATAGGCTACCGGTTGAATTAAATGCCTCAGTTTTAGGAGGCACAGTGCAGGATTAAGGCATAAACAGACTAGGCATGTGCCCAATTTAGGAGGAGGAGACCTTTTGGATGTAACATAGTAACATAGATGACGGCAGAAAAAGACCTGCACTGTCCATCCAGTCTGCCCAACAAGATAAACTCATATGTGCTACTTTTTGTGTATACCTTACCTTGATTTGTATCTGTCATTTTCAGGGCACAGACCGTAGAAGTCTGCCCAACAGTAGCCTCGTCTCCCAACCACCAGCCCTGCCTCCCACCACCGGCTCCGCCACCCAATCTCGGCTAAGCTTCTGAGGATCCATTCCTTCTGAACAGAATTCCTTTGTTTATCTCACGCATGTTTGAATTCCGTTACTGTTTTCATCTCCACCACCTCCCGCGGGAGGGCATTCCAAGCATCCACCACTCTCTCTGTGAAAAAATACTTCCTGACATTTTTCTTGAGTCTGCCCCCCTTCAATCTCATTTCATGTCCTCTAGTTCTACCGCCTTCCCATCTCCGGAAAAGGTTCGTTTGCGGATTAATACCTTTCAAATATTTGAACGTCAGTATCATATCATCCCTGTTTCTCCTTGCCTCCGGGGTATACATGTTCAGGTCAGCAAGTCTCTCCTCATATGTCTTGTTACGCAAATCCCATACCATTCTCGTAGCTTTTCTTTGCACTGCTTCAATTCTTTTTACATCCTTAGCAAGATATGGCCTCCAAAACTAACACAGTACTCCAGGTGGGGCCTCACCAACGACTTGTACAGGGGCATCAACACCACCTTTCTTCTGCTGGTCACACCTCTCTCTATACAGCCTAGCAACCTTCTAGCTACGGCCACCGCCTTGTCACACTGTTTCGTTGCCTTCAGATACTCAGATACTATCACCCCAAGATCCCTCTACCCGTCCGTACATACCAGACTCACCGCCTAACACATACGTCTCTCGTGGATTTCTACTCCCTAAGTGCATCACTTTGCATTTCTTCGTATTGAATTCGCATTGGATGTGCTAATTCTCTTGTCCCATTAATTCAGTTACTGGCAAAAAGAAGAGCTGGGTGGTGCGGAGGGGAGTGCAGAACCACCACTTTCCCCACAGGTCTCTGTTAATTCTTCTCACTCCCTGTGTGTTGTCCTCCAATCAGCAGAAGGAGTCGGTGAGCCGCTCTCCTTATCTTCTGCTTTCTCCTCTGCTGTTTTTCCTCGGCAGTCAGAACCTTGTGGGACCCTATTTGTGGGAGTTTTAAATTATACACACTAGTTTGCCTAGGGCCCCGCCCTAAACAGTAAATTCTGTCCTGAGGAGCCAGTCTTAAGAAAAGCCTGAGGCATTTTTTTTCTCGCAGGCCTTCCCAGCAGCTTAAACCTATGTGTTGCTTTACATGGCAGCTTTGTTCAATTTTTATGTCTCCTGTGTTTTAAATGTATGGTTTAATTTTATCTGGTTTTATTTAATTATACTATATGTATATTTGTAATCTGTATAGGAAGGTAGGCAGAATATAAATCTGGTAAATAAATCTGTGTTTTTTGCCAGAGGTTCTGTTCCCTGTGATGGGTGCCATGCTTTCATAGTACTTGTTTTTCTTTCTCTCCGCAGTATGGGATCCCGGAGTCTCAGCTAGCCACGAGGACTGTACAGCTGTCTGTCTGGCATCATGATCGGTTTGGCCGAAACATTTTCCTGGGAGAAGTGGAGCTGCCCTTGGATTCCTGGAACTTTGATAGCCAGGCAGAAGAGTGTCTGCCCCTGAATCCAAGGGTGTGTACACCTCACTGGGGCTGGCATCTCTTCTTTGTCACCATTCTGTAAAGTGGCTTATCAGGGAAGGGAACCTTTTCCTCTTCAAATGCTTATATCCTGCTTTTACTGCTTCTTAAAGAAACAAGGCCTACAGTATTGGTGTCTTCCCCCCGCCCCCCCTCTAGAGAACATTCCTAACAGGAATTGCTTAAGGTGAACTTTTTTTTTTCTTTTTTAAATTTATTTAAAGGAGGTCTTTGTGGAAACAGAATACAAAATAACTGTGACAACATTTAGCAATTAAGAACAATTAGAAAGTCACAAATTGAAACAGCTTCATAAATTCAAAAGTCACAAAGCCTATACAACTGTACCAAGACATTCAGAAACAAACCCACAATTCCCCCCCACCCCACCCCCAGGATAAAGCAAGGGTGACGGGGGTTATTTGGAAAAAAAGAAAGAGAAAAGAGGTAGTGAGACCAGAAGAAAAAATTTATACAAACCATAACAAAAATTTAAGAATCCTAGCAAACATCACCTCCGACTGTCATGAGCCTCATTCATCAAAGTTAAGCTAGGGCGTACTTCTCAGATGAACTCCATATCTGCTCCCATTTACCCAGAGTTTTCTGCCTAAAGGGTGACTGTCACAGAAAAAGAAGGACAAGGTCTGTCATGAAACGCCTAGCACCCGCCTGGGGTAACTCTGCGGCCACCTAGAGGGTCTGTCCCCAGCACTGCTCAGGCCCACCTGCACCTGGGCAAGTGCTCTGTAGTACCACCCTCCTCCCACCAACTGAGTCCCGCTTGCCTCTGGGCTAGTCTCTCAGGTTATTCCCCAGTGATTTCTAGTACACTGGGACTACACCCCAGGGGTCCCACAGTTCCTAGAAAGCACCCATAGACCCAAAAACACAAACCAGGATTCTTAGTCAGTCCAGGACAGCAGATTTAATAAGCTAATGTTTATTGTCACAGAACTTTAACAGTGAACAGAAAAAGGTGAAATCAGCAAACAATAACAGGTACCTGAATATGGATCAATTATAAAAACTATCTTCACATTTGTTTACTACCCAGATAGTACCTGGGGAGTTCAGGAAATACAGCTGCTCACAGTTTATAAAATATAACTGCTCACAGGGTCTCAGTAAAGAGATATTTCTCTCTCTGCTCCCTGGCTGAGACTAAAAAATAAATCCAGTACCTCCTCATTAGATTTGAACTCCAGGCCAATCAAAAGCCCAGAGCATCAACTTTGAAAGTATCTGGCCAATGGTACTGCAAATTGCCTTCCCCCAAGCTTAAACTGGAAAAGGAGAGAGTTTTTCTACAACAGCTTTAAAACTCAAAACAAGCGCCATCTGTTGGCCAATTAGAAGAAGTGCATGTCACTAGTAAAAATAATAATGGTTCACAGGCTTAGAAAACCCACTGTTTTGTCACAGTGACCTTCTTTTTCTTTTCAATATTTGGTTCTCCTATATCATTTGTTAGAAATGGTGACTAAAGATCTTTGCAGTAGATGAGTGCATGTATGGAGTCTTTAGCGGAGTTTCCCTCTTTGATCAGTCAATGTTTTTGCTTTTGTTTTTTCTTTTCTTTCTTTTTTTTTAATTCCAGACAATGGGCTTTTTGCTCTGAAAAAGTGTGTGATTCCTCCATAGCCTACCCATTGCCTGCAAACACTGCTAGAACCTTTGACACCAGTTGTGATCTCCTTGTACCCAGGCTGTAGATTAGTGGTTCCCAAACCTGTACTGGTGAACTCCCAGCCAGTCAGTTTTTTAGGAAATAGCATAGTAACATAGTAGATGACGGCAGAAAAAGACCTGCATTGTCCATCCAATCTGCCCAACAAGATACTCGTATGTGCTACTTTTTGTGTATACCTTACCTTGATTTGTATCTGCCATTTTCAGGGCACAGACCTTAGAAGTCTGCCCAGCACTAGCCCCCCCTCCCAACCACCAGCCCCACCTCCTACCACCGGCACGAATATCCTGAAACCCTTCTACTCTAGGGTTATCCATTGGGACAAACATTATTTCAGCTTTTGAAAGGAGTTCCTTAAAAAAAGGACACTTAAAAAAGGAACGCCTTTCAAAAGCTAAAATAATGTTTTCTGCATGAGCTTTCATTTGTGTATTCCAGGTGTTGATTTCCCCAAACTAGCCTTAATAAAGGTTATACAATGCCTTGACTTCAGGTCATAAATATCAGGGGGGGGGGTAGGGAGTTCAGTCCTATTATTCAATGGTATTTCCCCCCCCCCCCCCCCCCCGTCCCAATGGATAACATTCCCAGAACTGTGAAACCAGAAGTCACTCCCCTATTTTTACACCCTAGAGTAGAAGGGTTTCAGGATATTCACAATGAATATTCTTGATATAGATTTGCATGCACTGCCTCTACTACATACAAATCTCCTGCATGCCAGTGGTAGGAGGTGGGGCTGGTGGTTGGGAGGGTTAATCTCTGTTAATCTATTCTTTTTGTATGTTGCAGGGTACTGCAGATGCCAGCAGCCTTTCATCATACAAGGGAGAGCTAGTTGTTTCTCTAAAATACATTCCACCTTCAAAAGCTCCAGGCCCTGCTGACAGGAGGAAGAGTAAGTGGTTTTTTTCTTTTGTTCCCGCATCTCATATGCCTTGGTATTTACTGCTGAGCAGGGAAAGAGATCAGTGTGGCTGTTTTCACCTCGCAGAAACAGATGTTATGCAGAATTGAGCCTGAGGGGGGGTACAGGTTCATTCTGTACTGTCCTCAGCCAAGGACTTAGCTGCTCTAGTTTAGCACAGCCAGTGCAGGAAGAGAGAGTTAAAAATGGAGGGAACGTTTTTAACTTCAGTTATAGAAATTACATCAAGAAACATTTTTATTGTGTTGTAAACCGCCATGGATGATTTGTATTGCATTGGTGGCTTATAAGCCTTTTTTTTTTAACTTAAGGCATGTATGTATAAACTACAAATTTGAAAATCAGCTTCAGAAAGGAGGAGACAACTGGCATCTTTTGAATTTTTCTGTGTTGTGCACAGTACTGGTTTGGGTTTAGTGCCTGACCGAATTTCAGTTTTGGCAACGAAACTGATCTGAAATCCAAGTTTGGGTTTCGGTTGAAAATGTAAGTGCATTTTCTGCTGAAACTGAAGCTCCCTCCCTCTTCGATCACTCTCCGCCTCATGTCCCCACCCACTACCCAAAGGTCCTTCCTAGGCCTACCTTTAAACTTCCTGGTGGTGTAGTGGGTCATCAGGGCGAGAGAGCCCCCCCCCCCCCCCCCCCCGGTTTTCAGTCGCTCTTGTCCCCACCAGAATGGGTGGCAGAGCTGGTGGTTGGGAGGCGGGGCTAGTGTGGGCAGATATATACGGTCTGTGCTGGGGCTGGTGGTTGGGAGGTGGGACTAGTGCTGGGCAGACTTATACGGTCTGTGCCGGGGCTGGTGGTTGGGAGCCGGGGATAGTGCTGGGCAGACTTATAAGGTCTGTGCCAGAGCCGGTGGTGGGTGGCAGGGATAGTGCTGGGCAGACTTATACGGTCTGTGCCAGAGCTGGTGGTTGGGAGGCGGGGATAGTGCTGGGCAGACTTATACGGTCTGTGCACTGAAGAGGACAGTACAAATAAAAAAGTAGCACATATGAATTTATCTTCTTGGGCAGACTGGATGGACCGTGCAGGTCTTTTTCTGCCGTCATCTACTATGTTACTATGTATAAGTAATCGCATTTGTGCTCTTCATAGGTAAGGGAGAAGAAGCAGGAGAGCTTCAAGTCTGGATCAAAGAAGCCAAGAAGTTGACTGCAGTCAAACAGGGAGGAACATCAGACAGCTTTGTGAAAGGGTAAGTGCAGGAGGTTTGCTGGCTTATACATAGGGCAGCTGGTGACCCATTGTGTTTGGGGAGGCTGAAAAAGGCATGGGAATGAGATTGGAAGACTGCTCGGACTCTCTTTTCCTCCTCAACCAGTAGTTTCAAATCCTGACACGAGATCTGATGGTGGCTGCTGCAGGACATGCTTCCATCTGTGCTCACTGCCACCTGCCCTATTCCTGCTCTTGTAGATAATGGATGCCTGAAACAGGAGACTTTAGCCCATGCAGAACACTTGGCAGGTGTGTAACTCCAGATGAAACCAGTTTTCCCCCTTGCCTGAACACACACATGGCAGAGTGCTGCTGCTCCTGCCTGCCAGCCTGGGCTTTGGAAGTCTTAACATCGATTTTCTTATAGTAGCTGCTAAGGGTGGGGGGTCATCTGGAAGGAGGAAATTCTGGGTCTAACTAGATAAATCCCAGGGAGTGTCTGAGGCATTTCAGCAATACCAACATCTTTCTGTTCCTTTAGTCCTGGGGAATTTTATACAGCAAACTACAGTTTGGAAGTTGTCCATCTCTTTGGTAAATTAAAAATTCCACATCCATATACTTCCAAGAAACTATTTTTGTCTCTATTCCTTCATCTGCGCTCTTTCAAATATATATTTAGGGAATAAGTAGTGATTATTGACTGTGGTGGTGGTTGCCCAGGAAATAACTGTCGGATCTCCCTTTTCGATAACACAAGGGGAGGTGGCGACAATGGATGCCAGCAAGGCGGGCTGGTAAGCTTATTACAAGTTCCATCTGGCACTGGGCACCTGGTTGGAACAGGACTCTTGGTGGTCAATAAATTGCTTGGTGCTCTGTGCAATGCGGAATGCCTTACACGGCTTTGTTCCATTTCTGGCAGGGGGCTTCAGTCCAAGTTTTCTCCGACAATGCAATGGTGGTGGCTTATATCAACAAACAAGATGGGACCTGCAATCATCTGATGGCGGTGGAGGCAGCCTCCCTCATGAGTTGAGCAGAGAAAAATATTCTCTACTTGTCTGGGTCTTTTGAATGTGGAGGCAGACTTTCTCAGCAGGCAATCCTTGGGACCCAGGAGAATGGGAACTATCCAGCCAGGGATTTCAGCTGACAGTGGACTGATGTGGCTTTCTGCTTCTGGACTTAATGGCTATGAAAAGGAATGCCAAAGTGCCCAAGTTCTTCAGCCATTGGAAAGATCTGGGCTCGATGGGATTGATGCCATACTGCAGCCCTGGCTGGAGACACATCTACTGTATGTCTTCCCTCCTTGGACCATGGTAGGCTGGGCGTTGAAAAGGATCGCATTGCACTGGAGTCTCATAATTCTCGTAGCCCCAGCTTGGCTGCAGAGACCATGGTACACAGATCTGATTCCGCTCCGTCTTCTGCAGGTACGCAGCCTGCTTGAAGCAAGGTCCAGTGCTTATGGAAAAACCATGTTCTTTGGTCTTATGGCTTGGCCATTGAAAGGGCTCATTTGAGTTAAAAATGTTATTCTGGTTCAGTCATTGCTATCTTGCTTCAGGCTCAGAAATGCTCTACATCCACTGTGTATGCGAGGGTGTGGAGGACTGGTGTTCTGAGCACAGACTAGATTGTGCACACACTGGCATTTCTTCAAGCAGGTCTTCAGAAAGGATTGGCATTAGGTTCTCTAAATGTTCAGGTTGCAGCTTTGGCCTGTTTCAGGGCCTAACTACAAAAGATGTCTCGTGGCTCACCCAGATGTCATTCAATTCTTGTAGGGAGTGGTCCGCTTGTGGCCTCCCTTTCGTACACCAGGTCCAGAGTGGAACCTTAGTTTAGTCCTTTGGGCTCTTCAGAAGCCTCCTTTTGAGCCATTCCAGAAGGCTCTTGGAAAGATCGTAAAAGATAGTGTTCCTGGTGGCTTTTGTGTTGGCACTTAGGGTTTCGGATCTTACTACTACTACTATTTAGCATTTCTATAGCGCTACAAGGCGTACGCAGCGCTGCACAAACATAGAAGAAAGACAGTCCCTGCTCAAAGAGCTTACAATCTAATAGACAAAAAATAAAGTAATCAAATCAATTAATGTGTACAGGAAGGAGGAGAGGAGGGTAGGTGGAGGCGAGTGGTTACAAGTGGTTACGAGTCAAAAGCAATGTTAAAGAGGTGGGCTTTCAGTCTAGATTTAAAGGTGGCCAAGGATGGGGTAAGACGTAGGGGCTCAGGAAGTTTATTCCAGGCGTAGGGTGCAGCGAGACAGAAGGCGCGAAGTCTGGAGTTGGCAGTAGTGGAGAAGGGAGCAGATAAGAAGGATTTATCCATGGAGCGGAGTGCACGGGAAGGGGTGTAGGGAAGGACGAGTGTGGAGAGATACTGGGGAGCAGCAGAGTGAGTACATTTATAGATTAGTAGAAGAAGTTTGAACAGGATGCGAAAACGGATAGGGAGCCAGTGAAGCGACTTGAGGAGAGGGGTAGTATGAGTAAAGCGACCCTGACGGAAGACGAGACGGGCAGCAGAGTTCTGAACCGATTGGAGAGGGGAGAGGTGACTAAGTGGGAGGCCAGCAAGAAGCAGATTGTAGTAGTCTAAACGAGAGGTGACAAGGGTGTGGATGAGGGTTTTGGTAGAGTGCTCGGAAAGAAAGGGGCGGATTTTCAGGCTCTCTTGTAGGGATCCCTTTCTTTGCTTTTTGGAGGTAGGGGTCTCCCTGCATGCATGGTTCCTTCCTTTCTTCCAAAAGTGGTATCAGCATTTCATCGCAACTAATCTGTGGAGTTTCTGTCCCTTTGCAGAGAGGAAGCTTCTTAATGCATGTAGAGTCCTCCTGAGATATCTGGAAATTACGAATGAGTTTCACAAATTGGACAGACTGTGTTTTTTTGGTAAACAGAGGCTTAGCCTCTTGGCTTCCAAGCTCACAGTTGCTAGGTGGCTGAAGGAGACTATCATGTTGGCTTATTTGCTTGCGGGGAAAGCAGACTCCTCAGGCCTTGCTGGCTCATTCTACAAGATGTACAGTGATATCCTGGGTGGAGTCTACCTTACTGTTTCCGGCAGATATTTGCAAGGCAGCAATGTGGTCAATGCTGCATACCTTTGCCTAGCACTACAGGGTGGACACTGCAGCATGCTCAGAAGTCAGTTTGTGGCTTCAGTCCTCAGGGTGGCAACACCAGGCTCCCACAGACTCTAGGGATTGCTTTTGAACATCCCATAGGTTCTGGAATAGTGGGAAGCTATGTAATGGAAAGAGAAATTAGATCTTATTTGATCATTTTCTTTCCATTAGTCCTTCCCAGTATTCCATTGGCCTGCCTGAGGTTTGTGAGATGTTTAGTTGTTGCAAAGTAATGGGTCAAGTAACGACTTGTCATCTTGCATTGTGCTTTCTGCATATCTCTTGTTCTCTACAAGTTGTCCAGAGATGAGAGGACCTCACATGTTTGCTTATCTGGTTAGTGTTAGGTTAGCAAGTTGTTTAAGGTGGTTGTGTTTATTCTGAGTTTCTCCTTACTGCTTGTCTACGTAAATACTGAGGAGCTGGACTGGATGCCAAGAAAGATATGTCTCAGCTCAGTTCTTAGTTCTCTATCTCCACCTGCTGGTTGATGGACACAAGTATCCCACAGGCTGTGGAATAGTGTGAAGGACTAATGAAAAGAAAATTATAAGGTAAGACCTAATATTTCCTTTCCGAGGGTATCTATCACATCTTTTGAAAATGGGAAAATACATTTAATTGTTGTCTTTCAACTCAACAAGCTCCAAACCAAAAGTACCTTTACTTCTTATAAACACTGGTTTCCTCCAAATGGCAGCCATCTTGGAGGTGGTGTATTGTATCAGGTTTTACATTTTTACACCAGTAGTGGTGGTAATTAAAAGAAATATTGGTGGAAGCTTGATTGGTAATGAATGTAGTTTCTTCTTTCTCTAGTTATCTGCTGCCTATACGAAACAAAGCCACCAAAAGGAAGACACCAGTGGTAAAGAAGACACTGAACCCACACTACAACCATACTTTTGTGTACAATGGTGTAAAGCCAGAAGATCTCCAGCATGTATGCCTGGAATTGACAGTCTGGGACCGTGAGCCATTGGCCAGCAATGACTTCTTGGGAGGAGTGCGGCTGGGTGTTGGCAATGGTAAGGGTATCATCTAGTCAGATACTTATCAGTACATGTCCTCTCTTAGTCATCTGCTTTCCTCTTTTTGATGTTAGTGGTTCCCTTTTCCTAGGTGCCAGATTTGTAATGAACTACCTACACAAAGGTATGAAGAGGGTGGCCTGAACAGAGTAGCAGTTACAACCCTACCGCCTTACTAGGAAGACAGAGCATTTTGATCTTTATCTGCCATACTGTATTATGGGCCCATTAAAAAAAAAAAAAAAGCCGAGCTCCCTAATTATGTGACCTGCCTGGGGAAAGGTGACTACAGTGGCGTTCCTAGGGGGGGCTGACACCCGTGACGGATCGCCGATGCGCCCCGCCCCCCCCTGGATGCAGCGCAACACCCCCCACGAAAGAACCCCCCCCCCCGGGTGCATGCCGCTGGGGGGTGCCGCGCACGCCTGTCCTCCGTTCATTCCATGCTTCTTCTCTGCCCCGGAACAGGAAGTAACCTGTTCCGGGGCAGAGAAGAAGCATGGAACGAACGGAGGACAGGCACGCGCGGCACCCCCCCCCCCCCCCCCCCCAGCGTCATGCACCTGGGGCGGACTGCACCCACCCCCCCCCCCCCCCCCCCCCCCCGAGGAACGCCACTGGGTGACCAAAGTAGTGGATCCAAAATGTTGAGAGTGGCTGATTTTTCATGTCATGGGTTCTTACATGTTTGAACTTTTTTATATAAAAGGATGGAATTTAGACTGTTGTATTACAAGTTATTTGCTGTAACAAAATTCGTTAAAATCTTATTTTTTTTCTGATAACTTTAGTCACCGTTTCCCAGAGATGGTCATATGGATTAGGATAGAAGCTCGAATATATAGTGGTGGAAATAAGTATTTGATCCCTTGCTGATTTTGTAAGTGTGCCCACTGACAAAGACATGAGCAGCCCATAATTGAAGGGTAGGTTATTGGTAACAGTGAGAGATAGCACATCACAAATTAAATCCGGAAAATCACATTGTGGAAAGTATATGAATTTATTTGCATTCTGCAGAGGGAAATAAGTATTTAATCCCTCTGGCAAACAAGACCTAATACTTGGTGGCAAAACCCTTGTTGGCAAGCACAGCGGTCAGACGTCTTCTGTAGTTGATGATGAGGTTTGCACACATGTCAGGAGGAATTTTGGTCCACTCCTCTTTGCAGATCATCTCTAAATCATTAAGAGTTCTGGGCTGTCGCTTGGCAACTCGCAGCTTCAGCTCCCTCCATAAGTTTTCAATGGGATTAAGGTCTGGTGACTGGCTAGGCCACTCCATGACCCTAATGTGCTTCTTCCTGAGCCACTCCTTTGTTGCCTTGGCTGTATGTTTTGGGTCATTGTCGTGCTGGAAGACCCAGCCACGACCCATTTTTAAGGCCCTGGCGGAGGGAAGGAGGTTGTCACTCAGAATTGTACGGTACATGGCCCCATCCATTCTCCCATTGATGCGGTGAAGTAGTCCTGTGCCCTTAGCAGAGAAACACCCCCAAAACATAACATTTTCACCTCCATGCTTGACAGTGGGGACGGTGTTCTTTGGGTCATAGGCAGCATTTCTCTTCCTCCAAACACGGCGAGTTGAGTTCATGCCAAAGAGCTCAATTTTTGTCTCATCTGACCACAGCACCTTCTCCCAATCACTCTCGGCATCATCCAGGTGTTCACTGGCAAACTTCAGACGGGCCGTCACATGTGCCTTCCGGAGCAGGGGGACCTTGCGGGCACTGCAGGATTGCAATCCGTTATGTCGTAATGTGTTACCAATGGTTTTCGTGGTGACAGTGGTCCCAGCTGCCTTGAGATCATTGACAAGTTCCCCCCTTGTAGTTGTAGGCTGATTTCTAACCTTCCTCATGATCAAGGATACCCCACGAGGTGAGATTTTGCGTGGAGCCCCAGATCTTTGTCGATTGACAGTCATTTTGTACTTCTTCCATTTTCTTATTATGGCACCAACAGTTGTCTCCTTCTCGCCCAGCGTCTTACTGATGGTTTTGTAGCCCATTCCAGCCTTGTGCAGGTGTATGATCTTGTCCCTGACATCCTTAGACAGCTCCTTGCTCTTGGCCATTTTGTAGAGGTTAGAGTCTGACTGATTCACTGAGTCTGTGGACAGGTGTCTTTCATACAGGTGACCATTGCCGACAGCTGTCTGTCATGCAGGTAACGAGTTGATTTGGAGCATCTACCTGGTCTGTAGGGGCCAGATCTCTTACTGGTTGGTGGGGGATCAAATACTTATTTCCCTCTGCAGAATGCAAATAAATTCATATACTTTCCACAATGTGATTTTCCGGATTTAATTTGTGATGTGCTATCTCTCACTGTTACCAATAACCTACCCTTCAATTATGGGCTGCTCATGTCTTTGTCAGTGGGCAAACTTACAAAATCAGCAAGGGATCAAATACTTATTTCCACCACTGTATGCAAATAAGTGCCTTTTATTTTTTCTTCCAATTTTTGGAATCGCTACTGGCTCTGTTAAGTGCTTGCAATAAGACAACACCGAACTGTTGCTATTGAAAAGAGGTTTTAAATGCTTTAAAGAAAAAAAAATTCTGGAGAGTTTTTTGGACCAGCGAATGATGAATGATAAGACCCTTTAAACAGCTACTTTGCAGCAATGAAGAGTGTCTGAAGTCCTTTTCCTTCAAAATAAACACAATTAATAAATATATGGAGGAAGCAATTCTGAAAAATATTGAAGTAACCTAGATGTGAATTTTATTATTGATCACATGTTCTTTTGTATGTTGTGCACAGTACTGGTTGGGTTTGATTTCTTTTATGAGATATTTTATAAATTTAGAACTGCTATTTATTTGTCTGGATTTTATGAGCCTAGTGCTGAAAATCGGTACTGAGCTCCTAACATTTTTTCCCTGCCACTTTTTATGCTCCTAATTTAGGAGGTCAGTGAAACTGAGTATAAAGGTAGGCACTCCGCCCTAGTAAATTTTCAAAGATGTTAATTTAGCAGTATAAATCCTTTTGAATATCAGGCCCTTTTTTTAGTATACATATACACTATGTAGAATAAGGAAATGTTCTGTCTCATGCTGAGCTGAATCTTCAGTAGAGGTAGAAAACTCCCCAGGGTATAAGCTGCAGAAAAGGCTGCTCATTATGCCTTTTTATACTGATAGTTATTGGGGCCTTGCTAGTGTTAATCTTTAGGTGCTTTGAACATCCATTTGGGAAAGGTGAGTATTTAAATAGGGATATGGATTTATTTGAAATACACGGGGAGTGTCAATGACCTGAAAAGACAGAAAAATCAAAAGTTTTTTTTTTCCTGTCATCAATAGGATGCGCTATTGGTAATTTTGCTCTCTGAAATAGAAACTTTTGTTTAAACACCTGAATAAAATGAACAAACAAAAATCCCATAACTTACACATACTAAACAAAAATCAATAATTTTGGTCTGCACACCCAAGTAATCAAATTTAAACCTTGCCTCACATTGCCATTCAGGTATCACAGATTGTTGTTAAGAGTACATGTACTGTACATGGGCATCAAACTGTCTACTTTCTTAGTGGTTTATTGTTTTGGAGGCTTTGTTCCACTCTGAGATACTTATCGCTTATGTCTTCTTGTTTTAGGTGGTTGTCATGTTGGTCCACTTGTCTTCCTTTCTTGGGTTAGTCTTTAGATTGTAAGCTCCTTTGAGCAGGGACCGTCCTTCTTTGTTAATTTGTACAGCGCTGCGTAACCCTAGTAGCGCTCTAGAAATGTTAAGTAGTAGTAGTAGGGATGACTTGTGTTAACCAGAGGTGGCACCATTGGGTAGAGGGTCCCTCCATGCTATAGCAGAGTACTGTAGCCTGAGATGCAAGGCCAGCATTAAGTTAATATATTTGAGTAGCGTTTTGAGAACTGTTCTGACATCAAGTCCAAGCAAAATGAGCCAAGATGCCTGAATATATATGTCAATGGTTGTATTAAAACCTTTCTGTCCGTGAAATAAAAGAATGAGGGGGCAGGAGAGATAGTGGAGACCTTTATTATTATTATTTTTTTTTCTCTGTACTGACTTGGTGAAGGCAATATAGATCTCTAAAAAGTAGTCAAAATGTATTTTATCCGGGTTTGCTAGCTCTGTTGCACTGCTTTGCTCTGCCATGAGATCCAGATTTGATTGCCAAGTCAGGTCTGCTGCCTAGGCTAGAGGCTGTTGCAGCAGTATCTGTAGCCCTGCACAAGGAGGAGAAGACCCAGTCATTGCATGTTGGTGATGCACAGTGCTTTTTTTGTGCCGGTACGCGCTGGTACGGCGTACCGGCACCTTTTTTTGAGGTCCGGCTCACCTGCCCACTCCCTTCTGCTTGTGCACCCATGCTCCCTGCTTTGAAATCTTTAGTTTACCCGAAGATACAGCAAACCGGCTCCTTGTCCTTCTTGCCTACAAAGAAGAATTCCGCTCTGACAGGAGATGTGGAAGGCCGGATGAACCCCTTTTGTAAGTTATCTTCAATGTAAGCTGACATTGCCTCGGTTTTGGAGCATGACAGGATAGACGATACCCCTCGGAGGCGTCTTTCCCGGGTACCAAATCAATGGGGCATTCGTAGTCCTGGTGTGGCGGCAGAGTTTCAGCCTGTTTATTGGAGAATATATCAGCATAATCGTGGTAGACTCGGTATAGAAGCTCCCCCACTCTCTGGTTTACTAGCTGCCATCGGAATGAAGGGAAACACAGAAACCAGATGATATAGACAAGGTGTACTCTAGGCTGAGGCCTCTCCTTGCTCCCAGTCAATTTGGGAGTGTGCTTCTGTAGCCAAGATAGACCCAGTATGATGGTGTTAACTGCCATCTGGAGCACTTATAGAACTATGGCTTTCTTATGAAGGACCCCAATCCTCAGATGTAGGGAAGCTGTTTCTGCCTTGATATGTCCTTGCATGTTCCCCTAAACAAATGAAACTGGTAGAGGCTTTGGTAGTTCCTGGATAGGAATTTTGTGGTGCCGGACGAGGGCCTCGTCAGTGAGGCTCCCGCCAGCCCCCCGAGTCGATAAAAGCTTCAATGGAAAACTTGTGGTCTAACTCCTACAGTAGCAGGAACCAACAGTTTTGTTCAGGGAATTTGTATGGAAGGACCTAGGCCTGCTTCCCCTGCCAGGACTAGGCATGAAAGTTTCCTGGTTTCTTGGGGCATCTGAGGGCGTAATGGCCTTTTTCACCACAGTACAGGCAGAGATTTTGGGTCCACATAGAGTATACATTGTCTATATCATTTTTCTTTTTTTTTTTTTTTTTTACAAAAAATGTCACATGGGGCTCAAGTGATAATGTAGCATCCAGCATGACTCATAAAATTTTCAAAGATGTTACTAATGGAAAACTAACACCTTTAATAAGAGCAGGAACAAATAAAGGACCTTGTGTGTACCTGCAAATGCTGACAGAAGCTAGTTCTAAATAAGTTAGAAGCCTAATGGACAGAATAAAACTGCTGAGGCTTAAAATCACTGATTAAGACACACTGGGGGGGAGGGGTTGTTTGTTTTTTTATTCAATCAGACTTTTATTCTATCCTGAGAAGATTAGTGATCAATGTTTCAGAAAGGTCCTTCCTGCTTTTGTGAGTAAGCAGATCTGAGCCCTGTGCAGACACTAGAGATCTGTCTTTTGCAAATGTGCTAAAATGCACAGTTGTGCTTGAAATCCTTTTTGTGATGTTATACAAATTTGTTCATGTGTTTTGTAAGCTGGTGGGGTCTAATTGAACTATATGGAGAATGTCGGTTTTTTTAATCCCCTCTCTCATCCTTGGTGACTTTAATATTCCTGCTAATGATCCTTCCAACTCTTATATTTCCAAGTTACTCGCTTTAACGTCCTCCTTTAATCTCCAACTATGCTCCACCTCCCCCACTCATCAAAATGGTCACTGTCTTGATCTCATCTTCTCCTCCAACTGTTCACCTTCTAGTTTCCTTGTCTCTGATCATCCCTCCTCTGATCATCATCTTATAACTTTCACACTTAAATCTCCTCCCTCCCAGTCCCGTCCTATCCTATCTAATTTATCTAGGAATCTTCACGATATTGACCCTTTATCTCTATCCTCCCATGTTTCAAACCTCCTCTCTACTGTGGCACCATCCACGTCTGTCAACGAGGCTGTTTCTTCTTACAACAATACTCTATCCTCTGCCTTAGACACTCTTGCACCTTTGATGACCCGCCCTGTAAGGCGTACAAAACCCCAACCTTGGCTGACTTCTAATATCCGCTACCTACGTTCCTGTACCCGCTCCGCCGAACGCCTCTGGCGGAAATCTCGGGCCCTTGCTGATTTCTTACACTTTAAGTTCATGCTGTCCTCCTTCCAATCTGCTCTTTTACGTGCCAAACAGGATTATTATATCCAACTGACCAACTCTCTTGGCTCTAATCCTCGACTTCTCTTCACCACATTGAACTCTCTCCTCAAGGTGCCCCCTCCCCCAACTCCCCCTTCATTATCTCCTCAGACCCTTGCTGAATTCTTTCACAACAAGGTTCAAAAGATAAACCTTGCTTTCTCTACCTCACCAGCTCTCCCTCCACTAGTCCGTTCCCCTCTCTCTCCTTCCCCTCATTCCCTTTCCTCCTTTCCTGAAGTTACTATTGAGGAAACTACACTTCTCCTTTCTTCCTCAAAATGTACCACCTGTTCCTCTGATCCCATTCCCACCTACCTTCTTAATGCCATCTCTCCTACTCTTATTCCTTTTATCTGTCACATTCTCAACCTCTCACTTTCCACTGCGACTGTCCCTGCTGCCTTTAAACATGCTGTGGTCACACCTCTCCTTAAGAAGCCTTCACTTGACCCTACTTGTCCCTCTAATTACCGACCCATCTCCCTCCTTCCTTTTCTCTCCAAATTACTTGAGCGTGCTGCCTTGAGTTTCTCTCCTCACATGCTATTCTTGACCCATTACAATCTGGTTTTCGCCCTCTCCACTCAACCGAAACTGCACTTACTAAAGTCTCCAATGACCTATTACTGGCTAAATCCAGAGGTCAATATTCCATCCTCATTCTTCTTGATCTTTCCGCTGCTTTTGACACTGTCGATCACAGCATACTTCTCGATACCCTGTCCTCACTTGGATTCCAGGGCTCTGTCCTTTCCTGGTTCTCTTCCTACCTCTCCCTCTGCACCTTTAGTGTTCACTCTGGTGGATCCTCTTCTACTTCTATCCCTCTGCCTGTCGGCGTACCTCAAGGTTCTGTTCTTGGTCCCCTCCTCTTTTCTATCTACACTTCTTCCCTTGGTTCATTAATCTCATCCCATGGCTTTTCCTACCATCTCTGTGCTGATGACTCCCAAATCTACCTTTCTACCCCTGATATCTCACCTTGCATCCAAACCAAAGTTTCAGCGTGCTTATCTGACCTTGCTATCTGGATGTCTCAACGCCACCTGAAATTAAATATGACCAAAACCGAGCTTCTCATTTTCCCCCCCAAACCCACCTCCCCGCTCCCCCCGTTTTCTATTTCTGTTGATGGCTCTCTCATTCTCCCTGTCTCCTCAGCTCAAAACCTTGGGGTCAACTTTGACTCTTCTCTCTCCTTCTCTGCTCATATCCAGCAGACCGCCAAGACCTGTCGTTTCTTTCTTTACAACATCCGTAAGATCCGCCCCTTTCTTTCCGAGCACTCTACCAAAACCCTCATCCACACCCTTGTCACCTCTCATTTAGACTACTGCAATCTGCTTCTTGCTGGCCTCCCACTTAGTCACCTCTCCCCTCTCCAGTCGGTTCAAAACTCTGCTGCCCGTCTCATCTTCCGCCAGGGTCGCTTTACTCATACTACCCCTCTCCTCCAGACCCTTCACTGGCTCCCTATCTGTTTTCGCATCCTGTTCAAACTTCTTCTACTAACCTATAAATGTATTCACTCTGCTGCTCCCCAGTATCTCTCCACACTCGTCCTTCCCTACACCCCTTCCCGTGCACTCCGCTCCATGGATAAATCCTTCTTATCTGTTCCCTTCTCCACTACTGCCAACTCCAGACTTCGCGCCTTCTGTCTCGCTGCACCCTACGCCTGGAATAAACTTCCTGAGCCCCTACGTCTTGCCCCATCCTTGGCCACCTTTAAATCTAGACTGAAAGCCCACCTCTTTAACATTGCTTTTGACTCGTAACCACTTGTAACCACTCGCCTCCACCTACCCTCCTCTCTTCCTTCCCGTTCACATTAATTGATTTGATTTGCTTACTTTATTTATTTTTTGTCTATTAGATTGTAAGCTCTTTGAGCAGGGACTGTCTTTCTTCTATGTTTGTGCAGCGCTGCGTATGCCTTGTAGCGCTATAGAAATGCTAAATAGTAGTAGTAGTAGTAGTAGGTACGAGTCCTCTTTGTATAGTGCTAGTCACTTATCTTTGTATGGCTGTGACTTGATTTTACATTCAGATGGTGATTATGACTGTTTTATCCTTTGATTCTGCACTGTATGATCTCACACTGGATAGAACTAAGCACATATTTATATTGAGATTTTTGTCATGTTTGTCTTTTTCTTTTTTGCTTTATTGCTTTTACATGTCATAATTTAAAAGTAAATTGAGTGATATATATCTCTATCTATCTATATCTACTATAATAAAACTCACCCTCAACGTTCTGAAGACAATGTTCTGAAGTCACTCAATCACTCCCTGAAGGGTTCGTGGATTCATGGTGGTGAAGCCACTCCACTGACCCGTGCCCCGCCCACGCGTCAAACGTCAGAACGTTGTCTTCAGAACAGTAAACTAAAGGAAGGGAATGGGGATCGCAACCAAGCAGGTGGAGGAGTAGGGAACCTACTCCTCCCCCTGCCTAGGAAACGCAGCCGACCAACCTCCCAACCCACCCGCGGAAAAAATCTGGAGGAAAACCACCTCCAAAGCTCCGGAGTCCAAATGACTCCGGACACCAGTGTTTGAGGTCCAAACCCCCCCCCCCCCCAAGCCACCCACCAAAGCTGCAGTTGAAAAGAAGCCCCGCCCACAGAATGCAGGAGGTGCAACACCCCCCCCCCCCCCCGCAACACCTCCCCCCCAAAACCCCCCCCCCCCCCAAGCCACCCACCGTTGCGTTGCTTTGCCGGCGGGGGACCCGAAACCCTGCCAGCAGAAGTCCTGTGTTGTCTGCTGAGTCTCACTCCAGCGATCTTCGGCATTGCTAGCCTGTGCAGGCAGGGCTTCTGTGCGTCTGACATCCTGCACGTCCAGGATATCAGCCGCACAGAACCCCGCCCTGCACAGACTAGCAAGCAATGCCGAAGATCGCTGGAGTGAGACTTAGCAGACAACACAGTACTTCTGCTGGCAGGATTTTGGGTCACCCGCCAGCAAAACTACGCGACGGTGGGTGGGATGGCAGCGGGCGGGTGCATCGTGGTGGGTGGGATGGCAGCGGGGGGGGGAGGGCATCGCGCTGAGGAGGCGCTTCCTTCCTTCTTCAAAGCAGGATCCCCCCCCCCCCCCAAAACTGAACTATACAACACACACACACACTCATCTGGCAGCGCTTCCTGAACCCCCCACCCACCCCCCACACACACACACACACTTACTCACTCACTCTCATTTGGCCACACTTCCTCAACGCCCACCCACTTAGGGCTCAAGCCCACCCAACAGTAGCATATAGCCCACCCACTTAGGGCTCATGCCCACCCAACAGTAGCAGTAGCTGTGGGGATCCCAAGCTCTGCCAGCTGAAGACTTTCCCCTGATCGTAATGAAAATGCTGCTCTCCACGATACTGACACCTGTGCATGCTCAGTTTTCAGTGCATGCCTGCTGCATACTACCAAGGTGGAGAGAAGCATTTTCCACATCAGCTGAGATATTATTTGGGGGGGGGGGATCATTTGGTGCCCACCCGCTTCTTGCTTAGGCCCACCCAATATCTGCTGTCTGGCTACGCCCCTGATATGATTTTAATTTATTAATGTATTGTAAGCCACATTACCGACAAGGAACGCCAAAAGATCAGCCCGCTCATTCCTCAATCTTCATCTCCCAAGCTGCAAAGGTCTAAAATACAATTTTACGCATGCAGCAAACTTCACCTACTTGAGTGCCAAGCTATGGAACGCATTGCCGCACAACCTGAGAAGGATCTACGAACTAACAAACTTTCGAACATCACTGAAGACCCATCTTTTTAAAAAGGCATACCACATAGAATAACAAATATAAATGTATACATCTCCCACGCCTTTACTCAGAACTATTTTTATAATATCTGCTTGCTTTAAACTTCTAATATGTTATTCAATATCTCTATGTAACAATAAGTGATTACGTTCTAATCTATTACCACCAAGAACGATACATTGTAAGCCACATTGAGCCTGCAAAGAGGTGGGAAAATGTGGGATACAATAAATAAATAAATAAATTAGTTATTACCCCTGACGTAGCCTGAGGGTGAAACATGGCCATGTTGGGTTTTATTTGAATAAATAATCCAGCATTTCTGATCTTTTGGTCTGCTTGTTCTGTGACATCTATTTCTGTTTGTGGACCATTGCCTTTGTTTCTGTTTGCACTTATTCACCACAGTACAGGCAGAGATTTTGGGTCAGCCTACACTGCTTCTCTTGATCTGAGGAGTGGCCTAGTGGTTAGCGTGGTTGACTTTGGTCCTGGGGAACTGGGGACCAGGGTTCGATTCCCACTGCAGGCACAGGCAGCCCCTTGTGACTCTGGGCAAGTCACTCAACCCTTCATTGCCCCAGGTACAAATAAGTACCTGTATATAATATGTAAGCCACATTGAACCTGCTATGAGTGGGAAAGTGCGGGGTACAAATGTAACAAAAAAAAAATTTACCTGCATAAGCTCCCCACCCTCGGCCAAGGCAAAGGACTGTGCTGCGACCCTCGGCTGGCTTGTTGCTCCTGTGCTCACTCTTGGAATCGGATGTCGGGTGCAGAGGAGGATGAGGTTATCTAGGGTCGGTAGGAGGTCTCACCCTGCTGATTTGATCTGAGAGACCAAACCCGGCCAGAAGAAGGCCACCAAGGTCTCATTATTCGACTCCAGCTCAGAGGAACAGTAGGTTACTTACGTCAGAGGAGGGCGGGCCCAGGAAGAACGGAGGGACGTTGGAGGAGGCATCACTGATCGCCGATCAGCTGTTCTTGCCCGTACAGCGCCTTCACACACAGAGGTGTGAGGCGCTGCACGGGCCCGGTAATGCGGAGGGGAGGCCCGGCGGCAATGACCTCTGGGGGGGCGGGGGGCGGAGGATGGCGGGAGGCGGAGCTGTGGGAGAGTAGAGAGAAAGGAACAGGAAGGGAGGGGGGCCGGGGTTGCTAAAATTTGGATTTTTCGTGCAGGGAGAAGCGGGGGGGGGGGGGGGGGGGGGGCAAGGCCGTCCATACAGGACGCTCCTGACAAGCGCCTTTGCCCCCTCCTGATCCATTTTTTATTTATGTTTTTAGTTTAGCGGGGAGCCACGTGTTTGTGGTTTTTTTGTTGTTGTTTTGACGTTTGTGGCATGCGCAGAGCAGCCAGCAAAACGCTTGGCTGCTCTGCGCATGCTTTAGGGGCTGATTACCGACAGGGATTACACCACTTTAACGAATGTTTAATACATTGTACTTTTCAATACCGCACCGAACATGTGCAACTTGTTTTTTTGGTGCATTCTTCGTTTTTTTTCAAATTCGTTAAGGACTTTTACGTTTTAGATTTTTTATGTTTGGTTGGTGCATCTGGGCCTCAGTGAGATGGGGCGGAGGCAGGAACCCTGAACAAGCAGTGAGTCAAGGGGCCTGAGTCCTAGCCATGACTGTGACATGGGATCTGAAGGGTTCCAGAAGTTGTTCTTATACTTGGCCTCCAACTGAGGATAGTTATTGCAGTGATTAGGTCTAAGTGGGTTTGAATAGGATATAAAATGGGGAGAAGGAATTTCCCATGTAATTGTAATAAATAGGAAGAAAAGAAAAGAAGATGACACCTTTTTTTAGTGGACTAACATAATACATTTTTGATGAGCTTTCGAAGGTAACCCTCCTTCAGATCAGAAATGAGATCTCATCATTGCTCATTTCTGAATTTCTGATCTGAAGAAGGGTTACCTTCGAAAGCTCATCAAAAAATGTAGTGTTAGTCCAATAAAAAAAAGGAGGTATCTTATTTTCTTTATATTTATTACCTTTAAAAGTGGACTAACAAGGCTACTCTACCACTTTATCCATGTCATTGCAAATAGGCTCAGGGTGCCAGGAGTTCTGATTAAGAACTGTTGGGGAGGGGGGGAAGCAGGAGGAAGCTGCCTGACCCATAAAGTGTTTAGTGCCCACCCCCCACCACCACCACCATTCAAAAAAAAAAAAAAAAAAGTATTTCTCACCTCACAGCCCATTTGACTTTTGTTTGTTCTACAGAAAACAGAACCTTGTGTCTGGTTTGCCAGTCCTCCTGCTTTAAAGGTGGTGATGTCAGTACATCTAGGCCAGGAGCTGTGTGTGACAGATCTTCTCCTTAACAATGTTGCTAGTAACACACTGCTTTCCCTTCTTCCTTTTTGACTAGGCCTGAGTGATGGAGAGCCTGTGGACTGGATGGATTCTGCAGGAGAAGAAGTGAGCCTTTGGCAGAAGATGAGGCAATTTCCAGGATCCTGGGCAGAGGGAACACTCCCACTCCGGGCAACTATGGCTAAACCAAAGCCAAACTAATCGGGCTAGTACCAAAGCAAGAAACTGAATTGCCAGTTTTCTCTTTAAAAAAAACCAACAACACACTGTGTGTACATATATATTCAAATATAAAAATCAGATACCTTTTTTAATTTTAAAGCAGGCTAAAGGGTGTTTATGCTCAGCATTTTTATTCCTTTTTTTTTAAATTTTTTGTCTAGTATGATTATGAGAAATAAATTCCTTCATCAATCTTTGCACATTGTGCTGAAGCTCTTCATTGAATATTCTGGTTGTTACTATCCATTCATCCTAAACCCAGGAGGGAAAGGGATTTGTTTCCCACCCTCTTCCTTTTTTAGACTAGTGGCCATTCACATCCCTGTTCTGCCACTGCTCTGTGTTTAGTTACAGCCCATACGCTGGGGTAGGAGAAGGTTGTACAAAGTGACATCTACTACTGCATTTATATAGTGCTGCTAGGCTTAAGCAATCATTTAAAGAGAGAGGTACTAGTCAGGGGACACTGGTATCCCACAATGGGATGCATCTAGGTGCTCAGAGGGCACCTGACTGTCACATATTCGGTAAAGGCACCATTTTGAGATTCATTGACTTAATTTATTTGGACATTCCATTAATAATAAAATTATTGCAGATTTCTGGGGAGGGGGGAGCTCTGGAATGTGGGCTTGACCAAGGGTTAGTACTGTAATTGCTAAGATAATACCAATACAATACATCGACACATCACCACTTATAGCCCGCATATATCATTTAAAGTTCAATACAGATAACAATATTAAATTAAAATACCTATACCTAGGAAAAATACAAAAATAATGTAATATCCTTTCCATAAACCAAATCATAACAAATATTTTTGAAACAGCCAAGATTTAAGACACTTATGAAATTGTAGTAACTTGTTCTAATATCTAAAGGAAGTTCATTCCATATCTTAGAAGCTACAAAAGGAAGATTAAGCTCAAAAATATGTTTTTATTTAACCCCTTTGATGGAAAACACAATTTAATTGGGTCTCTGGCTATGGTCACCCTAGTAGAAGACAGTAAAGATATTAAAGAAATCATGTATTGTGGAGCATGACTATATAAGATCTTAAATACCATGGTGCATACTTTAAAAATAACATGAGCCTGCACTGGCAACCAATGCACCTTAATCATCAAAAGTGTAATATTTTGCCAGTAAATTTGAAAGAATATCAAACGCAGTGCTACATTCTGTAATGTCTAATTTCTTCCTTGTACTCTTCAAGCATCCTGAATACAACAGAATACAATAGTCCAACTGACTAACTATTAATGATTGCATTGTTATCTTAAACTGATATAGTTCAAACAGATTCTCATGCGTCTTAAGACGTCTCATACACCAAAAGACCTTTTTTTTTTTTTTTTTTTACTAAAAATGTCACATGGGGCTCAAATGATAATGTAGCATCCAGTGTGACTCCTAAAATTTTCATAGATGTTACTAATGGAAAGCGGACTCCTTTAATAAGAGTATGAGCGAATAAAGCCCCCTGTTCAGCTTCAAATGCTGAGTCGTGTGGCTACAGCACAACAGAAGCTAGTTTTAAGTAAGTTGGAAACCTAAGGGACAGAATAGAACCGCTGAGGCTTAAAATCGCTGATTAAAACACAGACCCGCTGCTTTTTTTTTGTCAGTCAGACTTTATTCCATCCTGAGAAGATCAGTGTTTCAGAAGGGTTCTCTTGCTCAGTCCTTCCCACTTTTGTGAGTAAGCAGATCTTAGCCCTGTGCAGACATCACCATGATGCATACAGGGGAGAGTCCTTAAATGGTGCCTGAAAAATCGGCGTGGAAA
Source organism: Microcaecilia unicolor (assembly GCF_901765095.1). Lineage (NCBI taxonomy): Eukaryota > Metazoa > Chordata > Amphibia > Gymnophiona > Siphonopidae > Microcaecilia > Microcaecilia unicolor. The sequence goes on from NC_044037.1 coordinate 74,568,203, forward strand.
TCAGTGCCAACTAAGTGTATTCTATAAGTGGCACCTAGATTTAGGCTTAGTTTATATCCCAGTGCCTAAAACTACGTGCATCCATTTACACCAGTGAAAATGTGGCATAAATCCTGGTGCATTGATTTAGGCAGACTGGGCCATATTCTATAACAATGCACGTAAATTTTGGAGCGCCCACGAAACGCCCATTTCCCTGCCTATAACCACACTCCTTTTTTGCCTGCATGCATTACAAGTTAGGTGCACTGCATTACAGAATGCGCTTAGTGAATTGTGAGCGTAAATTCTAATTAGCAATTAGTGCTCATTATTGCTTAGGAGCTGTTATCAAGGCTGATTAGCTTGTTAAGCCAATTATGTTACATACATTGTTATAGAATAGGCTTGGATTTTGGCGCGGATCTCTTGGTGCCCTATATGGGACAATGTGTGCTCACTGACAAGCAGAGAAGGAGATACTGAGAAAGCAAAATGTCAGAGACCATCGTATACACCGCACCCATTCTGTTTCAATAAGCCACACCAAGAAGCCACAGAAACAAGGGTGCAAGAAAAGCAGCAGGCTTTAAATTGAATGATGGAGTGTCTGCTGTTGCTTCGTTTCATTCCCTTTCTGGACTAGTTCTCATAGCTGTTAGTGACGCAGAACCGTTCCTGCTGGTAACAGTCCAGACTCTAGGCCTTAGCACCTGATTGCTGGAAACGTATTGCACAGATTCTGTCCTGGAAAGAAAACTCACATCTGCTTTGGAGTTTGCGGCTGCTTCATTTACAGCTGTTGCCCTCTGCTGATTCACACGCTCCCTTTCTTCCCAGCAAGAGAATGACAAATAGTTTCTCAGCCAAGCCTTTGCTTGGAACAATTTCATCCTCTTAAGTTAATCTTACATTTACAAGTAGGACACTAGTGACTCCTTTACATAAATAAAATCCAAAAAAACAATGACCCTTTCTAAGTGCAGTGCAGATTGCAGAATAGTGGATTATGGGTAAGATGGTTCACAGTTAATACAAAAAAAAAACCTGGTAAAACAGACAAAATGCATATTTTGTAGCACTGAACTTGAAATGGTCTAATGTTTTACCACCAAATGTAATGTCCAAAATAATGTATGCCGAAAGGCACAATAAGGTAGCATATCTCATCCACTGGAAACAATGTAAATACGTAGTACATCAATGTGTAGACAAACGTCTGATAAAATTGTAGAAAACAGACATTTTGATCCACCTCTGGCCATGCCCATTGCCAACAATAAAAAGTTTGATGGAAGGAAAACGGACATTGTAATAAAAGAGAGAACTAGACAAGCAGCATTACTACTAGAAATACTGAGCTAAGTTAGTTTTGTATTATGTGTGGTGAAAGAAAATTCTTGGGTACCAATAAACGCAAACAGAGATCATGAGACTATCCCATTTCTATTGGGTGCCACTGGTCTGAGCATATCTTAATTTGTTACCCATATTACAGTTTATGAACTGCAGAAGGAAGGCTCGCTTTAGCATTATGCAAATGTTTAGATGAGAATTTGGCGGCTCCTCTCCAGCATAACCTGTCATGTTATGTGCAAAACTAATCATTTAGAGACAATACTCTGAATTTAGAATCTTTTTAGACAGTGAAGGGAAAGCAAGTATGAAAGGAGGTTGTGTGTTTAAGACTCCCAAAGGGAAGGTATCATTGGAGAAGTCTTTCATAATCACATTCACTTTCTGAGTTTGCTCTCATCCTAGATGTGTGCTGAGGCTTTTAAGAGGTGCACTCAGGCACCGAGGAGTGGTTCCCTAAAGATCCAGCGGGACTTAGGGACTTGGAGGGAGAGAAGACCAAGGCTGAAGCTGATAGTGAAGTTGGTGGGGATTATTGGAAGATGGCCTGCCTGGACCAGGGTGTATAACAGTTGATCTGAAAAATCAGCAGGTGCACCCAAAGTGTTGGATAGAGGAAGCAAGTTTTTGCCTTCAAGCAGAAACAGTAAGTGTACACCTGTGAAATCTGGAAGTGGAGTAGCAAGCCTAATGGTTGTGGGTGGGGAACTGGGTTTGATTCCCACTGCAACTTCTTGTGACCCTGGGCAAGTCACAAAGAAATGACTTCACAGCCATATAGGAAACAAAACTATGAACTCATTCCACCCCAGACTGATGACCTCAGCACTGAGTATGGAATACAAGCAATGGTGAATGATCTCATTTCCTCTCCCTTCCCCCTTTGTGTAATAAGAGAAAGTACTAAGCACCTCCATTTCATTGCTTTCTTGCATCTTTATCCTTACAATCTGTTTCTTTCACTCCCCACTGCCTGTTCTGAATGCAGCCCTGATTAACCATTAAGCAAAATGAGTGTGTGCTTAGAGCACCAAGGGTAGGGGTATACCACAGAGTTTTTCCCCCTAGCTATCATGCCCTTAACTCTTTCACGACTGTCTGCCACACCCATTATCCAACATAAATTTCAGTATTTTTCTAAGCATTATTTATGATATATTTTGTACAATATTTCTCAGCACTTATTGAGTCTTAATGTCTAGTCAGTTAAGCAATGAAAAGGCTGAATGACACCATTGTTGGGCTGTGCTTAGGGCATTAATCTGACCCTGTCTGGATGCATACACTGATCTTTCAGCTTCCTGTTTTGTGGCTGCTGTTCTCTCAGTACAATTGTACAGCTTTGTGTAAACCTTGGAAACTGTGCAAAGAGAGGAAGAGAATATATATTTCAATTATTGATCAGATTTGAGGAATTATAGTGGGAAACTATAGTTCAAAGGAAGAAAATGTGATAGACAGAGGTCAGTATATACACCAGTATATGGCTGATGATTTTGAATCTTTGAACTCTATCTGGATTGACAGACCGGTATCCTGAAGTCTTCAGGATCATTCACAGGGGTCTGTGCTCGTAGCCCGCAAGGCAGCCTCTTGATGGCTCAACAGATAATTATCTATAAAGGTAAAGAGTTCATCTGAGCTCACTGGCTCTCTGTATCGTTCTCGGTCCATCCCGTACTTGTCGATGAGCACGACACTAAAATATGAGCGGGAGAGATGGAGGGCTTGCCTGTGAAGGAGAAACAGAATACAGAAGAGTTGGAGATTTAGCCCAGTTTTAAAACAATATTTTCTGGATTGATAAGTGAATCCTGGCATTGTGTGAGGAACCAATTTTAAACTTATCTTTTCTAATGAGCAAAAAACAAATGTGCATACAGAGGGAAGGTGCATTGCTTTTAACCTTGCTTATCTGTTGGACCAGATGTAGTGAAGTTTGTACTTTTCTATGAGCTGATAACAGCCCCTGATGCAACCGTTTCAAGGCAAAACGTGGCCATCTCAGTGTAAATCTCTGGGAGCCTTTGGCATTTAAATAAATACTGGTTATCTTCTAATTATGTTTGCCTTTTGCTTTTATCGCCAGGTTGGATTTGGTGGAATGGTTGCCTTGTTTTCTCACCCCTGAATGGGCCCCAGGCAGAAATAATTAAGATGGACTCCTATAACACCATCTATCCCTGGGAGGGGAGAGGGACAGAAGGGAAACCCTTGAAGAGCTTCAGTAAACAAATCCTGCATAAAACAACTCACATTCCAGACTTATATAGAAAACCTGACATCATAATAGAAATTGAAATACAAGGTATCAGAGATGCACATTTCCCAAAGCTGACATATTATAATTAATACATTCAGAAAAATAGATTTTTCTACCTTTTTTGTCCTAGTGTCTCTTTTCTGCCTGTTTGACATTTCTTCTCTCTCTGTGTCCATCTTCCCTCTGCATCCCTTATCCATCCTATCCAGCATCTTCCCTCTGTTTCCCTGTCCCTATTCTCCTCCTCTGAGCAGCACTGCCCCTCTGTGTCCCTGTGCCTATGCTCTCTCCATGCCCAATATCTCTTCTCTCTGTCCCTGTCCCTTTTCCATGTCTAACTTCTCCCTTTCCCCCCAACCCCAGGACAGACTCTCTCTCTCAATTTTCCTTCCCACACTTCACCCCACCCCTAAGCCAGAATCTCTCCCTCTCCCCCCCCCCCCCCCCACCCCTTCAGGTTTAGTCTGGGTCTCTCTCTTTCTTGTTTCCTCTGGCATTCCTGTTCCCTCCTCCCCTCATGTGGTTCTGGCATCTCTCTCTCTGTCCCCATCCACTCTATGTGTGGCTCTGACATCTCTTTCTGTCTTCCACCCCCCCCCCCCCCCCAATTGCACAGATCCAGAATCTCTCTCAGCTCTACCCCCCAGCAGTCCTCCAAAGTTGTAGGATGGCAGAGGCAGCAATGTAAACAAGTTGCCTGTAGCTGATCCCTTCACAGCCTTTCCTCTGCTCTGTCCCACCTCCTGTGCTGAAGGACACGGCAGAGAAAAGCCAGGCTACACCCCTGCTTGTGCCTTAAAGTAAGAAATTATGATTCAGATTCTCAGCCTTGGAGGATCCATGTACCAGTTCCTTAACAGGGGCGTAGCCAGACACCTACATTTGGGTGGGCCTGGGCCCAAGATGGGTGGGCAGAAGAACTCCGCCCTGTCCTACAAGTGATTTGGTCTCTCACTCTCTTGCCTGCACGCCATATGGTCTCTCAAACATCCCCCCTACTCTGCATACCTTTTAAATAGCAGATTTTCACCGGCAGCGAGCAGCAACTAATACACAGTGCTCATGTTGGCCCCACAGTCTTCCCTCTGCTGCAACTTCCTGTTTCTACATAGGCGGGAATACATCAGAGGGAAGGCTGGTATGCAGGAGGGACGGGAGTTTTCGGCTGGTGGGGCTTGGGGATCCCTGCCAGACACCATAGGTGTGCTGCTACTGGGTGGGCTTGAGCCCAAAGTGGGTGGGCCTAGGCCCATCCAGGCCCACCCTTGGCTACGCCACTGCCTTAATATACAGAATAAGAATTCAGTCTCATGGGTTCTTACTCCTGTGAAGTGTACAACAGACCAGTTCCTAGGTTCTACATGCTTATTCCTCACTATGGTCTCATTTGGTATCAAATAGCAAGTAAACGGGCATCAAAAACCTTCACCTGCACCTCTCCCCAGCCTTTGTACCTGAGTTTCTCAATAATCTCAGCTGACAGCTGGAGCTCTTGGATTCGTCCCACCTCATGTGGGGGCTGTCCCACTAGCTCTACCACAGTTACATGACGCAGTTCTAGGCCACAAGTGGCTTGCTGTAGAGAAAAGACAGAAGGTGTCAACCTTTCATGAAGAAACAGCTTTATCAAGTAACTGGGGCACCCAAAGGCTTCATCCCTCTGCAATTCACAATGATATAAAAACATGATGAGATGTGATATGATTTGTATTAGTTACCAAATGCTCTCATCAGTTCCTTTGCTCTCTGGGTCTTAGCTCCACTATGGCTTGGTGGTTTAAAAGGAAGTTGGAATCTCACAGCATTACACAATGTTTTTGAAAGCATAACACACAAACTATTTATTTGCCATGTGTTTTTTAGTTTCTAGTGGTAGTGTCAAAGGATGTAGCAAAGTTCAGTTTGATAAAGATGTCTGTGTAAAAAAAACTTATCCTCTGGCAACTGTCATGACTGACATGCATAGTCACCCTATATCTTGCCTACAGGTATCTTAATATCAACCCTATGCCAGAGCCCATTCAATAAAAAGATGCCAAGCAAACTGAAGATCACAAGTCGCATGAGTGATCACTTCACAGGCATCACTCAGACATAAGGTGGTGTTATAAAAACAAGTATTTAACCCATGTCCTAATTACTCATTATCAAGTACTGTTATACCATCATTCTTATTAGCAACACTGAATCTTGATTAGACTGGAGGGAGACAACATTTCTGCTAGGTGACCACCAGTGTCTACCACCACAGTCCCTAGAGATTACAGGTAGGCTGACAAGGCCAATGTAAGGGTTTCTGGCACCCCCCCCCCCCCCCCCCTTGCAACTTATAAATCAGCACCCTCTTCCCAAGTTTCAAGTGTATTAAGTAGCTTAATATACCATCCTAGGGACAAGCCATCAGAGCAGTTTACATTACAAAACTATAAGGAATAATAAAAACAGAAAAGAATTCCTTATACAAGAGAAGAGAGAGAAGAGGACATCTAGGGTAGCAGAAAAGAAAATCTGGTGGTAACCACAGAATCGGCGGTCCACGAAGTGTAGCTAAGGCCAAAGGCAGCAACAAACAAATAGGTCTTAAGTTGAGCCTTAAACGCAGGCAAAGAAGTTTCCAAGCGGAGTGCTATAAGAGCAACGTTGTAGAGCTGTGGACACATAACACTAAATAGTCACTTATGCATAGAGGGAAGACACAGATATTAATATTATTAGCAGGTCATACACACCCCTTTTCCCAAAACTCCTATGCCAACTCTGTTTGTTCATATGATGCTACTATTGAATTAAAGATTTTACAAAAGGTTACAGCCACTTAGCTTTTTGTGCTTTCTTGTTTACGAAATTAGCAGTTAATTCATTGATGTCTCGCACTGGGCACATATATCGTTCTCAAGTGTCAGTAATAGTCTTAGAATGATATTCATCACATCATGCACCTCACACAAAAACATCTCCATCTCCATGCTTTCCATACTCACACTACACCAGGGCCGCACAGAGACTGAGCTGGGCCTGGGGAAGTGCTGCCGCTGCCCCCCCCCCCAAGATACCACCCCACCCCAGGATGCCATATAGCTAGGCCAAATTGAGAGACGGGCTTGAGCCCAAAGTGGGGGGGGGGCACATTTTGCCCCACCTCTCTGCCCCTCACCACAACTGCACATATCTTGGGTGGTGGGGTCCCCAAGCCCTGCCAGCAGAAGCTTTCCTCCAGTGTTGTTCTCCGCATTGCCTGCCTTGTGGCTGCTTTTCCCCTCAAGTCGCACATGCTCAATTTCATCAAAACCGAGCATGTGCAACGTGAGTGGAAGCAGGACAGGCAATGCGGCAAACAGTGTTGGAGGGAAGACTTCTGCTGGCAGGGCTTGGGGAACCCCACCAGCCAAACGAGGGGCCCTGAATCCAACTGTGTCTGCTCCTCCCCAGCCTCTGAGGGCCTGGCACCGGGGTCTGTCTCTCTCCTGCTCCTGTCAGGACCCGGGTGATTGTATTAATGTGATCACATGGGTCCTGTCAGAAGCAGAAGAGAGATAGATCCCAGGGCCGGGCCCCCCTTGGAGGCCAGGCACGGGGGAATTTCCCCACCACCCCCTCTCGGCGATCCTGCTGCAAACACTCCCCCCCCCCCCCCCCCCACACACACACACACACACACTCACTCTCTCTCTCACACTCTCACTCTCTCACTCTCTCTCTCTAAAATCACTCGTACAAATATGTTTCTATACAGGGTCACAACACCACCCAATGCGTGCTGACATTCATCTCCTCCATAGTCCCTCTTCAAATACAACAAAAGTAACCACAAACTAAAAGTACTAATGCAGGCAAAAATTAAACTGAATCTTAAGTCCCAGACTCTGCATGCAGCACAACACAAAAGAAATAGAAATGCATTTCCTCCTATATAGAGCAAAATATAAAGACAGCAGATGTAAATTCTCAAAACTGACATATAAAAATAAAATTATTTTTCTACCTTTGTAGTTTGGTGATTTTATTTTTCTAGTCATCCTGTTCCTGGTCTCTGGTTCTCCTCCCTGCCTGTGCTCTTAACTCTGATTCCAAGGCCTCCTGTCCATTTGCTATTTCTTTTCTCGCCTCCTTTCTTCTTCAGTTCACATTCATCTCTGTCATGGATCTTTCATGTTGGAAAACTAAACAGATTTGAGAAGGAAGCTCATCTTTTCCCAGCCCCTCCATCCATACACAGCATCTCCTCCTTCTCTTTTCCCTTCCCCTCTATGTGCATCTCCTCCCTCTCTTCCCTTCTCCTCCTTTCCTTCCATGTATAGCATTTCCCCCTTTTTTCTTCTCTTCACTTCCATCTGTAGTATTTCTTCTCCTTCTCCCCTCCATCCATGTGCAGCATTTCCCCCTTCCTCTTCTCCTCCCTTCCTCTCCATCCAACAATGCCCCTCTGTGCCCCTATTCCTCCCCCTGTGGCCAGAATTGCCCCTCTGTATCCCTGTTCCTATGATCCCTGCTTCTATAGCAACTCTTTATTGTCTGTGTCTATGCCCCTTCTCATGTCCAGCTTGTCCCTCTTTCCTTCCTTCCCAATCCTGCACTGGCATTCCTCACCCCAGGTCCTTCTGTACTCTTCCCCCCCCCCCCCCTTTGGTCCTTTGCATTACACCTGAAATTGGTGCTACTGCTACCTGCCACTGCCAGAACCAGAACCTTCATTTCAGCTCCGGGTCGCTGACAGAGGGAGCAATCAAAACGCTTCACGCCCTGTGCTCTCATTTCCCCAAAGCCTTCTTGGTCCCACCTCCTCATAACAGGAAGTTTGTGTCAGTGGGGGGCGGGTCCAGAGAGGGCCTTTGAGAAATGAGAGCACAGGGCGTGAAATGTTTTGATTGTTGCTGCTGCTGGTGGACCCAGCACTCGAGTGGAGGTACCAGTTCTGGCAGCAGCCGCCAGCTGCAGCAACATGAAGGGAGATCATTGTGGGCCAGTGCAACAGGTAAGGTGGTGCTTGGTTTCTGGCAGCTCTGGAGCCCTGCAAACGTCAGCTCCCCCCTTCCACTGTGTTGCGCCAGCCCTGTAGGCTGATATGTAGTTAAAGATAACCAGATTCAGGGCTGGTCTTAGACAGGGGCAGCCGAACAGGTCCTTGCACTCCCAAGGGACCACAGCAACAGTATGTCCCACTGCAGACCTGCCGCTGAAGGGCAGAGCAAAGTTCTGCACATCTTTTCTCTCCCCCCTCCCCCCCTTCATGAGATTCTCTATCTCCCCTTCCCGATACCCATCTGCGAACCTCCCCTCAAACCTTCCTTTTGCGGTGCTTTCATAGTTTTTGCAGCAACATCATTGGTACATTGAAAAAGAGCAAGACACTGTGGAGCCTCGTGTTTGAGTGCCAGGAAGTCGCTGCCAGGTCCTGCCTACGTGCAACAGGAGTCATGCATCAAAGAAGTAGAACTGGCAGTGACCTCCTAGTGCTCAAATGAGAGGTTCTATAGTGCCTGGCTCTTTTTCAATGTACCGACGCCGTTGCTGCAAAAACTATTAAAGAACCTTGAGGGAAGGGTGCAGGTCACAAAGGGGTGTCAAGAAGGGAAGATGCTGGACCTTGTGATGGGTGGGGGAGAGGGAGGAGGAGGAGGAGAGAAAAGGTAGTGTTGGTCCATTTGGGGTGTGTAAGGAAAAATGAAGGGCAATGCTTGATAAGAGGTGGGAGACGGAGATGGGCAGGATGAGGAGAGAGAAAGAGAGGCAGAGATGGACAATGGTTGGGGGATTGCTAGACCATTTGTTGGGGGAGGGGGGTTCTATAGGAGATTTGCTTGATTTCTCTTTATCTGAAATTTCATAAATAAAAAGTTTTAAAAAAATAAGTAAAAAAAAATCTTGTCAATGGGGGTGGGGCTAGGTGGCAGCAGGGCCGCCGAGAGACTGAGCTGGCCCTGGGGCAAGGCCGTGCCCCCCCCCTGGATCGCCACCGCCCTGCCCCCCCCACTCCTCAATCGCTACTGCTGTCGCCGCCCTCTCCTGCTCTCAGGCCGCCGGTGCAGCAGTTCCCAGTCTCCACCTACCTACCCTCTGCTCCCTTCTGCCTGCCATCCGACCACCTTCATTTAAATTAAAGAAAAGTCTCTAAAGCAGCAGCACAGCACCTTCTCTGCGAAAGTGGCAGACCGCCTCAGGCGGGTCTTCCCTCACTGTGTCCCGCCCTTGCGGAAATAGGAAGTTACATCAGAGGAGGGTGGGACACAGTGAGGGAAGGCCCGCCCGAGGCAATCTGCCGCTTTCGCAGAGAAGGTGCTGCACTGATGCTTTAGAGATTAAATGCAGGGGGTCAGACAACAGACAGAAGGGAGCTGAGGGTAGGCAGGTGAAAACGGGACTACGGCGCCAGTGACCTGGGAGCAAGAGAGGGTGAGAGACTCTGGCGCTGGGCCCTCCTTGGTGGCCCGGGCGCAGGGAATTTTTTCCCCCATCCCTTTCCCTCTAGGCAGCCCTGGGTGGCAGGAGCCAAGGACCGGGAGCCCCACCAAACCGGTCTGTACAGGGCCCCTCAGTTGCTAAGACCAGCCCTGACCAGATTTCTGGTTAAGTTGGTTTCGTTGAATATTGCTAGTTAAACTTAACTGGATATCTTTATTCTGTGAAGTTTGATGTGCAGTCTGACTAAAACCAGAAAAAGATAAGTGGATGGCACTCTATCTGGTTTACTTTTGACACATCATCCCTAATTAAGAAAACCAAATATATTTTAAGCAGAGAACTTGTAGTCTGGTTGAGGTGACCCAGAAAATAAAAAAATTAAAAAACCACAATTTATCTGGTTAACTCCCAAAATTCACTGGATAAATTGTCTGAGTATCAACCTCACAGAGAGAGGTGTATGGCTGTGTTTAATGAAACAAAAAAGAAAAAAAGCTATTTGTCATATATGAAGACACATGTGTTAGATCTGGCAGCCTGTGGAAAACAAATTTAGGTCCTGCTGTTTGAGTGTGGAGAAATAAGGATAATGTCAACACAGCAGGATGGAGCTCTGCAGTTTCCAGGCATGCTGCGGGGAGTCAGGAGATGCTCTCACCTGCAGAATTGTGTTTTGAAGCTTATAGAAGCGGTCTGAGGATTCAGGAGCAGAAACAAAGACAAGTCGACGTTTCTCAAAGAACTGATCCATAAACGCCTCAGCTGAGTTCACGCCAACATTTATTTGCATAGCTGGAGAATGGAGGGAAAAGCAGAGAGTACTGAAGACAAGAGCAAATGAGGAAAAGGTCATCAGGTGTTCAATGTTCATACACACAAACCCTATCAAAGGACTGTGCCTAAGTGATTCAAGCTCTGAAGTGAGATGTTAATCCAGTCATAATTTTGTTATTCAGAATGCTGATTTCACATGTAAGAACTACTGTGCAATAGAATTTAAATTGCATAATTTAGCAATGGCCAGATGATGTTGGTGAGCTGAGCTCTACCCTAGAAATACATTCTGCAGTGCATGCTGGGATCAGTGCTGCTCTAGTGTCATGTTACCTCCAGACAGAAGTCGCCACACAGAAATGTAGTGCTATGCAACATCACTTTTTCAGCTCTTACTAAATTATAAACAAATGTATCCTGTTCAACTTTGGCCTGTAAGGAAACCAGGAATTCTGGAATCGTAACTAAAAGCCCTCCAGCAGCAAGCCCCCTTGCTTCTGCATAGGATTAGGGAAAACAAAAAGGAAAAAACATGGATGTTGTTATTATTCTTAATATGACTGGGTACATGTTGACAACCAGCCTGATAGCTCTGGCTGGATCTATTCCTACTGCAGAAGATAGTATCCCATACTATACAGCTTAGGGCTGAGCACATTAGCATATTATAAAGTAAAGTGGTAGGGTAGCTGTGTTAGTCCACTTTTAACTTTTAAAGGTAATAAATAGAAATAAAAGAAAAGAAAATATGATACATTTTTATTGGGCTAAATATATTTTTGATGAGCTTTTGAAGGTAACCCTTTTTCTTCAGATCAGAAATCCAGAAAAGAACAAATGATGACATATATCAGAATATATCTGAGAAACATAAAAGCATTCCAATGTCAGTCTCATGGGGAAGGTGGCGGTGGGTGGGTGGGGAGGAAGTGAGAAACAGGGAGAGATGGATGGGTGATCAGAGGGTGATAAAGCAGTATAATTTTATGGTTTATAATGTGACAGGAAACCCAGATCTTTGTTACCCTCTGATCACCCATCCATCTCTCCCTGTTTCAGATTGTCTCAGAAAATGGATGAATTGGGATCAGCTCTTATTTTAAGGAAGGGGGTGGCATTAGGATAGAATTTAATCTGTTTACATTGAAGAGAGTAAGATATCTGATTCAATTGCTTGATGGTACTTGATTCTACTTAGGTCGAGTTCCATTGAAGGTTCAGAAGGAATGTTGTGTTGGATTCTTGGGGGGCCCTTTTACTAAAGCTTAGCACACATAAATGGAATTAGCATGTGCTAAATGCTAAGAAGCCCATTTTATACATATGGGCGTTATTTTGTGTACACTACTCCCATTACTGTGCGCTAAGCTTTAGTAAAAGGGCCCTTTGATTTGATTATTGTCTTTTTACAACAAGGTGTGATGCCTACATATTTGAAAGAAGTGATGGTATCTCCCACCTTGAAGAAGGAAGGACCAGATAGAAAAGGCTGTACAAATTTTAAATCAATTTCAAATGTCCCCATGTTGGTTTAATTGATAGAAATATATGTTGTTAGCCAATTAGAGGGATATTTTTAAAGAGGATAACAGGTTGTTCAATGATGTACAGGCAGGATTTTGAACTGAGAGTGGTACAGAGACTTTATTGATGGCAATGTTGGATCAAATTTATTTCAACTGGATAAAGGTTCTGGAGTTTTGCTTTTATTACTGAATTTATCTGTATTGTTTAATTTAGAAGAACCTATTTTATTGGAGAGGTGTCAAAGTTTTGGAATTGATGGTATTGTACTAAAGTAGGATGTTTGAAAGTGTGGACTAGTTATAAACTTTTCAAAGTCTACTTGTTTGAAGTTAGGTTCAGCTATTAGAAAGTCACTTTCTTCCTTCCCTACATGCGATTTTACCAGTTTGGTATGGGTGAATTTGGATAGCATATAGGATATTAGGTATGAATAAATTGCTAGTGTAATATATGCTGCATTTCTCAAATTAAGACCACAGATTTAGCATCAGGAACATCTTTGAAATTTGACACTAAATCAAGGGTATTGGGGGATAATTTTAGGTTCCAGACTGACATATGAAAATCATTGAGCCCATTGAGTTTTAGAACAATAGCCCATGCAATCCTGTTACCAAATCTAAATTATTGTAATTCCTTGTACTGTTCAATCAGTTAAAGAAGAGACTCCAATTAATATTAAATTCTTCTGCAAGATTAATTTATAATTTAGGAAAATTTAATGAAGCTAGTCCTCTTTTGAACAGGCTACATTGGCTAAAATTGGAATCTTGAATTCATTTTAAAATTGAATGTTTAGTATATGAAAGTTTTTATATACTATATATAAAAGTGGAGGAATAGCCTAGTGGTTAGTGAAGTGGACTTTGATCTTGGGGACCTGAGTTCAATTCCCACTGCAGCTCCTTGTGACTCTGGGCAAGTCACTTAACCTTCCATTGCCCCTGGTACAAAATAAGTACCTGAATATTTTTATTTATTTATTTGTAGCATTTGTATCCCACATTTTCCCACCAATTTGCAGGCTCAATGTGGCTTACATTTGCCGTAATGGCGGTTGCCATTTCCGGTTGACAGAATTACAAATGCTATTGTGTTTGGTGCAAATATATATAGTAATATACATGGAACATAATATACATGGAACAGATCATAGTGTGTGTATATATATATATATATATATCTCATGTGTATACATATATGGTAAAGGAATACATTATTGTATTGCATGAAGGTTCATGAGTGTTAAGTTAATTGTAACATACATTAGGTCATCGGCTATAGAGAGACTATTCAGCATAAGGTTTAAGAGGTAATGCTTCATCATTAATAGCAAAGAGGTTATACAGTCATGCGATAAAAGTTTGGCTTTGTATGGATCGTGTATAATGTTCTTATTTGATAATTAGGATGGATATTTCTGGTATGCCTTCTTGAAAAGATTTGTTTTCAGTAGCCTTCGGATAATGGTTAGGTCTTGCGTTGTTTTTATGATCTTTGGTAGTGCGTTCCACAGCTGCGTGCAGATGTATGAGAAGTTGGTCGCGTAAATGGATTTATATTTTAGCCCTTTACAGTTAGGATAGTGCGTGAAGATCTTTTTGCGTTCCTAATAGGCAGGTCTATAAGGTCTGACATGTAGGTCGGAGCTTCTCTGTAAATAATTTTGTGGACGAGGGTGCAGACTTTGAATGCAATTCGTTCTCTTAGGGGTTTGGCGCTTTCGTATTTTGCTTTCCCAAATATGAGTCTGGCTGCTGTGTTTTGGACAGTTTGAAGTTTCTTTATGATTTGTTCTTTGCATCCGGCAAAAATGGCATTGCAGTAGTCTAGATGGCTTAGCAGGACCGTGCCAACACGGTAAGTGAGGTAAGCAACGCAGGGGGCGCCGACCTCTAGAGGGCGCCATTCACTTGCAAAATCTTTTACCTGAAGTTGTGATTCTCCTCTCTCCCCTGCCCTTCCCGCGCATCAGGAAGTGAAGGTAGCCCAGCAGTGCTGAGACAGACACGCTGCTCTGCTAAAGCTGCTTCAAAGAGTACAACCAGCAGCTATTTATGGCTTTGGTGTGTGAACAACTTTCATTCAGGGTGAGCTGGAACAACATTCAAATTAAAGACAACAGGTTTGGAGGCAGGTGTGCAAGTGAGACTGGGGAGAAATAAAAAATAAATAGTGTAATTGTTATCTGTAAGTGGTTCAAAGTTTTTGTTTTTTGAGCATGTACACTGAGAGGAGGGCATGACTGCAATGATGTGTACATAATTATCATAGCTACAGCTAAAATCCATTTAATTGGCTGAGCTTCAAAGAGGAAGTTTACCTGACGTATAGTGTAGAATAGCTGGTAAGTAAAAATCTGCTTTTTTTGTGTGTTTGTTTTTATATAAAACATTCTGCTTGGATAGGGAGAGTTTGTGATATTTGAAAATACATTTTGCTTTAATTAAATTGCTAAACTTTAGAGTCAGAGACTTATCAATGAGGGATACGTACAGTGGAAAGGAAGCCCTGGAAACAGAGTTAAGAGGACAGATACCAGCAACAGAATCAGATACTAGGCCAGCATGATCAGAAAAAGAAAGTCACCAGCCAACAAAGGTAGAAAAAAATCGTTTTATTTTCATTTTAGTGTTTGGAATATGTCCACTTTGAGAATTTACATCTGCTATCTTATTTTGCAATGTATAGCAGTCTCCAAGAGACTGGGCTCCCAGTGAGCCAGGGAGGTCAGACTGTGTAAATGAGATGAAGAGACCCCCCCCCCCCCCCCCCCCCCCCCCCACACTGTAGCAAAGACAGGAACATGCATAATCAAAGCTTAGGTCTCTGCAGTTACAAGGGCTGGCCATTCCTAATTATGCTAATAGTTTTTAATAGGCTAAGTCCCACTGAAAAGCCTCTGTATAAAGGCAGTGCTTTCTCTGGAGAGCAGTGTTAAGAAACAGCAGGAATTGTGTTTATTTTTTTAAACTGCTTTCCTGTGTAAGCTAATTTACAGTTTTCTAGTATATGCTTGACATTGAAGGGTGTGGTAGACCCTTTTGTCAGGTCTGGCTGGGCCTGTAGTTTTCAGTCTAAAGGAAAGACAGGTAGCAATGGAGAAACATCTAATGAAGAAGCGAGATGGGGGGGGGGGGGCACCAACTGATAGTCTGCAGGGGGGCACCAGAGACCCTTGGCACGGCCCTGTGGCTTGGTACCTTTGATTGAACTAGGCTGCGGAATACTTCCCTTGGGAAGAAAGGTTTGATTCTTTTAAGTTTCCACATTGCGTAGAACATTTTCTTTGCTGTATTTTTGGCATGTTCTTCGAGTGTGAGATTTCGGTCAATTGGGACTCCCAGAATTTTCAGGCTGTCTGAAACCGGAAGTGTGTAGTCTGGGGTGTTTATGGTATTGGGTTTGTTTGTGTTGTATTGTGAGGACACGATGAGACATTGTGTTTTTTTCTGCATTCAATTTTAGTTTGTTTTTTTTGTTGTTGTTGTTACATTTGTACCCCGCACTTTCCCACTCATGGCAGGCTCAATGCGGCTTACATGGGGCAATGGAGGGTTAAGTGACTTGCCCAGAGTCACAAGGAGCTGCCTGTGCATGAAGTGGGAATCGAACTCAGTTCCTCAGTTCCCCAGGACCAAAGTCCACCACCCTAGTTGATCCGGTGGGTCTCCACCCCCCCCCCCAAACCCCCAGAAAACTTTGTGGCCGCCGCCAGCCAAACCTTTTCCCACCTCCCACCCAGCAACGGGGAGGGGGGGGCTGGAGGTCCGGTGGACCTCCGGTCCCCCCGACGATCCCACCCCCTCCATGTTCAGGGAGGGCTGGAGATCCGGTGGGTCTCCAGCCCCCCCCAAACCCCCAGAAATTGTGAAGTGGCCGGCTCCGGCCAAACGCTCTCCCACCCTCCCACCCAGCGACGGGGGGGGGGGGGGGGGTGCTGGAGGTGCGGTGGGTCTCCAGCCCCCCCAAACCCCCAGAAATTGTGAAGTGCCTGCCTCCGGCCAAACGCTCTCCCACCCAGCGATGGGGATGTGGGGGCTGGAGGTCCGGTGGACCTCCAGCCCACCCCAACTCCTCCCCCCCCAGCGTTCTCCTTTTAATCCCTGGTGGTCCGTGGTGACAACCCCCCTCCCAGCCTCCCTACCTTTCATTGGAGGAGGGACGCAGCCTGCCTCCCTCCTCTTCCAGTCGACGCTGCCGCAAAATGGTGGCGCCCAGCCCCGCCCATTGCATCCTGGGATGCGCTGGGCAGGGCTACAGACCATGTAGCGTCGACTGGAAGAGGAGGGAGGCAGGCCCACCAGACCTCCAGTCCCCGTTGATCGGCTGTTTGACAGGCAGGCTGTTTGACAGGTTTGGGCTTTTGACAGCCCAGACCTGTCAAACAAGTGCGGGAGGATTGTGCTGAGCGCATGCTCGGCACAATTTGCCCACACTTCTACATGATAATCAAAGATAATTGCGCTGCTTAGATTTGCATGCATTATCTTTGATCATCTATGCAGTAAAGCCCTCTGCTGTTCCAGCGCTATTTTTAGAGCACTGTTCGGAACAGCGCGGGGCTTTGGATCATGAGGGCCTAAGTTTGTAACTGAGGCAATGGAGGGTTAAGTGACTTGCCCAAGATCACAAGGAGCAGCAGTGGAATTTGAACTGGCCACCTCTGGCTTGCAAGACTGGTGCTCTAACCACTAGGCCACTTGCTAAGTGGCAATTATCAGTGCTGATTGGCTTGTTAACTAATTAAGTTGCATGTGCATATCCAGAATATGACTGGATTTGCGTGCACAACTTAAATCGCGCTGTATAGTATCTGAGGGTATATGGCTAAAGGCAGAATAGAAACATCCTAATAGAATGGAATAGATTTATTGGGTGTATAAAGCCCAATTGGACAAAAGAGTTTTAGCTATTGTGATACTTTGGATTATTGAAATGCTATATGACTGTTAAGCACCCTCGAAGGCTTCAGTTAATCCTGAATGTACTAGGTTTTAGCCATTTGAGTGCACATCCATTGTTACACCAACTTCACTGACTTCCAATTAAGAAACAATGTTTATTTTAATTGTGAACTGCTTCAATTGTGTTCATTAAAAACTTGTATAAATAAATAAGTCACTTGTTATTTTATTTGTGTTTTATTTGCAAAAACCATTATACTTGAAGAGTAAGATTACGAATTTATGTTCCAACATGTAATTTAAGATTTTGCCATTCCACTTTATTGGAGATTGCTCCTGTTCATAAGGAAGTTTGGAGGTAAAAGGCATTTAGTTGTGTGGGTCCTTTTATATTGGAATAAACTGCTTTTGGAATTGAGATTGTCCCTTTTACCTTTTGCAAAAGGCTTGAAAATATTTTTGTTCTCTAATATTTAATTTTTGTACTTGTTTGATCTCTGTTTTTCTTCTTTGATTGTTTTTATTATTGATGTAAACCATTTTGAATGATTTTATTCTAACAGTGATACAAATCTTATATACATCTATAATTAGATATACTTATTTATTTAGATTTTGCTCACACTCTTTCAGTGGTAGCTTAAAGTGAGTTACATTCAGGTACACTGGGTATTTACCTGTTGGGTTCAAAATCTAACTTTGTACCTGAGGCGATAAAGGGTTAAGGTACTTGCCAAAGACCACAAGGAGCAGCTGTGGGATTTGAACCAGCCACCTCTGGATGTCAAGACCTTAACCACTAGGCCACTCCTCCACTCTGCAACTTAGAAGAAACAATGTGCAGAAATAGGTGTGGTTATCACCTATAGAGATGGGTGTGATTATAGAAATTGGTATCGTATTCCGTACTATGCAAGTGCTGGTGATTCTATGGTATAACTCAGGCTAGAGTTTCTGCAAGGCAATACCACTTCAGCGCATTCCAACATGCATTAATGCATATTATTTACTGCAGGTCCCATTTTATTCAGTGAGATCTATTTACTAATAACATGCACTAACAGCGTTAGTGCATGTTCACATGGTAGCTCACTAATAAATCTAGCCCTTTGGCATCCTGGAAAAGGACATGCACTATCCTCAGTACCCCCTGGAAGAGGGAATAAGAATCCGGCACTTACGCACACAGGTGGGCTGCGTCCCTGCCCACATTTGGTTGGACAGACACACCCGGGAGGGGAGTCCTTGGCGATCGTAGCCTCCATCGCAGAAATAATTGCAGGTGGCCCCATAGTTATTGCCTGCCGAGGTGCAAGTGATGTAGCCATGGAGAGGTGGTTTCAGAACAGGGCATCTGCTCACTGTAAAAAGAGGGAAAAGCACATGGTAGGTGTATTGTACACATAGGCTGACCATGACATGTGGTTGTCCTAGTTCTGTTACCTTTTCCAGCTTCCACTGGAACCTAGAGCAAGTCGTTTAACTCTTCAGTGTTCAGACTTCTGTGCTAAGCACCATGGGATAATACAGTTCTTTCTATATCAAAGAAATTCTGATAATTAACGTGAGGGGTAAAATTAGCATGGAACTGTACTTAGTGGGAGGGAAGGAATGCTGGAATTTGGGTGGGATTAGGGGTTCATGTGCAGGTTTTATAGAGATGTCGAGTAATAGAGACACCAGCTTTCATCTTTAAGGATTGACAACCTAGCAATTTAGGGATTATATAATAGTAAAGCGGTTGCAAATTCTGCAGGTGCTTTTATCTTTGGAATCTGCACCAGTAATCAAAGCAAAGTATACTGGGAGTTTTGTTTTGGTTCTTGCCTAAGGAACAATTATGCACAGAGATCTGTGTCGGATTTTTGGAACAAAATTACACTTGTCAATCAGAAGTGCATGTGAGATTTCATTGTTCATGCTGCCTCTTCTCCAGGAAACGCTTCAGTACACATGTTGTTGGGCAAGGCATATACCTGTGCCCCGCACAGAAGGTGGGCAATAATCAGAGTCCATTTGTGTAGATAAAACAGTATTTTATCTATAGATAAAGCTTTCATTATTGCCAGTCCTAGGAATATTCTTTCATTATGCCCTTCAAAGTTCAACCAGTTCAAAGCATATGTTATATAGACAACTTTAGCTTGCCCCCTACATAGAATCAAGGAGGGAGCAGAGAACATCTGGAAATACTGAGAACAGGTAAAACATGGCCTCCAGCACTGAATATCAAGGTTAGTGCGGCAACCCCGAAGTTAAACGAGCACCGGCCGATATTCAGAGACAGTTAACTCAACGGATAAAGCCAGGGTAGCCTTTTTGCTGTCCTAAATGTATTTGCGTACTAAAGGTTCCTTTTACAAAGCTGCGGTAGAAAGTGACCTTAGCATGCCCTCCATTAGGCTCATTTTTACCGCAGCTGGAAAATGGCTGATTTTCCAAATTAATAGCCATGCGTTAATGTTGCCATTAGCACATGACCATTAACAAAAATTAGTGCATGAGCCCTTACTGCCACCTACTTTGTAGGTGATAAGGGCTCATATGCTAATCCTGTGCTAATCAGTTAGTGCACAGCAATGCCAATGTGCTGATTAGCGCAGAAACAGCCACTCTATGCCTCCAGACACACCCCCCTCTAGGTGTGGATAGCGTGCACACATTTGAAATGTACTGCGAGATGCCTCAATGCCCCGTGGTAAGCCCTTATCAGCTGTGCTAAGCATGCATTATTGCTTACCGCAGCTTAGTAAAAGGACGCCTTAGCCAGTTGGCGGACTGAATATTGCCACTAAGGGCCAGATTCTATATATGGTGCCTAGAAAATCCATGCAGAAAACATTTCTGCTAAGCCTATTCTATAAGGGGTGCCTATATTTAGGTGCTGTATATAGAATACACTTAATTGATACCCAAGTGCCTAAAACTACGCATCTCCATTTACACAAATGAAAACATGAAATAAATCCTGGCGCATAGATTTATTTATTTGTTACATTTGTATCCCAAATTTTCGCACCTATTTGCAGGCTCAGTGTGGCTTACATAGTACCGTAAAGGCATTTGCCAAGCTGGTATGAACAAATACAGTAATGTTGTGGTAGAATAAGGTTCGTGTGTACAGACACATTAGGGAATCGTAGAGAGGAAGAGTTATTATATGTCCATTACGAGCTTTGGTTTAGTTGTGTTGCAGGGTCCAGGCATTTAAGTTGGGTTGGTAGGGTATGCCTTTTTGAACAGGTTAGTTTTTAAAGATTTCCGGAAGTTTAGGTGATCATAAGTTGTTTTCATGTCTTTTGGTAATGCGTTCCACATGGGACCATATTCTATAACTACAAGTGTAAATTTTGGAACACCGACAATACATCCATTTCCCTGCCCACAACCATGTCTCTTTTTACCTGCACACATTAGAATGTAGGTGCAGTGCGTTACAGAATATGCGTAGCAAGTTATGCGCATAAATTCTAATTATTGCCAATTAATGCTCATTATTTATTGCTTAAGACTGTTAACAATACTGATTGGTTTGTTAAGTCAATTAAGTTACATGCATTGTTACAGAATATGCTTGGATTTTGGCGTGGAACACTAGGCGTGTTATAGAGAATCTGGGGTAAACGACTAAGCAGTGGCTACGCCCAAACTCCACCCCTGGACCATCCCTAACCTAGCTGGTCAGAGAATGTCTGGTTTAGCAATATTCAGCAGCAGAACTACATGGTTAAATGTCACTGCATATCAGCAGCCAGCCAGCTCAGCGGGATTTAACCATGCAGGGGCCTCTCCTCCCTTTGAATATTGACCCCTTTATAATCTGCATCAATATGGAACCACCATTATGTAGAAAGAGCAGTATGATAGAATAAAGCCACAGTTTCAGAACAGCTCAGCCTTCCTAAAGAAAAGGCCACAAGGGGAAAGAAAAGGACACAGGAGGGAGAGGGAGAAGTTGTAATGGTGGTGTTCTTCGGCCAGCTGCCCCCTATTTACTACAGCAAGTTAATACAGACAGAAAACCAAAAACTAGCTGATCTGGCCTTAATGGCTATTGGCTATCTTTGTGAAATTCAGACTTCTATCCAGGGGAGGCAGGAGGCCCAGAAGGAGCTGAGTACGCATATTTTCATTCATTCATTTAGATTTCACTCATGCCTTTTCAGTATTTGTTCAAGGTAAATTATAGTCATGTAGAGAAGTTATTTCCCTGTCCCCAGAGGGTTTAAGAGTTTACAGTCAAGTTTGTGACTGAACCCCAGCTTCCCTGGTCCTAATGGTCCCTACCTTGTACCTTGACAGTGAACTTGCAGCTGGCTTTGTTGTAAGCTCGATCGTAGGCAGTGTAGCGGATAATATGTTCCCCTTCTGGGAGTTCTGAACCAGGTTCTGGACCTTGTAGTTTCACTCTGGAGAACATACAAATATACAAACCCAAATATTAAAAAGCATGAATGCAATGGCAAATTGTCCCTCTTTCTCTCTTCTTCTCTTTCCTGAGAATAATATCCTGAACCGCCCCCCCCCCCACACAAAAAAAACAGACTATTGATAAGGAACATAAGCCCAATTTCATTTATGCTCCAGTACCAATGATCACAGTTGCTCTCTTTCTCCTCACATCTCCACAACTAGATTTCCTCTCTACTTGTCCCATGCTTTCTTGAATTCCATTATTGCTTTTCTCTCCAGCACCTCCAACAGGAGGCTGTTCCATGCATCCACCACCTTTCTGTGAAGAAATGTTTTGTGATGTTGCTCCTAAGTCTAACTCCTTAGGGTGGGGAATGGAGCAGAAGCCTTTTGTGATTCTTGTGCAGAATTTATTCTCATGTCGCCCTCACAGTACTGACAGCTTACACATAGAAGGGAGGCGCTCCTTTCTGTGCATTGCATGGAATGCTCATTATAATACTAACTAGGAAAAAAGGCCCGTTTCTGACACAAATGAAATGGGCGCTAGCAAGGTTTTCCTCGGAGTGTGTGTGTTTTACAGAGTGTGTGTGAGAGTGAGTGTGTGATAGAGAGAGAGTGAATGTGTGAGTGTGTGTGACAGAGAGAGAGAGTGAATGTGTGAGTGTGTGTGACAGAGAGTGAGACTGTGTGCGAGAGTGTGTGTGTGTGTGTGTGTGTGTGTGAGAATGAGAGTGTGTGCCAGGGGCCCCCTCCCTCCCTCCCAGTTTCAGGGTCCGGCTGCCCCCCTCCAAGTTCCAGGGTCATTGCCCCCCTCCCCCTCCCTCCCAGTTTCAGGGTCACCCCCCTCCCTCCCTCCCAGTTTCAGGGTCCGGCTGCCCCCTCCAAGTTCCAGGGTCGTTGCCCCCCCCTCTCTCCCTCCCTCCCAGTTCCAGGGTAGTTGCCTCCCTCTTCCCCCCCCCCTCCAGCCACCCTGTGATGTTTAAGTGAAAAATTAGGGAGCTGTGAGTGTGTGTGTGTGTGTGTGTGTGTGAGAATGAGAATGAGAGTGTGTGCCAGGGGCCCCCTCCCTCCTGGTTTCAGGGTCCGCCCTCCCACCCACCCAGTTCCAGGGTCGTTGCCCCCCTCTCTCCCTCCCTCCCAGTTCCAGGCTAGTTGCCCCCCCTCCAGCCACCCTGCGATGTTTAATTGAAAAATTAGGCAGCTGTGTAGTGTAACAAAACGCACCTGCAACGTTGTGAAGCTGACTCCGTGGCTTCATTGAAGTGAAGGGTTGGTAAGGTTCATCTGATTCGTGAGTTTGCAACCATCTCTCTCGGCCCCGCCCTCGAGCCTCTGATAGGTCCGCCGCCCTCAACGTCAAAACATGATGATGTCGCGGACGTTAAAACGTGATGACGTCGAGGGCGGCGGACCTATCAGAGGCGGGAGGGTGGAGCCGAGAGAGATGGTTACAGATTCACGAATCTGATGAACCTTATGAACCCTTCACTTCAGTGAAGCCACGGAGTCAGCTTCAGAACGTTGGAGGTGCTTTTTATTATAGTAGAGATTAGCTCATTTTAATACATTTGCATTGGGTTCTCGGTAGCTGCTATGGCATGCAGTTAAAGCCATGCAAAACCCCTTTGGTACAAAATAAGTACCTGTATATATGTAAACCACTTTGAATGTAGTTGCAAAATACCACAGAAAGGCAGTATATCAAGTCCCATTTCCCTTTCCCCTTTGTGTATTAGACGTTACATAACATTTGCTTTAGACCAGCTCCAACAGTTCTACAGCAAACGTTGCAATCACGGTAAGCTTTGTGCATTGGCCCCATAGTAACATAAAGAACATTCTTTCCTTTAAAAGAAAGTTTTTCTTGTGAATGTACTTACTTTACTTTACACTGTTTGATTTTTTTGCCACCAAAACAGCCTGAGGCAAATTACAAATTAAATTTACACATAATCTAACCCTTCATAAAAAAAATACCAATAATCCTTAAGGATCTAATTCCTCTTAATCCTTTCCTGAAAACTTATCTTATAAAACCATGCTTTCAGGCATTTAAAAAATTTTTTGTGGCATTGAATTTGTCAGAGAAATATTTGAATGTTTCTATCTTATCTCCCCTGTCTCCTCTAGACTATAAATTTTTAAGCCTCATTTCACATGGCTTTCAATGTAAGTGTGAACCATTTTGTAGCCATTTTCTGGATTCCATCTTTACCCTATTTACTCCTGCTGGAATTCTGCGCAACTGTGGAGCTCAAATTCCCCAGCCATATAGAATTCAACATTTTTGTGCAGCCCCCTGCCGCCACCCCCAAGCTTTTGGTGCTGGTTGGCTGGCTGGTTCCCCTGCCACCCCTGAGCCTCAGTAGGTCCTCCCTGGGCCTATCTGAGCATGCCCTGGTGGTCTAGTGGCTTCTTCAGAGGCAGGAAAGAACCCCACTCTTTCCTGCCTGCTGTCGCTGCTCTTTGGCTGGGGCCCTTGCTTCTTCAAATTGGCCACAAGACTTCAAGCGGTAATCTCATGAGACTGCTGCAGGAAGTCTTGGTGGCCATTTGGCAAAAGCAGCGGCACTTGCCCAGAGAAGCAGCAGTGGGAAAGAAAGAGTGGGGTTCTTTCCTGCCCTGAAAGAGGTACTACCAGTGCAGCTCCTCCTCCTCTTACTTCACAGGTGAATGCAGAGGCAGCTGAAAAAAATACAGATGATGTGTAGGTGCTGGGAAGGAGGGGGCTGCAAAAAAAAAAAAAAGGTGGAGGGAGGGATTGTAAAAAAGGTGGAGGGGTGGAAGGAGGGCTGTAAAAAAATAATGTGGAGAAAGGGAAGGAGCTGTAAAAAAGGGTGGATGCTATTTGTGGGTGCAGAGAGGGAGGGTACTGTAAAGTAAGGTGGAAGCTGTGGAGGGAGGGGGCTGTAAAAAAAGGTGGAAGCTGTGGAGGGAGGGGGCTGTAAAAAAAGGTAGATGCTGTGGATGGAGGGAGGGAAGGAAGTGGGTTGTAAAAAAGCTATGTATGGGTGCATGGAGGGAGGGGGTTGTAAAAAAAGGTAGATGCTCTATGTGTGGGGGGACGGTAGGAGGGGCAGTTAAAAAAAAAGGGTGGATGCTGTAAGTGAGTGGTGGGAGGGAAGGGAAGGAGACAGTGAAAAAGGTAGCTGCTATGTGTGGGGGAAGAGAGGGGGCTGTAAAAAAGGTGAATGCTATGTGTGGGTGTGGGGAGGGAGGGAGGGGTCTGTAAAAAAGGTGGATGCTATGGGTGCTGGGATGCAGGCTGGGAAAAATATCGATGGTATCTGTGTACAGGGAGGAGGGCTGCAATATTGGTTAAATTATGACAAATAAACTTGCAGAATTTTTAATTTTTTGCACAGAATTTAGATTTTTGTGGTGCAGAATTCTGGCAGGAGTACCTTTTTATATCCTTTCAAAGCTACAAGCTCCAGCACTGGACACAGTATTCTAGATGTTGTCTCATCAATGACTTTATTATATAGAAGGCTGCTAAAAAACCGTTTGTCTCTCACCTTGTAATGATGCCATCAGCAGAGTCTTTTACTTGTGGTGGGTTCCAGTTCACCAGCGCCGTCAGCTTATTGGGCTCAGCCAGCTTCTCTCGGGAGGGAGGGCACCGAATCTTTGGAGGCTCAAGGTCTTCAAAAATACAACAACATATCCAGAATAAACTCCAGGAAATCACAGATAAAAACCAGTGCAAATATCTCTGATTAAATCCCAAGGGAAACTGTGATATTTTCAAAGCAGAAAAACCTGAGGCCAATCGTCCCTGCTCCTTATGGATTGCTTCCTCAGATGGACTCTCAGGCCTCATTGTTTCTAACTTAACCTCTTCTTCCAGGGTTTTGTTTGTGTTTCTTTTCTATCTGCCTGTATGTCTTATTAGAATGTAAGCTTCGTAAAGCAAGGACTGCTTATTAAGGTGCACAGCCAAAATAATTTCAATTTGTTTAGTTTCCTTGTTTATTGGAATTTTCATTTTGCTACTTTTTTTCATTTGGGGTAATATCATAACTAATGCACACTCTTTGGAAAGAGGGCATATTCCCTGGGATTCTATGTAGCATACCAGTATTTCCGCATGGAAATCGAAGCGTATTCTATAACAATGCACAGAAGCTAATTGGTTAAAAAGCTAATTAGAGCTGATAACTGCATGTTAACAACAAATTATCAGCACTAGTTGGCATTAATTAGAATTTACACGCACTACTAGCTAAGTATATTCTGTAACGTGATGCGTGTAAATTCTAAGTCGTGTAGTTGAAAATGGGGTGTGGCCATGGGTGTGGAATGGGCAGGTTGTGGGCATATCTAAAATCTATGCACGTTGTTATAGAATCCATCTGCTCTGCGCCTAATTTAGGTGTCGGGATTTACACCAGGTTTTACTTGGCATAATTGGCCACAACTAAATTTTTCCACGTGGACTGGTGTTGGTGTATTTTATAAACAGCGCAGAAATTTAGCTTATTCTATACAGTATGCCTAAATTAAGGTGTACTTTATAGAATATACTTAACCAAATTTCTAGGTGTGATATATAGAATCTGTCCATTAAAGGTTTTTCCTTTTCTGTCAGGCAAAAAACAACATGAAATGACATCTGGGAAATGTTGTTGCCTTGTTCCATATCATTTCAAATGAATGCATTACCTTTAAGGATTGTTTTAATATCATGCATGTTTTATTGTGATCTGCTGTGGATAAAGGAAGAATATAAATTGTTGAAATAAATAAATTATGTGAGTCTGTAAAGTGCGGTATACAACTGGTAGCACAAAGCAAATAATAATAGTAATAACCCCCCCCCCCCCCCCCCCAAGGAAACAGTGCTGCAAAGGAGACAATGATCTAAACTAGAGCAGTGGTTCTCACACCTGTCCTGGGGAACCTTCAGCCAGACAGGTTTTCAGGATAACCACAATGAATATGCATGCGAGAGACTTGCAGGCCTACGTCCTCCATTACAGGCAAATCTCTCTCATGCATATTCATTATTACTAACCCCAGTAATCACTTATATCCATATATATACAATATATATGGATATAAGTGATTACTAGGGTTAGTAATAATAATATGTAATCAGATTGAAATTTGGGAACTCAATAAAGATTTTATGCATATTCATTAGGGATATCCAGAAAATCCAACTGGCTGGTAGGCCCCCTGTACAGGTCTGAGAACCACTGTACTAGAACATATATCCTGGATAAACTCAAGGGGACAGTGATACACACCAGAACAGACATCCAGGTAGATCCCAGGTAAACTGTGAGGTCCTGCACCAGCTCCAGTTGATTCA
The DNA here is from genome assembly GCF_901765095.1 of Microcaecilia unicolor. Taxonomy (NCBI): domain Eukaryota; kingdom Metazoa; phylum Chordata; class Amphibia; order Gymnophiona; family Siphonopidae; genus Microcaecilia; species Microcaecilia unicolor. The sequence goes on from NC_044037.1 coordinate 74,595,141, forward strand.
GAATGCAGCAAGCAGCAAGACTCATAGAAGGTTGCAAGCGACGTGACCACATCACACCATTTTTGCAAAACCTTCATTGGCTACCAGGGCTACATTTAAAACCCTATGTCTGATCTTCAAGGCCCTGAAAGGAAATGGCCCCAAGTATATGAAGAATAGGATGATCCTCCACACACCGCCAAGGACACTAAGGTCCTCCCAAGGACTTTCACTAACTACACCCTCTCCAAAAGACATTAAATGATGTGATACCTGCAAGCGAGCCTTCTCCGGAGTAGCCCCCATACTCTGGAATGCATTGCCTGAAAGGCTCCGCTTAACACAAGACTACCTCTACTTCAGGAAGCAGGTGAAAGCTTGGCTCTTCAACCAAGCCTTTAACGGAAGAAGTAACTAACTTGTTAGTCTCACTCACACACACAAGGATTGACTCGGGCTGCACATACTGCAGCGGGACATGTTTATCCACTCCTAACCTAGCTGAGATAATATTTAACCATCTCTGACCTCACGTGTAACTTTCTTCAAATCAATTACCTTACTTTCTAATTCTTCCTACTTTCTTACTCATCTATATGTTACAACTTTGCCTTACCCCTCACTACCAATTATAATGTTCTAGCACAAATTGTGTTGTCATTGCAAGTAGTACACCATGCCATACTTTGTATTGTTGTTCGAATATTTTTACTGCTCTAATTGCCTCCTGGCTCATGTTTGATCTATTCTTACTGTATACCGCCTTGAGTGAATTCCTTCAAAAAGGCGGTAAATAAATCCTAATAAATAAATATATATATATACACCATGACAGACTCCAGGCAGTAGTAAGACTTGTATATGTGGAATTTACCTACACATATTGGCTCAGTGCCACTCCACTTTCCATCCTCCGTGCAGGTTCGACTACGATCCCCCTCTATGACATACCCAGGAGCACATGTGTAATCACAGCGAGAGTCCACATGAACTCCGATAGAGCAGTAGTAGGAGCCATTCGGCAGTGCCGGCAGCACATAGCAGCGGATTCCTAGACGAGAAATAATATCAGCAACGCAGAAGACGCTAATATGATTCACAAACATCAAGCAGTAGCTCCTTGTGACTCTGGGCAAGTCACTTAACCCTCCATTGCCCCATATAAGACGCATTGAGCCTGCCATGAGTGGGAAAGCACAGGGTACAAATGTAACAAAAACAAAAAAAAGACAAAGGAAGTGGATCATACAGGAACAGTGAAGCCTAAAAGAAGTCCTATTCTGGGAAAATTTTAGTGAATCAGGCCATAACGTTTTGAATGCTGATCGTTTTTAACATGTGTTAGGACTGTGTGTATGTATGTGGGGTTTTTTTTTTTTTTTTTTAAGAAGTATCTGTGGCAAACTTCTCCTGAAACAATGGACCGTTCTTATGAAATCCATCAGTTTCAGATTTCTTTATCTGTCACTGTTCTGTTCAGTGTTCAATTCTTGTCACCGTATCTTAAAAAAGATATAATGGAATTAGAAAAGTTTCAAAGAAGATTGACCAAAATGATAAACGGGATGAAACTCCTCCCATATGAGGAAAGGCTAAAGAGGTTAGGGCTCTTCAGCTTAGAAAAGCTTAGGGCTGAGGGGGAATACGATTGAGGTCTACAAAATCCTGAGTGGGTGCAGAACAGGTAGAAGTTAATCGATTTTTCACTCTTTCAAAAAGCACAAAGCCTAGGGGACACTCAATGAAATTACATGTAAATACTTTTAAAACAAAAAGGAGGAAATATTTTTTCACTCAAAGAATAGTTAAGCTCTGGAACTTGCTGCCGGAGGATGTAGGTAACAGTGGTTATCACATCTGGGTTTAAAAAAAAGATTTGGACAAGTTCCTGGAGGAAAGGTCCATAGTCTGTTATTGAGATGGACATGGGGGGAGCCACTGCTTGCCCCAGGATTACTAGCATGGAATGTTGCTACTAATTGGGTTTCTGCCAGGTACTTGTGACCTGGATTAGCCACTGTTGGAAGCAGGATACTAGGCTAGATGGACCATTGGTCTGATCCAGTATGGCTATTCTTATGTTCTTATATACACTATTAGCAAAGAGTTTACATTCTTTACCAAAAATGTGTACTCTATTGGCAGAGTACACACTGTTTCAGAAGAGTAACTATTAACCACACACACACACACACACACACACACACACACACACACACACACACACACACACACACACACACACACACACACACACACACACACACACACACACACACACACACACACACACACACACACACACACACACACACACACACACACACACACACACACACACACACACACACACACACACACACACACACACACACACACACACACACACACACACACACACACACACACACACACACACACACACACACACACACACACACACACACACACACACACACACACACACACACACACACACACACACACACACACACACACACACACACACACACACACACACACACACACACACACACAAAAAATTTGTTTTATTCTTGTCATTTTGGGCTAAAAAACAACATGAGAAACTTCACTGATATTTCTCATGTCAATTCACACAAATGTATAGTAGTCCAAACAAAGGAGTAGTGTGACCAGCAAGGCCTTTGTTTGGAATTGACACAAATGCACATCCATAATAAATGCTGTTAGACATGCAGTGGGTGGGGTGAGCAGCATCTAAGGCTCATGCTGATAAGGATGCAGCTTGTGAGGCACCCACGAGATACACGCTGCTAGGGGTATAGCTTGTGAGCTCCACACACGTTGGGAGGAAATCAATAAATGGCACCCAAAGGTAGGTACCGAGATGATCTGCGTCAATCTAGTTTTCTGTAAGGGGCACTCTGCATGGAACGACACTTACAGAATACTAGTTTAGCACACATTTCATGTCTAACCCTGGGCTGAGCATTTAGGCCTGCCAAAGGCTGGTGTAAATACTCACACCCAACTAATGGCAGTTAGACGTACAAATGCAGGTATTCTATAACATCGAGCCTAAATTCTGGGAATGCCCCTGACCTCCCAAGCCCCACCCATGGCCACGCCCCCTTTGAAATTGTGTGCTATGAAATTTAGGCACACATGTTTATAGAATAGGGTGCAGGGCAGATCCTAAATATTGACAATTAAGTGCTTGTTAATACAAATAATTGATTATTAGCATCTAATTAGCTAATTAGTTTACCCACAGATCTATAACCCATGCCCAAACTTGCACAACCAACTTCGGGCAACCTATACAGAATTCGGTGGATGGTATATGCTGTTTTGGCATATATCATGTGAGCAGTACATAGACTGGGTGAATCTCTTCATAAAGGCAGTTAATAAATCCCAATAAATAAATAAATAAAGTACACACTGTTTGGGATTCAGTCTATGTGGATTTACACACAGTGCCCTTTTAATGATGGTTTTGTTATTTCACACCAGGACAGTCATGCTGTCCCTCACACACACTTACTTCGACAGTAGGTGATCCCTGACCAGCGGCGGCTTGCCAGGCACTGCACAGACCTGGATCCTATCAGCCGGAATCCATAGTCACATGACAGTAGGCAGCGAGTCCCCAGGGTGCTGTGGTAGGTCCCTCCCTGTGGAGAGTAACAAGCTACCTCACCATCAGGGAGGTTTAAAGTGTAACACCATCGAGGGGCTAAAGACAGGGGGAAAGAAGAGTGATCAATACTCTGTTATACATAAGGCTGTTTTCGAGGATGTGGGGGGGGGGGGGTCAAGGGGTTAGGGGAGTGTTATCTTTACATAGGCCAGACAGGTTTCACCCTTCCACATATCTGAAAGTGAATCACAGGAGATAAGGATACACTCCCTAGATTTAAATTACTCCTATGGAAAAGCAGGACAGACAGACAGAAAGAAAGAAAGAAAGAGAGAGTAGCTTTTTAACCCTTCCAACAGCCTCAAGAGACACAATTCCAGGGCATTTGCAGAACACAAAGTACAAAGAAACTTGGTATGTATTTCAGTATGTGACAAAGGTTTCCATTGGTGATGTCCTGGGATTTGATCATCATTTTTTATGGGAACTGAACTGAAAAAGATTAGGAACCGCTCTTTGTAAAACTCTCCTAATCTCGTCCACCTTCCTAAAGGCACTGCTCCAACTCAAGCATGGCTGGTCAGGAACTGCAGGGCCAGTACCTCAAGCAATGACCATCATGACTGCTTTTATTGACTTTAACCAAACTGCTTGATACCCTCAGAGGACAGGGCCTCAGACCTACATGCTTTCTTCTGTCAACCTCTATGAAATGTCAGCATTGTAAATTGCAGTTGGGTCTGACACAGCTGGAGATACGGCCCGGTAAGTGGGACTGTCATTAGAATAGGGGGCTGCTTGACTATCTTACCTCGGTAGTCCAGGAAAGGAGTGCGGGGAACCTCTTCAACATGTACCTCATTGTGAAGGCTTTCATCAGGGGAATACCCAGAACCTAAGAAGAGGGAGAAGATGGCAGATAAGACCCAACCTCTAGACTGTGGTTAGCAATTATGCTCATCATTTAATTTTTGAGTGTTTGTGCATTGCTCCATGATCAGGAAGGTCACAGAGAAAGGGTTCAAGTGGCATCATATATCATAACTCCTAGGAGTTATTTGCACCACATTGAAAGTCATCCACCTACTCCATTTTATAATCACTCAGTACACAAGCTGGGCATGTGAAAGGGCAGTTAGGCAGGTAGAGTACTGAGTAGTGTATTGCAGGAGTCCATGGTAGCCAGCAAAATATTTATAACCCTCACTGCCCTTAGGCAGGTGGACAACTGGATGACTTGTCCACCTCCAAAAAAGATGGGGCAGTGTAACAGCTGATGAAGTAAAATTAGTGACTCACACAGCGAGGTGGCTACCCAAAGGTACTTGTTACTCTGCTTATTGGCAAATCCACCCCTGTGGCAGGGGCTCAGTAGCCCAGGCCTTCTGTTGTAGCCTCAGTCATGCAGTAAAAGCTGTAGGGGTGATTGGAGGTCTGATGCTGCCAAAAATCTTTCCAGTTAGGTGCAGACTGACATCACTGTGTCCCTCAATGGATTTTTTTTAGCCTGCATTTCCAAATCATGCTCAAGGTAGCTTACAGCGCTATTAGAATTTAGGTACAATAAGTTCCTGCTCATAAGAGTTTACAATCTGCATGAGACATACAATGACTTTCTTAAGGTCATAAAGAATGTCTATGAGAGAAATCGAATTTGAATCCTGGTTTCCCTGATTCTCATCCTGTTGCTTTAACTAGTAGCCCACACCTTCTTTGGATCCAATGCAATCCAGGCCTGTGAAAGTAAGGCTGCTGAGCCAGCTGGTATTTGGGTGTCCTCAAGGGAGGCCAGCAGCCAGTTTTCTGGTGACCACTGGCCTCTGGAGTGAAATGGGTTTCCCACTTCCGCTCCCCACCCACTGACCTCTTTCTTTTTAAAAAGCATTCACTGTGAGATTAGCTTGATCTTGGCATTTTGCAGCAGAATAAGCTGTGGAAGGGATACAGGGCCAGGAACTGAGTCTGTGCATGCTCCGTCACCTCCTGCTAAGAGTGTGAGAATTGCAGAGCTTGAGAAAGGAGCATATGCAGACTCTGTTCCCAGTATCATATGCTTTCTTAAGCATGGTGGTAACAGCAGGGGCACTCTGTGTGGTCCAAGAGTAGTGGTAGAGTAGCAGTGGAAGCAGGAACAAACTAGGAGCAGCAGCAACATGGTGAAAGGATGCAAGAATACATTTAAGGGTCGGATTAAGGCCAATTGATGACGTAAACTCAGCCCAACAAGGGTGCCCCTGACTAGACATTAACTCAATAAGTGCTGAGGAATATCATTATTGTACAAAACAAATCATATATATTTATAATGATTAGAAAAATACTGAAATTTATGTTCGCTAATGGGTGTGGCAGATGGCAATGAAAGAGTTAAGGGCATGATAGCTAGGGGAAAAACTCTGTGGTGCCCCAAGCATGCTTATTTTGCTTAATGGTTAATCCTGGGCTGACACCATGTTTGAATGATACTGTAACCTCTCAAGAAGAGGCACGTTAAAAATGGCAGGACACATAGGGGTGATTCAAGTAGACACCTACATTTGTATGCCAGTTACATGCATAAATACTGGTATTTATTTATTTACTTTTACATTTATAGCCCACTTTAATCTCAAAGTGGGTTACATAAAATATCACAAAACAACAGATTATAATCCAAAAAAGCAATATTGTATGCTGCAAGAAGGGCTGTAGGACAGTCCAAGGACTAAATTTCCATAAAAGGCAAGAAAAAGATCTAGGTGTCATTGTAGACAATACGCTGAAATTTTCTGCCCAGTGTGTGGCAGTGGCCAAAATAGGATGGTAATTAAGACCAAGAATACTATAATACCTCTGCATCACTCCATGATGCGACCTCACCTTGAATATTGCATTCATTTCTGGTCACCGTATCTCAGAGGGTAGGGTTAAATGGCCATTTTTCTCCATGGGGGAAGGTGAATAGTGGAGTGTTGCAGGGATCTGTACTGGGACCGGTGCTATTTAACGCGATGAGTGAGGTGATTAAATTTGCAGATGACATGAAACTATTCAAAGTTGTCAAAATGCATGCAGATTGTGAAAAACTTGCAGACTGGGCATGCATATGGCAGATGAAATTTAATATAGACAAATATAAAGTGAGGGACGTTGGGAAGAATAATCCAAATCATAGTTATCTGATACTAGGGTCCAGTTTAGAAGTCAGCACTCAAGAAAAAGACCTAGGTGTCATTGTAAACAATACGCTGAAATCTTCTGCCCAGTGTGTGGAGAAAAAGTCCACAAAGCAATACTAGTCATGTAATCTTGGAAAAGCCATCCCTTGAACTCTGGGTTTGAGCAATATGTCATGGTTCTACACCTTGAGATCCTGATGGGTACTTGTGACCTGGATTGGCCATTGTTTGAAAAAGGATGCTGAACTTGGTAAACCTTTGATCAATACCCAGTGTGAAACATCTTTTGAGTGGCATTTTAGAAATGATGTACAAGTTAGAACTGAGATGTACAGGCCAGGATTTCTCAAGTTCTGCTAGTATTTTAGTGAATAGGATCTGCTGACGTAGAGCTTGTTCTAAAATACACGATGAAATGGACATTTACCTTTGGATTCTATATAAGGCGTGGTGAGTAGCGTGCATTAAATTTTGTGCATGGCCAATTTACATGCACTACTCAATTGAATAACGAGCCAATCAATGATGATAATTAGTCGATAACCAATTATCATTACAAATTGGCAATAATTGGAATTTATACATACTTTTTAAGGCATGGGCACTTGTAAATTCTAATGTGTGTAGCTGAAAAGGGGCAGTGGACATATTGGGTGTGTTACTCGAATTTACGCACATTGTTATAGAATTTGGGGGAACACACCTACATTTAGGTGCGGGTATTTAGTCCAGGTTTTCAGTGGCATGAATGGCCGTGCCTAAATGTAGGTGCATTTCCCGGTCCTATGCACTATTCTATACACCTCACCTAACTTTAGGCGCATTATATAGTGGTAGGCTTGTTAATCAGTTGCGTCTAGTTTAGACATCATTTACAGAATCTGGCCCTTATTGTTTATCATTTATTATTTAATAATAACATTTTCTATACCAGCTGGATGTATGTGATCATGGTGGTTTACAAAGTACAATAAAAACAATGTAAAAAGTCTAGACCTATACCAATCACTCAAGACGCCATACATTATACCATTAAAAAACATCTCACGGCTACCCTACACTCAGTTTTCTCCCCAACCTTAAAAATCAGATGTATCAAATGAGTACATGAAAAAATGTGTTTTTAGCCGTTTAAAAAAAAACCATTTGGTAAAGATTCCATGGTGCAAGTCTCTACAGGAAGCTGGTTCCAAAGAGCAGGTACCAGCCCAAAAAAATGCACACTCCAAACGGGCTGAATTAGGTGAAGGAATAACCAACCTGTGAAGGAGTATAGGAGATAGCTAGGGGTCTCAAATAAGGAGATGTGATATCGGAATAAGCTTTACGAACTAATATCAACAATTTATGTGTTGGTTACATACGGCAGGAGCATTCATTTTACAAGCATAAATGTCTAAAATATCAATGGGTCGAAACAGCCACATATGAAACATTAACATAATTCTGTTTAACTTTTAGTCTTAACAAGGTTCAAGAACTCTAATTACCTTTATTATTTTTATATATTGTGGTTTTAGAGGATATTTACTACATTACTATCTACTGTATAATTGTACCTTATGCACTGTAGCCTTCCTACAGACTAGTGTAAGCCACATTGAGCCTGCAATTAGTGGGAAAATGCGGGATATAAATGTATTAAATAAATAAATAAAATAAATAAATGTGTCAGAACATAAATGTTTATACCAGCTATTTTAGAAATATAAATATTTATTCTCCCTGAAGCTCTCACACAGTCAGTTATTCATTGCCAGTTTTGCTTTCCAGGGAGGCATCAACCACCTGGGGACTAAAGTAGCGACCTTCCCTACTCCCTCCATAAGTTCCTATGGGCGTGGTAATCATTAGCGTGCACTAAAAACGCTAGCATACCCTTAGCGCTGCTTATTAAACAGGGCCCTATATGTCTTGGGTAGCAAGTGTAAATCCTGATGTCAATCTGTATGGATATACACATGCCTGAAATGAGGAATACATGTTTATTTTCTAGGCCTGCCCTAGTTCCACCCAAAACACGCCCAGATCACACACTCTATCTGGATTCATATTCGTCTGTCTTAGACATGCACAGTGCCGTAGCGAGGGCAGCTGACACCCAGGGTGGATCGCTGCTGCGCACCCTCCCCCTTTGGAGCACCCCCCCCCCCCCCCCTGAGCACGTACTTACATAGGAAAGCGGCGAGGGACGGGCGGGAGGGCCGAACTGCCCCGAGTGCATGTTGCTGGGAGCTGTGTCAGCTCCGCTGGTTCCCTGCTCTCTCTGCCCCAGAACAGGAAGTAACCTGTTCCGGGGCAGAGGGAGCAGGGAACCAGTGGAGCCGACACCCCCCCCCCCCCCAGTGGCGTGCACCCGGGGCAGACCGCCCCACTGCCCCCCCTTCCTACGCCACTGGACATGCATATCCTAGCATTGTAAAATTGAAATTTAGGGGGGGGGGATATTCAGCCAGTGGCAGTCAGTGATCTTTTCACCACTGACAGGAATATGCCTAGATATTCAATGCTGGGACATGTCCGGTACCGACAGTGAATACCTGGGTATGTGCAGATAGCCAGTGCTTCTCTGGTTAAGAGTCAATATTCAGCCTTTAGCTGGATAAGTTTAACCAGATAAATATAGGGCTGCTAGTTATGTGGTCCTATTTGTCTATCTAACTTATCCAGTTAAGGGCCTGGAGTGGAGGAGTGGCCTAATGGCTAGTGCAGCGAGCTTTGATCCTGGCAACTTGGGTTTGATTCCCACTGCAGCTCCTTGTGATCTTGGGCAAGTCACTTAACCCTCTATTGCCCCAGGTACAAAAACTTAGATTGTGAGCCCTCTAGGGACAGAGAAAGTATCTGTATATAATGTGTACAGTGCTACAAATGTCTAGTAGCAAGAAATGGTTAGTAGTAGGGAAATGGGACTTGATATACTGCCTTTCTGAGGTTTTTGCAACTACATTCAAAGTGGTTTATATATATTCAGGTACTTATTTTGTACCAGGGACAATGGAGGGTTAAGTGATTTGCCCACAGTCACAAGGAGCTGCAGTGGGAAATGAACTCACTTCCCCAGGATCAATGTCCACTGCACTAATCACTAGGCTACTCCTCCACTAGCAACATTCCATGTAGAAGCCTGCCCTTGCAGATCAGCAATGCGGCCGTGTTGCTGATCTGCAAGGGCAGGCTTCTACATGGAATGTTGCTAGTGGAATAGCAACATTCCATGTAGAATCTCCAATAGTAGCAACAAAATCTCAACATTCCATGTAGAATCTCATATAGGGAAAGGGAAATGGAACTTGATATACCACCTTTCTGAGGTTTTTGCAACTACATTCAAAGCGGATTGCATATATTCAGGTACTTATTTTAGACCAGGGGCAATGTAGGGTTAAGTGACTTGCCCACAGTCACAAGGAGCTGCAGTGGGAAATGAGCTCAGTTCCCCAGGATCAAAGCCTACAGCACTAACCACTAAGCTACTCCTCCACTCCTCCAGGCTGAATACTGGCACTTAACCAGATAAGTGTCAACTGTGCCCTCAGACTGTCCACAAGAAAGCCTGCTGACCACTTAGAGGGGATATGAGGTGGCACTATCTGGGTAAATGCCACTGAATATCCCCAGATAGCCAGCTGAGCACCATTTAACCAGGTAGGAGCCTCTGCCATGGTTTTGAATATTAGTCCCTAGCCCCCAGCTTCTATATATTGCGCCTAGATTTCTGCATGGGAATCCAAGTGGATCCCATATCAATGCGCATAACCTAATTGGTTGACAAGCCAATCAGCACTGTTAATTGGATGTTAACAAGCAACTTACGCATCCAGTTTTTCCTACATAAGCACACAACTGTGGAACGCATTACCAAAAGCCTTGAAAACTATGAACGACCACCTAAACTTCCGGAAAACACTAAAAACTAACCTGTTTAAAAAGGCATACCCTACCAATCCAACTTAAATGCCTGATCTCTGCAACACAACAAAACTAAAGAACGTAATGGACATAACACAACTCTTCCGTTGTACGATTCCCTAGTGTGGCTGTGCCACATGAACTTTATCTTACCACAACATCACTTTGTATTTGTTTACACCGGAGTCTGTAACACCTCTCCAGTACTATGTAAGCCACATTGAGCCTACAAATAGGTAGGAAAATGTGGGCTATAAATGTAACAGGACCAATGGGGATCACTCCGCTGGATTATAAAACATAACAACAAAAGTACAGCGGGTATTCCATATCGATTGTGGATAAGTGACAGAGGGGGAGAGGACCTCAGACCAGTGACACTTTTTTAATCAATAAGATTATATTCATGTGGTCACAAACATGTAATCACTGGCGAAACGGGACCATTGGGGAGCCCCTGGTTGGCGCAGCAATAAGCTAAGTAGCAGTGGCGATTGATATCTATTGAATATGTTTGTGATATTTAGCACTGAATAGATATTAGAAACACACTAATGAATTTTGAGGGAGGAGGCTGGTGATTACATGTTTGTGACCACATGAATATAATCTTATTGATTAAAAAAGTGTCACTGGTCTGAGGTCCTCTCCCCCTCTGTCACTTATCCACAATCGATATGGAATACCCGCTGTACTTTTGTTGTTATGGCTATAAATGTTACAAATAAATAAATAAACTAGGAACACTAATTGGCATTAATTAGAACTTACGCGAAAACTCACTAAGAGGGTCTTTTACAAAGGTGCACTAGCATTTTTAGCACGCATTAATGATTAGCATGCGCTAAACACTAGAGACACCCACAAGACTATATGGACACCTCTAGCATTTGGTGCACACTTATTTTCAGCGTGCGCTAAAAATGATAGTGCGCCTTTGTAAAAGAACCCCTAAGCGCATTCTAAAATGTGGTGCGCATAAATTGTAATGCATGCTGTCAAAATGGGGGCGTGGCCATGGACGTGGAATGGGCAGGTTGTAGGCATTCTGACAATTTACGTGCAGTGTTATAGAAAGAATATACCTGCTCTGTGCCCAATTTGACATCGGGATTTACACCAGGTTCTACTTTGCGTAATTTCCTCGTGACAGGACCACCATCAGCGTATTCTATAATACGTGTGGAAAGTTTGTAGAATACACGTAGGCGAAAATGATTTCCTCGTGGATTTTCCAGGTGCCATGTATTGAATCTAGCCCTAGATGACTATGCAATATAAAGATCTAAATGCTGGTTTATGCACATCTAAAACCCCAAATAGCACTTTGAAAATAAGCACCCTATTGTTGTTATGTTTTATTTATTTATTTATTTTTGTTACATTAGTACCCCGCGCTTTCCCACTCATGGCAGGCTCAATGCGGCTTACATGGGGCAATGGAGGGTTAAGTGATTTGCCCAGAGTCACAAGGAGCTGCCTGTGCCTGAAGTGGGAATTGAACTCAGTTCCCCAGGACCAAAGTCCACCACCCTAACCACTAGGCCAAAATGCAATTACAAAGATCTTGACAGAATTACTGCTATGGCAAACCCCCACCATGGTCCCAAAGCAGAACTGGGAGGTTCTGGACGCCACTGTTTGCAAACAAGGACACAGACAAGGAACTGACTGATGACATTCCAGAGGAATAAAGTCACATTTCCACTCTCCACAAATTCCAACAACATGTTTCAGCTGTCTCCCCCTTTCATTATTCTTTTACAATTATGGTTTCCAGCAGTAGATACATTAATTTTTTCCTATATATCATATTAATACCAGATGTTCCTATCGGATTGGATGAGTGCTTAATGTCTCCTTACACACAAGATATTCCTCTCACTGTTTCCAGAGCAGAGCAGCAACGGGGGGGGGGGGGGGGGGGGGGGGGGGAAAGCCACTGTATGAAATATGCAGATGGGACTTCTTGGTTTTATTCTGTGAGATGAGTTCCTGACACACATGAATTCACAAATGAATGACTGAGCAGACAGGACTCTTCAGGGCACTGGCATAGCCACAGGTGGGCCTGGGTGGGCCGGGGCCCACCCACTTAGGGCTCAGGCCCACCTAACAGTAGCACACGTTTAGCAGTAGCTAGTGGGGATCCCAAGCTCTGCCAGCTGAAGTCTTCCCCCTGATGGTAACGAAAACGCTACTCTCCACGATACCGGGCATCTGCGCATGTTCATTTTTCAGCGCATGCCTGCTGCAGACTGCCACGGCAGAAAGAAGCGGTTTCCCGCCAGCTGAGATATTTTTTGGTGGTTGGGGGGGGGGGGGGGGGGGGAGAACACTCGGTGCCCAGCCACTTCTTGCCTAGGCCCACCCAAAATCTGTTGTCTGGCTACGCCCCTGCTTCGGGGTGCCCAGCCCTGGTTCACATAAATTAATATAGGCCAGAATTTAGGGGTGTAGGTATCCACATGGGCTACCATTTAGACTAACTGGTACTATTTTAGCACAGGTCGCACTTTATGCAATGAGATTTAGTTACTAGTAACTGCGGTTAACAGCAAAATAACACACCATAGCAATAACTCAAATTGATATCTACGCCCCTTAAAGATAAAAATAAACTTACACAGACACAAAATTACGCATTCTAAAACGGAACAAAGTAAAAATCTCCATGGGGAGGGAGGAGCATATTTCAGGACCAGGCAACAACATCAATAACCTTATGATCAGGATACTGAAAGGTAAATTCAGAACAATGCAGCTATGTAAGTCATTTGAACTGAAACTAATCAAACACTTCCAAACTTAGAAAAAGGATTTAAGGGAAAGGGAAATGGGACTTGATATAGTGCCTTTCTGAGGTTTTTGCAACTACATTCAAGGTGGTTTACATATATTCAGGTACTTATTTTGTACCAGGGGCAATGGAGGGTTGGGTGACTTGCCCAGAGTCACAAGGAGCTGCAGTGGGAATTGAGCTCAGTTCCCCAGGATCAAGGTCCACTGCACTAACCACTAGGCTACTCCTCCACTTGCAGATCAGCAATGCAGCCACGCAGGCTTCTGTTTCTGTACGTACAGGACGTCAGACTCACAGAAACAGAAGCCTGCGCGGCCTCGTTGCTAATCTGCAAGGGCAAGCTTCTACATGGAATGTTGTTAGTGGAATAGCAACATTAACAATCCATGTAGAATCTCAAATAGTAGCAACGGAATCTCAAATGTTCCACTGCACTAACCACTAGGCTACTCCTCCACTAGTAACATTCCATGTAGAAGCCTGCCCTTGCAGATCAGCAATGCGGCCGCACAGGCTTCTGTTTCTGTGAGTCTGATGTCCTGCACGTACGTGCAGGACATCAGACTCACAGAAACAGAAGCCTGTGCGGCTGATCTGCAAGGGCAGGCTTCTACATGGAATGTTGCTAGTGGAATAGCAACATTAACATTCCATGTAGAATCTCAAATAGTAGCAACATTCCATGTAGAATCTCAAATAGTAGCAATGGAATCTCAAATAGTAGCAATGTTCGATGTTCCACTGCACTAACCACTAGGCTACTCCTCCACTAGCAACATTCCATGTTGAATGCGGCTGCGCAGGCTTCTGTTTCTGTGAGTCTGACGTACGTGCAGGACGTCAGATTCACAGAAACAGAAGCCTGCGTGGCTGATCTGCAAGGGCAGGCTTCTACATGGAATGTTGCTAGTGGAATAGCAACATTAACATTCCATGTAGAATCTCAAATAGTAGCAACAGAATCTCAAATAGTAGCAACATTCCATGTAGAATCTCAAATAGGGAAAGGGAACTGGGACTTGATATACCGCTTTTCCAACTACATTCAAAGTGGTTTACATATATTCAGGTACTTATTTTGTACCAGGGACAATGGAGGGTTAAGTGACTTGCCCAGAATCACAGGGAGCTGCAGTGGGAATTAAGCTCAGTTCCCCAGGATCAAGGTCCACTGCACTAACCACTAGGCTACTCCTCCATTGGGGGCCCTTTTACTAAGCCATGCAGGCGCCTATGCACACCCAACGCGTGTCAATTTTGAGTTACTGCCTGGCTACCGAGTGGTCCTTGCGGTAATTTCATTCTTGGGGCACATCTGCTACGCATGCTGGAAAATAATTTTATTTTCTGGCGTGCGGCAAAAACCAGGCGGTAATTGTCATTCTACGCCTGTAGACTATTACCGCACAGTTACCGTGTGAGACCTTACTGCTAAGTCAAAGGCTGGTGTTAAAGTGTCAGACCCAAAATTGACATGCGGCAATTTTCATTTTGCTGCACGTCCATTTTCAGCATAAATGTTAAAAAAGGCATTTTTTTACAGATGCGCTGAAAAATTCTGCGTGCACCCAAAACACGCGTCTACACTACCGCAGGCCATTTTTCAGTGCACCTTAGTAAAAGGGCCCCTCGGACTTTTAACTTATTTCTGGGAAAAAAATCTCCTGCCTTTCGGTCAGCTTCTTATCACTTTAATCACCTCCACCCTTCCCTTCACACCATCACTGCAATCGTAGACAGCAGAATATCTGCATGTGGGAGTGTGGGGGGGGAGGAAGGGGGCGCAATGGTTCCATGGTCCTACCAATATTATGCTCTACAGCATCAGCAACCAGAGCGCTTGGGGTGGGGCCAGGGATTGCTTTGTTTGGCTCTTCCAACCACAAAGGTGTTCTGCTGCCCCTAACTGCAATGTTTTTTAAGATTAATTTATATTTCATTTACCTATCTAGCCCACCTAAAAACTATGCAGATTACAATTCACATACATAAAAAACACATAAAACTATATAATAAGAAAAAGACTATGAAACAACACAAATACAGGTACATCCCCAGACTCATCACTGTTTCCCAGCCATCATTATTTTATTTATTTTCTGGCCATGCCATCTTCTGCTTACAATAAAGGACTGGTAACATCCTCTATTTATATGAATTAAAGAATGACCAATCAGGCAGGACTCCTCTGATTGGTTCTTTGAACAGGATGAGCCCTGGAGGTCCAGGGGGGAGACTAGACAGGGATGAAAAACAAATACTGTTTCACTGCAGATCTTTCCTTTCTTTGTTTGTTTTTATGTGTTTTTGTTAATTTCATATTAGGTATAGATGCTATAAAACCATAAAACATTTCAAAAACATTAGGATTACTCAATTTTGGGCAGAATTGTGGAATCATTTAGAATGCTTGTTGGGCCACCACTGCATTCCTAAAAGTGCTAAGTTACGCTTGCTGGATTTGGAAGATGACTTGAAATTGGAGGGGACAGAACAGTGTTTATTTGTATGAAAAACATGTTTAATTTTTACTACGATGGATCCAGACAGAAACAACCCCCCCCTCCTTTGACATTGTGGAGAAATCAGATGCATCATTTGCTCCATATGGAGAAATTGTCAGTTTTGGGTGGAAGGGACAAAGAAGATCAATGCATTTATCAAAGTTTGAATTTTTTTTTTACGGACTCATAGTCATCTTGATTGTGAAGCAGACTGTTCAATAACTTATGGAGCTGAATAGATAACAAGTTTCTTTCTATGGGTCCTGTTTACTAAGCCGTGTTATAGGTGCGTTAGCATTTTTAATGCGCGTACATGTTAACCATGTACGCGCCTACAATATTTATGTGGGTGCCTTCATGGTTAGTGCATGCGCTAATTGTAAGTGTGCTAAAAACGCTAACGCGCCTTAGTAAACAAGGCCCTATGTTTTTACACTGGTTCTTTTGAGTGGAGAACTTATAAAAGGTTTTCGTTGCTTTGGGAGGGGGATTTCTAGGTATTGAGATTGTTAACACATGGATAATTGTGGTAAAGTGCTTGTTTCTTTTGGCTGATTGCTCTTTTGGTAAAATCTTAATAAAACTTATCTTTGAAAACAAAAACATTTTAAGAACACGTATGGAGAGAGAGAGAGAGATTGAGATGTCCTGGACCATTTATCATCTCACACACTGGTTAATGAAGGGACTCAGGCAGGGCAGTAACAGAGCAAGAGCTCTTTAATCACAGCCTCCCCTATCTTTGTCATCAGCTGCAAATTATAGGACCAAGGGGATGGAGGTTGGTAAAATGTTAGTCTGGCAGGGTATGCTCTTGCTTCTTTAGGCAGTGTGCCAGTGAGTGACTTGAGCTGGGACTGACAACTCCTCTCCCTTCACCTTTTGTTAATGCTCTACTGTAATGCCTAGCAGGGGTGTAGCCAGTATGGGGCCACGGGGGCCTGGGTCCCCATAGATTTGCCCCTGGACCCCCCTTCCGACAACCTGATGAACCCCCCCCCCCCGGCCGCCGCCTACCTTTGCTGGCGGGGGACCCCAACCCCCGCCAGCCGAGCCGAGGTCCTCTTCTTCCCAATCCCGTGCAAGGCTTCGTTCTAGTCTGATGCCCTGCACGTTGTACGTGCAGGACATCACTCACAGAAACATAACAAAGGATGTCAGACTAGAATGAAGCCTTGCGCGGGATTGAGAAGAAGAGGACCTCGGCTTGGCTGGCGGGGGTTGGGGTCCCCAGCCAGCAAAGGTAGGCGGCGGCGGGAGGGGGGTTGGCAATGGCGGGGGGGTCAAAGATGGGGCGGGGGGGGTCAAAGATGGGGGTGGTTCAGCAATGGTGGGGTGGGGGTCGGCGACACCGGGGGGGGGGCTAAAATGTGCCCCCTCACCTCGGGCTCTGGACCCCCTCCCGCCGAAGTCTGGCTACGCCCCTGATGCCTAGTAGAACAACAGTGTAGCATTATAAAGCACATTCCCTACAGCAGTGATTTTCAACTGATGTGCTGCAAAAGGTCCCCAGGGGAGGGGTTATTCAAAATCCATTGCTTATTTCTGGGCATCTCTCCTGCCTACGCCCAGGTATGGCATCTCTCCCCCCAGCTCCTCACCTGCCCACCAGGTCCTCCAAAGGCTGCAGTGGGTCACCACAGAGACAGCACTGAAAGCTGCCTCACTGGCTGGCGGGACCTTTCCTCTTCTGCGTCCCACCCACTGAAAGTTGCATCAGAATGGTGGGATGTGGCAGAGAAAAGCTCCTGCTGACCAGATAGGCAGCTTTCAGCATTGTCTCTGCAGTGACCTGCTGCAGTTTTTTGATGACCCGGTGGGCAGTTGAGGAGCTGGGGGAGGGCGGGGGGAAGATGGTGGACCTGGACCCAGCTTTCGTCTCTTCTTGCCTTCGTTGCCATTTTAACCAGGGAGACATGGAGGGGCATAATCAAACGCGAACGCCTATCTCCATGGGCATCTATGTCCGAAAATGGGTACGTGAAGAGGAGGGACAGACCGTATTTTCAATGGACGTCTTTGTTTTGTTTCAAAAATACGGTTTGTATGGACCAAATGCCATGGATTTGTTCATTTCTGAGCTGGGTGTTTTTGTTTTTTTTTGCGATAATGGAAACTAAAACGGGCCAGCTCAAAAACGTCCTAATCCGAGCCATTTGGTCGTGGGAGGGGCCAGGATTCGTAGTACACTGGCCCCCCTGACATGCCAGGACACCAACTGGGCACCCTAGAGGTCAGTGCGGTGGACTTCCGAAACAGCTCCCACATGCATAGCTCCCTTACCACGGGTGCTGAGCCCCCAACCCCAAAACCCACTACCCACAAATGTACAACACTACCATAGCTCTTAGGGGTGAAGGGGGCACCTACATGTGGGTACAATGGGTTTTGGAGGCCTCCCATTTACCAGAACAAGTGTTACAGGTAGGGGGGATGGGCCTGGGTCCGCCTGCCTGAAGTGCACTTCGGTACCCTCTAAAAGTGCTCCAGGCCTCTAGGACTTGTTGCTGCTGTAGAACCTTGGCACACCAGTTGACACCTGAAGACTAATGTCTCCGAAAACGTCCTTTATTGGAATAAGCACGTTTACTCACAGTTAACTGCAGATCAGAGGTTGTGCCCCACTGGCAAAGAGTCTCCCTGGTCCTGAGATTAGCAGTAGGTCAGAGCTGGCAGAATGCTGTACAATGCCCACTTTCAGTAACATGGGTAACACGTGAAAGGGAGCTAAAACTGGCTTACAAAAATGGCCACTACCTCATGGACTACCGGAAACAAAACAGGAAACACTCTGACCCAGTAAGCAGAGGGAAAAGCACCATGGAAGTAGAGCCTACCAACTACCAACATCGTGAGCATTTAACACAAGCTAGTGGAATCACGGAGCCCAATACCCTACACCCACCACAATGCATTGCTGATGTGACTCTGCAGTGCGCATAACAGAAAAGGTGTCACACTCACCCGAGAGCCACATCAGAACCAGGGAAAGGCTGTCAGAGGATAGAACATATTCTGCTGTCATGGAGGTGGGTACGGCATTTGAGGCTGGCATACAGGCTGGCAAAAAAAAGTTTGTAAAGTGGGGTTTTTTTTGGTGGGAGGGGGTTAGTGACCACTGGGGGAGTCAGGGGAGGTGATCCCTGATTCCCTCCAGTGGTCATCTGGTCAGTTGGGGCACTTTTTGGGGACTTGGACCTGAAAAAAAAAGGGTCCAAATAAAGCGGACCAAATTCTCGTCCTAAACGCCCTTCTTGTTTCGATTATCAGCTAATGACGCCCATCTCTCCTCGGCCGATAACCACGCCCCAGTCCCGCCTTCACCATGCCTCCGACACCCCCCCCCCCCCCGTCCACTTTGTTCATTCCTGCGATGGAGTGCAGTTGAAGACGACCAAAATCAGCTTTCGATTATACCGATTTGTTCGCCCACGGGAGAAAGACGCACATCTCCCGATTTGGGTCGAAATATGGGCATCTTTCTCTTTCGAAAATAAGCTGGACAGTGTGCTGTTCTGCTCTGTGGATCATCAAACAAACCGTAAGTCAGAATGGTCCTATGACCCATGGTCCGTATGAAAACGCACAAAATATATATTTTTAGAAATGTGAATTATTTAACAGTGAGCATCTTTGATTGTTTTATCTAAGATGTAAATTTGTGAGACTGGGGGTTGGAGGTTGTGAGCCTACCTGATGTAACTTGAGAAAGAGACCCAGGTTACACCAAGCCTGCAGTGGCTGCAAGCTTAGGCCCTGTGCCCTATTTGAGTCTCCATACAGTCGCTTTGTCACCCCCTTATCACCATGCATCTCTCCTTGTCTCTCATCCACCCAGCTCCCAAGTTTCTCACCATCCCACCCCAGCTTCTTCCTGTGAGACTATGATTGGAATGCTTTGATGTTGCACTTATATATACTATTATTTATCAACATTTGCTAATTTCTGATCTGAAGAAGAAGGATTACCTCCGAAAGATAATCAAAAAATGTATTAAGTTAGTCCAATAAAAAAGGTATCATCTTATTTTCTTTTCTATGCTTTATTTTATTTCTATTTATTTACTCAAGGCAAGAGAATAGTGGAAATTGCAGACTTCTGGATTTGCCAGATAATGTTTTGTCTTTTTTTAAAAGTATGTTCTAGCAGTGAATAATTTTTGGAACCATGGAGTAGATATCTTTGTGTATATATGGTAGGGGCAGGCCTGCCATAGCAGTTTGTAATAAAAAGGATTTTAGAGATTACTTTTCAACTCTATCTGCCTTGACTAACAAGTGCACTTGGGGTCTGTATTGTTGATTAGAAGTAATTCTGTTTAAAAATTATTGTTTAACTTTGTGTGAAAATAAGTTGGAATGCAGAAGATAAGACACAGCTCTAATTAATTTGGTATGTGAAGAGGAGGATGGCGCTTGTTTTCAAAGTTCAGACTGGCCACCTGCACTTGGAAACATGTGACCATATTCCCGCAGTATGGCTTGTTTACCTATTCTCAAGCATTCTGTAATTTTCCTTGGCTCTGAAAAGAAGCTTTAGCTTAATAAAAAGGGAGGCTTGTTGCAGCAGAGCTTTGAGGCTCATCTGTGGGTGGATGCATCCTGCAGAAAAGACTTGTTCCTGGTCATAAGGAGACTTCGGGCTTTCCCTGCAACAGGCCTCCCAGCTGATGAGATAAGGGCCTGAAATTCCTGACCAGTGATGTTCTATGTATAGTGTATTATTGCTTCTTTACTTGGTCTAAGAACTCTTAGCATTGCTTAGATGTAGAGACCAGTGATGTAATGATTGTTTATAGATAGGTATTGTTTCTTTTTAGTTATATAGCTAATCATTGAGTGTATATAGCTTAATCATTGTATATATCTTAATCTATTTCAGAACCAACCAATATTGATGCCTTCTGATTTGATTATTTTATCATATTATCATTATTGAACATTACATTTTTTTCCTACTGTCACTTGTATGTTATGTATTATCATTTTATTTACCCTACCTACCAGTTATTCTTGTACATTAATTGTAACAATATGCTGAACCTCTTACTCTGTTAATGGTGATGCCATTGCTATATAATGTAAGCCACATTGAGCCTGCAAATAGGTGGGAAAATGTGGGATACAAATGCAGCAAATCTATATAAATAAAAATGTAAATGTTCGTTTGTTCAAAATCTTAAATCTCTGAAAGTTCTTCACCGATTGCTTTCAAATTTGGACACAACGTTGCCTTCAAATACGCGCATGTTTTTATATACCAACTATTATATAGATGTCACAGCTGTCGTACTCGTGGAGCGGAAGCAGTGCGACGAGTAATTGCAAATCAAACTGAGGAAGAACGGCCATCACCGAACGAGCGAAACAGACAAAGAATGGCTCAAATACATGCCGAGGAAGCAGCAGAGTGACGTGCAGCCAGACTTGACGATGCACGTTTGCGAGCACGGCGATCGCATTCTGCAGCTTCAGATCTGCTTCATTCTCAACAGAATCAATGCGACAGGCTGAGAGTGGCTTAAATCTCCGAAAGTTCTTCACCGATTGCTTTGAAATTACGCGCATGTTTTTATATACCTACTATTATATAGATGTCACAGCTGTCGTACTCGCGGAGCGGAAGCAGTGTGATGAGTAATTGCAAATCAAACTGAGGAAGAACAGCCATCAGCGAACGAGCGAAACACACAAAGAATGGCTCAAATACATGCCGAGAAAGCAGCAGAGCGACGTGCAGCCAGACTTGACGATGCATGGTTGCGAGCACGGCAATCGCGTTCTGCAGCTTCAGATCTACTTTGTTCTCAACAGAATCAACACGACAGGCTGAGAGTGGCTTACATCTCTGAAAGTTCTTCACTGATTGCTTTGAAATTTCGACACAACGTTGCATTCGAATACGCGTGTGTTTTTATATACCTACAATTGCAAATCAAACTGAGGAAGAACGGGCATCAGCGAACGAGCGAAACAGACAAAGAATGGCTCAGATATGTGCTGAGGAAACAGCACAGCAAAAAACATCGCTCGAGGCTCTTGATCGATCATTGCAAGATTTGCGTGGAAACATCAGACCATTTGGGAACACATTAATATTGCTTGCAGGACATTTCAGGCAAACATTACCTGTAATTCCTCAATCGACACCAGCGGATGAAATAAATGCTTGCCTAAAATACTCTACTTTGTGGCAACATGTAAAGACATTAAACTTAACTACAAATATGCGTGTCCAGCTGCAAAACCATCAATCAGCTCAGATATTCTCACATCAATTGCTGAAAATTGGGAACGGAAAGGTGCTGGTTGATCTGACCTCAGGACGAATTTCATTGCCTCATAACTTCTGCAATTTTCTGACCTCAAAATAACAATTGGTTGAAAAAGTATTTCCCAATATTCAAACCAATTATAAGAATCACGATTCGCTGAGTGAACGAGCTATTCTTGCGGCCAAGAACAAAGATGTCTACAAACTGAACAAAATTATTCAGTCTAACATTCAAAGCGAGCCACTCACATACAAGTCCGTCGATACTGTTCTGGAAGCAGATGAAGCGCTTAATTTTTGTGTACATTTGGCTTAAATATACATAGGGGTCCTTTTACTAAGCCGCATAAGCATCTACGCGCGCCCAACGCACACCAAAATGGAGTTACCGCCTGACTACCGCATGGCTCTTGCAGTAATTTCATTTTTGGCACGTATCCGATACGCGCATCTGAAAAATATTTTTGATTTTTGGATGCACAGAATGGACGTGTGCCAAGTGGCATTTGACGTGTGTAGGTCATTACCACCTGGATTCTTTACCGCTAGGTCAATGGCTGGTGGTAAGGTCTCAGACCCAAAATGGACGTGCGGCAATTTTGATTTTGCCGCACATCCATTTTCGGTCAAAAAAAAAAAAAAAGAGG
Source organism: Microcaecilia unicolor (assembly GCF_901765095.1). Lineage (NCBI taxonomy): Eukaryota > Metazoa > Chordata > Amphibia > Gymnophiona > Siphonopidae > Microcaecilia > Microcaecilia unicolor. The sequence goes on from NC_044037.1 coordinate 74,618,043, forward strand.
CCTTTTTCACAGGCACGCTGAAAAATGGATTGGCGCATGCCCAAAACCCACGCTTACACTACCGCAAGCCATTTTTCAGCGCATCTTTGTAAAAGGACCCCATAGTTTGTAAAACTGGACCGGTACAATAAAATAAATATGGTACAAAGTGAGCAAACTGTGTTTTGTGCTTGCCCATCTCCAGCAGCTGCTCCAGTGTTTATGAGATTTAGCAAGCTCACAGGGCTTGTTACATTTTCTGACAAATTTTAAGGGAGAGGTTATTTTTTCCTGACATATAGCAGACCCCTGACACAGCTGGAGGAAACAGGTCATGCTGTTTTCAAATTTTGTGCTGCAATCTTTATCTCATAAATCTTCAATCATACTTTTTTAGTCATTTAAGATCAGTACACAGATTTTCAAAATAATCGTTTTTCTATATTTTTGCATGTATTGTGCTAAATGTTAAGGTGGCTAAACTTATTATAATTTTAATGTGAGGGTGTGTGAAAAGGTGTGATTTATTAAAATTTAGCAAACATTACATTTTGGCAAGATATTGGATAGAAGGAAAAGACAATTTGACAAAATATATATGATCAAATTGTTTAAATCAGAGAAGTTTTAGGGGTATTTTTTTTACTTTGTGAAACTCAAAGGGTTTATAACTGCAGTAATCCCAGTCTCAGGCATTCCAGTTGATTAATGCCATTGAACCGGTCTGACCTAGCGTGGCTACGAAGATGGTCTTTGCAGGACACACTGTTAGATGTTGCAACTCAGAGGAATATAAGCATCCAAAATATATTTTTTCATTTTTTCTTTTTCGAAGGTAATAAATAATAAATCAAAACACAGAACAGAAAATAAGATGATACCTTTTTTTTTGTTAGACTAACAATACATTTTTAATTAGCTTTCAAAGGTAACCCTTCTTCTTCTGAAGAGAAATAAGCAAATGTTGACAAATATCAGAATATATAAGTGAAACACAAAAGCATTCCAATGACAGTCTCACAGGAAGATGGTGGGGTGGGTTAGGTGAGAAACAGGGAGAGATGATAAATGGCATCAAGGATTCTTCACAGGCTCTGCTGATGGAATCCATTCTGTTTTGTGCTCTCTTTGCAGTAATTTTCCATATTTCTCAAGCATAGATCACTGTTGGCAGAATAGCTTTAGAGCTTCATTTTCATCATCATGTTGATTGTTGCTATATTCAATGCATCCACTGAAATATTGCTGTTGCCTTGCCAAGCCTATAATTGACATCTCTCTCGATACTACCATTTATTTATTTATTTTTGTTACATTAGTACCCCGTGCTTTCCCACTCATGGCAGGCTCAATGCGGCAGGCAATGGAGGGTTAAGTGACTTGCCCAGAGTCACAAGGAGCTGCCTGTACTGAGAATCGAACTCAGTTCCTCAGGACCAAAGTCCACCACCCTAACCACTAGGCCACTCCTCCACTCCACTAGGCCACTTGTTGTCCATCACTGGACAACAAGAAGGCAGAGCTCCAATTGTCAGTGGGGTTTGCTTGATGACTAAGACTCATACCAAATGAAAAGAGGAGAATCTGAGTGCCTCCCAAGCCTCAGTGTTAAAGCAGAGAAGTTGTCTTCAGGGAAGTCAAGGCTTAAGATAAGATAACTGGAGAGGAGAATGTGGAGACAGGTGGAGTTTCTACCTAGCAAGAAACAAGTAGAGGCTGGAAGAATAGAATTCAAGGATCCTATGAGTGGATAGAGAAACCCAAGATGTTGTGTTTATGGGAGAGTGATGTAAAAAAGGAAGTATTACTACTACTACTTATCATTTTTAAAGCGCTACTAGACGTACACAACGCTGTACACTTGAACATGAAGAGACAGTCCCTGCTCGACAGAGCTTACAATCTAATTAGGACAAACAAGAGATAAGGGAATGTTAAAGTGAGGATGATAAAATAAGGGTTCTGAACAAGTGAATAAGGGTTAGGAGTTAAAAGCAGCATCAAAAAGGTGGGCTTTTAGCTTAGATTTGAAGACGGCCAGAGATGGAGCTTGACGTACCGGCTCAGGAAGTCTAGTCCAGGGTCCTTCATGCTTTCCACCCTTGTGCCCACGAAAACTTTGTAAGTGTGTGGAACTGCATGGGATTTTGAATCAGACGAGAGAGATTATTAAGACTATAAGATAGGAGAACCTTACTGTTTAGGAGACCTGGGCCGAAGCCTGTGTCCCAAGGGAAGAAAGGATCTCATCACTGTGAGAAAGTGAGAAGACTGCAGAGGGTCTTCCAGTAACAGACAGGAAAAGGAGACTTTCTATCACGGGACAGAGTACGAAGAAAAGGAGAAATTCGGGGTGGGTAGGAGGGGGAATATACAAGAAAGAGTTCCAGAGACTACAGTGAAGTACAGCGAAGAGGTTTAACCTACAAGTATGGATTTCCAACATCTGTTGACTGTTTCTTTTCACTAGTGCTGTCTCCCACTTGATTGTCTTTCAATTAACAGATAAATTTAAGATTTTTACTCATACAGTAAATTATGGGGGTAATAATTATCCTGCAGCGGGTCAGTGGGTTCCCCCCCCCCCCAAGTTTCAGCTTTGCCTTCATCAGGGGTCACCAAATTCTTTCAGACAGACCCTGAACGGTTCAGTATAAAAACCTATCATACGGCATGCAGTTCCCATATAAGAGCAGACGCTGCAAAAACCAATCATAGCAACACGCTGTGATGATAGACAACAGGATGCATTAGCATCTTCTTCATATCACATTCATCCAACAGTGTAACTTGCCCAGACAGCTATCTGGGTACCAGCTCTGAATATCAGTGATACTCGGAAAACTTCCAGCTCTGTCTCCAGACTGCCCCGCACTGCCCGGATAGTGCTGAGGTGGCCTGATCTAATTTCAGTGGCACCATCCTAGTAAGCGCTGCTGATTATTTGGGTGTGACCTGGTGAACAGGACTTACCCGGGTAGGAACCACTGAATAAATCCCACTGAATTTCTAGCCCTATATTTTACTCCATAACTAGTCTTTTTTTGATGGTCAGTGGTGATTCAGAAGAAGGTGAAAAACTAAGCCTTCAACAGTAATTCTTACCCCTGACCCTCAGAATTCATAAGAAATAAACTCTCTGTAGTCTCTGAAGCTGTCACAAACCATGATCCACCAAGGTATCACCTCTCTATGTGCATATGCTCTTGTGAGTGGAAGGTGGCAGTCTACAGTACTGCAGCCTTCCCTTGGGCCCCTTTTACTAAGCTGCGTAGATGCCTATGAGCACCCAGTACGCGCCGAATTGGAGTTACCGCTTGACCCTTGTGGTAATTTTGAATTTTGGCGCGCATCCGCTACGCATGTCTGAAAAATATTTTTTATTTTCTGGCGTGTGTAGCGGACACACGACAAGTGGCATCTGACGCACATAGGTCATTACTGCCCAAATTCTTTACCGCTAGGTCTATGGCTGGCGGTAAGGTCTCAGACCCAAAATGGACGTGTAGTAATTTTGATTTTGCCGCACATCCATTTTTGGCAAAAAAAGAGGCATTTTTTTGCAGGCGCGCTGAAAAATGGATCTGCACGCACCCAAAACCCGCGCCTACACTACCGCAAGCCATTTTTCAGCGCACCTTTATAAAAGGAACCCCTTGTTCCTACCACTGTCCTCTATATCTGTCCAAGCATGCTTGAATCTGCCGCAATTTTGGTTATCACTATATCCGCCAGTAGGCTATTCCAGGCATATATCACCCTCTCAGTGTCAACAGAGGTAGTGGCAGAATGACAGCCAGACCCTTCTTCCAGGAAAGGCATAATTTTGTGGTGATTGTGATGGAAGGTTAGTTTTGCATTTATTCTGCATGTCTTCAGAATGGCTAACCTCACTGATTGTGTCTCCTCTTGGTTTCTATCCCTGGACAGACATTGCCACCCTCACTTTATTCTGGAAACCACAGTGGTTAACTGCTTGGGAGCCAGAGACAATATCTAAACAAATACCCCCTCTGCCTGTTTGTTTTTTGTCTTCCTTCTCATCTCACTCATGACCTCTTCTTTGCCTCTTTTCAGCCTGCTCTTCAAGATTCAACAATTTCGTTACACTCAGAAGAAAGCTGATCTCCTTTGGAAAGGAGCTCCCCTTTTTACTGTGTGTGTAACAATCTTTACAAAACACATTTCATAGACAACTTCTGAAAGTTGTAAACTGGTTCAGAATTGCAGGTAATTTAATGTAATTTATTAATCTATACACTGCCTTTCCAGAAAGAACTGCTCAAGGTGAACTACAATGTCAGAGAACCAGTGAGTGCAATAATCATCAAAATATAAAGCACACCATAAAACGTACAAAAATACAGGAAAAAGTAACCAGAATAAAAACAACAAATAACAGAAATTAGAAATTAAGGGGCTCATTTTCAAAAGAGAAAAACACCTGAAAATGGCATTAAGTGCCATTTGGAAGATTTCTCCGACAAATGTCCAAATAGCAATTTTCAAAACTCGAATTTGAGACATTTTTCTCTGCAGTGCATACAAATTACAAGGAGGCATGTTGGGGGCGGAATCTGGGCATCCCCTAAACTTGGATGTTTTTCTGCCATAATGGAACAAAGCAAAAACGTTTGATGTTTTGTTCTGGATCTGTTTCAATCATGACTAAGTCACAAAAAAGTGCCCTAAATAACCAGTTGACCACTGGAGGGATTAAGGCATGACCCCCCCCCTTACTCCCCCAGTGGTCACTGACCCTCCCCTCCCCACCTCTATGACAGCTTCAGATGTTATGGACATTCCTATTAGAGCAGCAAGCAAGTCCCTGGAGTAGCCCAGTGATTGGTGTAGTGCACTGTAGAGAAGGAGACTCAGGCCCATATGCCACTGTAACTGGTACACTTGTGGCAGAACATGTGAACCCTCCAAAACCCATCAAACACCTACTGTACCTACATATAGGTGACACTTGCAGACCTGAGGGTTATTGTAGTGGTGTACAGTTGGGTACAGTAGGTTTTTGGTGGGTTTTAGAGAGCTCACCATACAATATACAGGGGTAATAGTGAGATGTGTACCTGGGGCCGTTTTATGTGAAGCCCCCGCTTTTCCTTGGAATTTTTTTTGTAAATGGTCCTAAAAGACTGATGCACTGAGCACAAAAACATCTAGCAAATGGCCATTTTTGAAACAAAAAGTTGGACCTTTTTCTGGTTTGAAAATGGCCATGTTTGCTACTGGAGTTTTGGATATTTTTCCCAAATGTCCAATATTGGATTTAGAAGTCATATTGACAATGCCCCTCTACATGTCATAAATAATTTAAAAGCACAATGGTATAAACTTGCCTGGCTGTGTGTTAATTTTCCATCTAAATGCTGAACAATCCAATTTTCCATAAGTAGCCCTGAGGAAAGAGTTCAGAATTGTGGCAAAATAGATGCCTGACCAATCTCAATTTCTCATATGGAAGGACAACACAAATGGGTTTTCTGAGCACTCAAGTTGTGACAGAATATACCAGGCAAAGTGTGAGCTTCAGCCACTAAGCTGCAGGGGATTGAGCATCCAGGTGAGCCCTGCCTAGAGGAACTTCTGATATTCAGCCAGCAGGAGTCAGCAGGCTCAAACTGGCTGCTTGACTACCTGGGCTCACTCTATGTCTGCTACTTCCTCTTGGAGGCCATCTTGTACCTGTTGCATTTGTACTTAAACTCAGTCTTTGTTTGGCCTTTTTGCCAGAGCTCTTTTAGTGTTGCCTCATGTTAGGACTTCATATTGCTCTTTTCTATACACTGATTCTCAAATCTACTTCATGGAAGTCACCTTGTTCCAATGCCAGTACAACTGCTGGAATCCCTCCATAGCTCTGTTGCTAGCTCCTTTTTACTTTTAGAGTTTTTGGTATCCTGTACTCCTCTCTATGCCCTGGGTTTCATCTAGCTAAGTACTGGCACCCGCCACCATAGGAGGGCTCAACCTAAAGGGAAGGTGGCTGCAACAGGCAGAAGATCATGTCAACTATTCCTGAGTTTGGGGGTGTGTAGGAGTATTTCCCTATGTGTCTCACCTTGCGGGCCTTGGCCTGTATAATCCTATGACAGCAAAATGGAGGCTGTAAACCCTGACCCGCACATCTCTGTGTCAGCAAGTAACAGCTTTGCAGCTTGTGGAAAATTATAGCAGAAGCTCAACACCAAGGACATGCTGTGGGCAAAGCAGGCCCCCTTATCTCCCTGAGAGGCTGGCTCCAGCAAGGCAGGTGAGAAACAGAAAATGCATACCAAAATGTAACAACTTGAAGGTCAAGAACAACGAATTGTTCTTACCAGGCAGTGAGCTGAGAAAGAGCCAGATTGGTTCCTGCAGCCACCGGACCAAGAGGTACGGGGAGAGCGGGAACAAAGAAAGAGTTAGTAAGAAGCCTTGGAAGAAGGTGGAAGTGTAAAGAAGACCAGTGAGATCCTGCTTGATACTCCTGGTCTTTTTAATTAATGAGATTCATCAGACAAGGCATTCTTTTCCATATTTCAGACCACTCTCTCTCTCTCTCTCTCAGCTAATGCTAAAATTTTAAGATGTACTCAAGAAGAAAATGGCAGCTTATATAATTCCTTAAGTAACAATGAGATTGGCCTTATCTTGGACTCTTCTTCCCAGTTCCACAATGCTTTCTGCTCTGCTTGGTATGTGAATAGACTTATCTGGTAGTCCAACATATAGGGGTAGATTTAGTAAATAGCACCCATAGTTGGGCATCGGGATGATGCACAGTAACTGTGAATTCAGTTCTGCGTGGAACATTTTTTAATAGAATACTACCTTAAGTAATTTTTGTACCTAACTTTAGGCATGACTATTTACACTTATTTAAGGCATGAAAATAGAAGTATTTTATAATTCTGCATCTAACTCCTGGGAATGCCCATGATCCGTCCACGCCCCCCTTTGGAGTTGTGCATGAGAGAAGTTAGGTGCTCAGTTTACAAAATAGGGGTGGAAGTCAGTTACACACACAACTGCTAAACAGTGAGAATTAGTACTTGTTAAGGCCAATTATTGGTACTTATCTCAAATTAAGTGTTGATTTAGTGCCAATTAGCTAATTATGTTATGTACATAACCGACCCTATTCTATAACTGAGTGTGCATTTGCACACCCACCTTTGGGCACCATTTATAGAATTTGGGGGATAGTGTGTCATGGTAATCCCAATGGCAAATAACCAAAATATTCATGATTGCCTTAACATTAGACTTCTCCAAATAACATGCAATTTAGCAAAAGATCTCTTGGAAGTGGTTAAAATATAAGCGTCCACTTTTAGAAATAAATTTAATATGGCTCCTAGGTTACAAACCTGAGCTTTCAGGGTTAAAGAGGTCCCTACAGTCACAGGTGACACCCTTAATTTTGATACCTCCAAGTTTCCTACCTAGGGTTCTCAGACTACTGTTCAGTTCTTTCTAAATAAATATAAAACACTCAATTTAATATTAATTTAAGAAGATCAAAAACTTTAATAAAGATTATATATAGTATAATCAAATTTCAGTGATCTAAAAAAAACCCTGCCAAATAATCACATTACTATAGTCACAATTTCTAACATAGCATTGCTATGTGGCAGCTGCTTGTGTGGCTTATGGCTTAGTAATCAGGGGGTTGAGTTTGTGTACTCTCAAAGACCCAAATTACCTGGAAAATTTTGTGTCCTTCTCCCAATCCCTTATTAAGCAGAATTGTAACCTAGTGCTCCTCCTGTGTTTCTCCTTTCTTTTACTCAAAAAGAACAAACCTATAGAACAAATCCAAAAATCATCAATCAACCCAACTTAATCATTAATGGTCTAAGAACAAAACTCCCTTGATGCTCATAAATGGGTAGACCCCTTTGAATTGCTCCTTTGGCCCTGACTTGTAAGCCTTACGAAGGGGTCTTGCAGTTCATCCAGAAATGTTTCTGAACCTAGCAGTGATGTAACTTTTCCATCCTGTATCTGGCTCTACTTCTTCATGTTGGCTTTACTGGTCCTGGGTTCACTGCTGAACAGCGAGAGGGGAGTGGGAGGACCAAGAAGATAGCCTTGGGGAGGGAGAAGAAGAATCTAGCTTACTGGACTCCAGTAATGGTCAAGGGGAGGAAGAATCCAGTTTATTGGACTCCAGTAATGGTCACAGACTGTCATCTCTTTTCATGGGTAGTCCAATAGTTTCTTCCTGTTTTTTTGGACTTTCAGCAAAGTTGGGCCTAACCCTCTGGGCACTGGCACCACTAGCCTTCCTGCACAATTATATGAAGGTTTTCTCTATTTTTAACCACTCCATCTAGTCCAGCCATTGCACCATCAACCCTCTGCCATGGACCACAGACCAGTGGTTCCCAAACCTGGTTCTGGAGGCACCCCAACCAGTCAGGTTTTCAGGATATCCACAATTAATATCTTTGGTATACTAATCTCTCTCATGAATATTCATTGTGGATATCCTGAAACTCTGACTGGCTTGGGGGCCTCCAGGACCAGGTTTGAGAACCACTGCCATAGACCATGCCTCCTTCCAGAGCCTGGCACCTTGAGTCTAGTCAGTAGATGCTGTTATTGAGTACAGTGCTTGGATTTTCCCTACCATTACCACAACCAACCAGTGGCTGGGATCTCTGATTCTACAGACTCCCTGGACATCACGGGTTGAATAACTAGGACAAGCAAATCAAAACGGTAAGAACAGGCCTAAATCGCACAACCTTTTTCAATGCCATCATTTCTATGTGATTCTCATTTAGCTCACCAGCTGTCCACAGGGCAAGGTCAGTGTTCTGATTTGGTGGGCCACATGTACAGTTTTTTCCGTTTGTGTTTACGGGAAACATGCTTAGCGCATCTTGTTCAGTGTGTCCCAGATATGCACAGTTAGCAAGGATGTTTATTTCCTGCAACATAGAAGGTCAGTGTGGAAAAACCAAGCAAAGAGCTCACCTTCGTAGTGCTGAGGTGCCACCAGTCTCACAACAAACAGCAAAACAAGTTTCAAATGTACCATTCTGGAACACAGATGGTGGAAGGGGATCCCAGATCCTAGAATTCTGTCTTTTGAAGAAATGCCTCCAAAACGTCAGAGACAAAGCTGAAATCTCAAAATCAACAGGAATGATGGAGCAGGACCTAAAAAGGAAGAAATTAATTTTACATCTGGGAACTTTATTGTCCATAGCACTGATATGTTTCTGTCAGTAGATACAAATATTTATAGTTCACGTTGGCCCTGTGAAACCTAGGTTCCTTGCAGAGTGTGACTAGAGAATGACATGGGGACAGGGACACGAAGTAACTGCAGGGGGCGGGGATGGGGACAAAGCCCACGGGGATGAGGACAAACTTTGTCCCCGTCCCTATGTCATTCTCTAATGCAGACAATGATGTTTTGATGTTTCGGAAAAACAAGGAAAAATTCTGGCCAAAACTGGCAACACTTGCACGGAGGCTCCTGGGCATTCCTGCTACCAGGAAATCTTCTGAGAGGCCATTTTCTATTGTGGGAAGAACTATGGAAGGCAGGAGAGCTAGACTGAATCCTGAGATTGTTTATGACTTATCCATCTACACATTAAAAAATCACAACAGTGCTGCATAGGGCATATTTCTCTCCCACTAGGGCATACAGATTGGGTTGTATTTTGTACCCTTGGGTGGATTAGGGTCCGTTGGGGTAGTAGAAGTTAACTATTGTTGGGGTTGGAAGGGTAGAAGGGGTGTGTGTGTGTGTGTGTGGAGGGGGGTATTTCAGTTGCTCGTTATTATTATTATTATTTTCTATTTGTGATTTATAGACAACAGTTGTACAGAATATTGTTCCTTTGTGCCTGATCCACTAATGGTTTTGGGGAAAAAAGGTAAGAAAGGATACTGGTACTTCCTGCGTCTTAGGAGCCACAGTTCATATGTAGGAAGTGCACACTCCCCATTACTTGTGTAATTATATGTGTTTGTTTATTGGGATTTATGCTAATCTGTTGCTTAGGACTTTGGGGGCTTTAGGTGGCTGTATGTGGGAGAAGTGCAAGTGATTGAGGAGATCCTGGCTTTCAATTGGTGAAACACTGGTACAGGCTGAACCAACTCTTTGATATATTGGCAGCAGCACTGTTCTAGGAGTACTGTTGCGTTTGTCCAGAATATCCTTGAAGAGTTAATATTTAAAAACTGCAGTTCAATTGATGTAAATTGACATTGAAGAGTGTTTAAGCGTATGATTAAACTTCACAGTATGTTAAAAAATTGGCCTTATTTTGGGGCTTGTTTTTGAACTGATATCTCTTCTTATGGGTTTGGTTGTTTTTTAAGGAAAATATGCTTGTTTTTCCACGACTACCTGGCAACACTGGTTTGGAATTGTATGGGGAAGGAGAGATGTGAAAACTGAGGAAGGAAGAGAGAAGGTAAGGCAAGAGGGAGATGAGGCCCCTTCTATGCAGAGCTTACAAACTAAAATGGCAGTCAGGGATGCTGAGTGATCTGCTGGTGGTCACACGGTGATTACTGGCACTGATAAAACTGGAGCTCTGTACTCTACTCCTGCACCCAGACATATAACTTTATTTTTGCCTGAAAGCCTGGTACCTGGGAAGCTGACAATTGACAACCAGCCTGAAATAACGGGCAGTTTGTGCACTGTGAAAGAAAATCCAGGCCAAGGGGACAAGGGTTTTCCTGCCTGTTGAAGGACGGATCAGTATCCTGTCCAGAAAGCATTACAATAACCCTCATGTTTAGCTTTGGTTTTTTCCTAGTACTGCTTTTGGGCTGGATTTCATTTCGAATACAGCACTGCCTCATAGTTGTTAAAAAAGCAGGAACTATCAGCCTGGGGAGATATTGAGGTTTACACGTTTTCAGTTCTTGTAACCTAGCAGCTCTGAAACTAAGTAAATCAGAAGGTACTGCTGTGCTGTTTGTGATCAGAAAAATCCCTCTGTACAGTGAATAGAGCATGGATAGCTGAAGCTGCATGACCTTAGGAACAGTGAGACCAGATCACATAAGAGCCAATTTTCAAATGGTTTCCATGCCTAACTTTGTGAGATCCTAAATTTACACAGCTGCTATGTTATGTGGTTTCAGAAGGGAGACTATTTGGCCAGTCCTGGATCTGAACCTACATCCCGAAAGCAGTGTGGCATTTGTAGTGCCTGATTCTACCCATTGATATCAACGTTGTAGATTTTCTACACAGGTGGAAAATGTGGAGGCTCCCCTGGTTACAGAACTTTCTTCTGATAGCTTAGATGTGTGTGATATTTTGGAAAGATCCCAGGATGAGGTAGCTTTTAGAGTTACGCTGTTTGTATGTTTTGAGTTTTTTGTTTTTTGGGTTTGTTTTTTACAGGATAGGGATGCTTTAAGGCTTTACCTGAGACAGGCTTCTATTTTATATTTGGGAGACAGAGTTTGGATATTTCCTGACCTTTCTAGCTGGAAACAAGAGAGAAGAAAACATTTTCTGCATGTGAGACAAGTGACGTTGGCTTTAGGTGCCAGAATACCAATTAAGATTTCTAATGTACAGTGACTTTAACTAATGTTACATATCATTTCTTTGATCCAGAGCAGTAGTGTTGCTTTTTGGATGGTATATCTGCTGGGCCTTAGTTCTGATGTTACTGGGGTAAAATCATGGGCTGTAGTTTGGGGGGCAAGGGGGGCAGTGCCCCCCCAAAATGAGCTGCCATCCCATCCTCCAATCCCCAAGCTGCCAGCAGCCACTGTGAGAAAGCAGCACACATGCTGCTTTAGACCTGCCCCTGGAAGCCTTTCTTTCTCCCCTGTTCCCGTGCAGGCAGGAAGCTGTAGGAGAGAGAAGAGCCTCCGGGGCAGGTCTAAAGCAGCATGCTTCTTTTGCTGAGGCTGCCGGTGGCTTGGGGAATTGGAAGACGGGGGAGGGTGATAACAGGCACCACTGGAAGACTCTGGGGGGCGGAGGCGGGAGAGAGACACGCCCCACCCTTTGCCCCCCCCAAATGAAACTGTCAAATTATGCCCATGGTTAAAATAGATATTGGTGTCTGGCTATTAGTTGCTCTTTTTCTTTTTATATATTTCCTATTTCAACCTCTCATGATTGGACTGTTCACGTCTCCCTTTCTTATGGACTAAAATATATTATGGTCATTGAGATTTAATATTACCTGTTATTGTATTTTGATATAGTAATGGCTGTTTTTGTGTACGAAACTTTTGTTCTTTGTGTTTAAATTTGAAATTTCATAAATTAAAATAAAAAAAATACTCATAACACTTTATGCCAATGACGTCACAATCTACATCCTGTTTAAGAGTGACTTAAACGAAATAACCAATGAGATCAACCAGAGCTTCCAGATCATGCACTCATGGGCGGACTCATTCCGGTTAAAGCTCAACGCAGAAAAAACCCAATGCCTAGTTCTCACCTCCCAATACAACACAAACAACTACTCCACTATAACCACACCTTACTGCACACTTCCTATCTCAGAAAACCTGAAAATTCTTGGAGTCACCATTAATTGAAACCTCACACTCGATACCCACATGAAGAACACAACGAAAAAAATGTTCCATTCGATGTGGAAACTCAAAAAAATTAAACCTTTTTTCCCAAGAAACGTCTTTCGCACCCTGGTACAGTCACTAGTAATAAGCCACTTGGACTACTGCAACGTTCTGTACGCAGGCTGTAAAGAACAAACCATTAAAAAACTCCAAACAACCCAAAACACGGCAGCCAGACTCATCTTTGGAAAACCTAAATATGAAAGTGCGAAGCCCATAAGAGAGAAACTACATTGGCTTCCGCTCAAGGAACATATTGAGTTCAAGATCTGCACAACTGTGCACAAGATCATTCACGCAGACGCCCCACTCTATATGCTAAACCTAGTGGACTTACCGCCCAGAAACGCCAAAAGATCAGCCCGCAAATTCCTCAATCTGAATTTCCCCAGCTGCAAAGGAGTGTAATACAAACAGGCTTATGCTACGACCTTTGCATACAAGAGCACACAGTTTTGGAATGCGTTACCCAAGGCCCTGAAAACCATGAACAATCTAACCAGCTTCCCCAAAGCTCTGAAAAGACACCTCTTTAACAAAGCTTACAAAAGTCACCCTCAATGATACAAATCATCCCCCAAACCACCCAAATACACCTAAAACACTTCTCACACAACCCACCCAACATCTGCCCATCTAAATCCTCTTTTACCTCAGTTTATGATCAACTGTATTTAAACCATGTACTGATTTTATCATAACCTCACTCTGTAAGCCACATTGAGCCTGCAAAAAGGTGGGATAATGTGGGGTACAAGTGCTATAAATAAATAAAATATAAATAAATTTTCCTACATTTCAAATGTTGAAGTCTGTGACAGTTTTTCACTTCTCTATCATATCAGATGGTGGCAGTTTGGAATTCTTTACCTTCTGTTTTAAGATCTGATAGAAATTATTTAGTTTCGGAAAATGTTAAAAACCCATCTGTTTTATAAATTTGGTCTATCTAGTCTATTTGATCATTTTAATTATTTGCTCAATAGTATTGTTCTTCCTAGACAAGTGGATCTCAATGCTGTAATCCACCTTGAACTGATAAGGTATTGGTGGAATACAAGACCAGAACGTTATGTAATGTTACTGATCTTTTTTAGATGAGATTCTACTTACTCCTCGTCTCAAGCTATAACTAAAGGAAAAACTCAAATATTCAATGAAGTCCTGTTTCCAATTTCTGAAAGAGCTTGTTCTTGAATGTGCTACAACAAGCTTATTCTGTACAAACCGGCACACAGAAGGAGATGAATGTGTTGAGGTATTTGTGTGAAAGGTATGAGCACCATAATAGTGAGATTCTGAACCGAGTATGACACTCAGAGGGCAATGTCTCCAAATACAACCATTTCTACCTCCATTGTTGAGGTTGTCTGGATCTTGCCATGTCCAAGTAAGTGAAACCGACATTTCAGCCATCATCCTGTGGCTTTTTTCAAGATGTCTGTCCTGGTGGACCGGGGACAGGGTTAGGGCGGAGAGGCAACTTAGCTGATTAGTGGCAATATTCAGTCCACTAACCAGCTAAGTAAGCACTGAGCTAACTGGGCACCAGTCTGAATATCAGCCAGTGCCTCGTTAACGTCTAGGTCAGTGGACATAATACTACTACTACTTATTATTTCTATAGCGCTACTAGACGTATGCAGCGCTGTATACTTGAACACAAAGAGACAGTCCCTGTTCAACAGAGCTTACAATCTAATCAGGACAGACAAACAGGACAAATAAGGGAAATATTTAAAGTGGGAATGTTAAAACAGACATGGGTACTGAACAAGTAAATAGGGGTTAGGAGTTAAAAGCAGCTTCAAAAAAGTGGGCTTTTATCCTAGATTTGAATATGGTCAGAGATGGAGCTTGACCTGGATATCCAATGCCAAACGCTGAACATGCCCCAGCATTGAATATCTGGGGTTAGGTCAACCCACGACTGGAAGCAGTTTACTGCCATGGGCTGAATATTGCCAACAAAATCTCTTCTATCTCTGTCTTTATTCCTCATTGTACTTTAATCAGTTTCTTCTCTTACCATATGGACACTGCAGTCATGAACTGCACCTGTACTTCCCCGTTTTTGCGACAACCCCTGAAGCTATAAAGTTCCTTATGCCAGAGAAGGCTGAATTAATCTTTGAGGCAAACATTGCTAAGGAGTAGAGGCTTTCTTCACTCCCCCTTCTTCACAAGCAGGTGCAGAATTTGTATTCGAAATTCTTCTTCTAGCAAGTGCAAAACATGCCAAGCCTCTTAATAGCCTTGTCATTAGCAGTTATAATGACAGTAATCCACCACTGAAATGTGATATTGGACATTTGTTTACATTAAACTAGGCTTGTAAACACTCCTTTTCCCCAGAAAGGTACTCAAAGTGGTTCATATAAATCAGATACAACAATGAAGTGGTTTATAATCTACAGTACTCAGAAACCAACTACAGACCAGCATCATCCCTATTCTCATTAAGAATAGATCAGGCCACATCAGATGTCTACCACAAGTTAGATGAATACATATTTTTTTTTTTAAATCGATACATAATACAAGCCCAAAGCATAAAGCAACAACAAGATTAGGTTACAAACTGCAGTAGCAAATATTTAAACCTATCATCTTCTCCTGCCACAAGTGGTGTACAAATAAGTACATACATAAGTAAATAAGTAGTGCCATATTGGGACAGACCGAAGGTCCATCAAGCCCAGCATCCTGTTTCCAACAGTGGCCAAACCAGAATATAAGTACCCGGCAAGATCCATAAACAGTACATTTTATGCTCCTTATCCTAGAAATAAGCAGTGGATTTTTCCCAAGACCATTTTAATAATTGTCTATGGAATTTTCCTTTAGGAAGCCATTCAAACCTTCTTTTAAACCCTGCTAAGTTAACTGCTTTTACTACATTCTCTGGCAACAAATTCCAGAGTTTCTGATTTGTTTTAAATGTACTACTTTGTAGCTTCATTGTGTGCTCCTTAGTCTTAGTATTTTTCGAAAGAGTAAACAAGCGATTCACGTCTACCTGTTCCATTCCACTTATTATTTTATAGACCTCTATCATATCTCCCCTCAGCCGTCTTTTCTCCAAGGTGAAGATCCCTAGCCACTTTAGCCTTTCCTCATAGAGAAGTCTTCCCAACCCCTTTATCATTTTTGTCACCCTTCTCTGTACCTTTTCTAATTCCACTATATCATTTTTGAGATACGGTGACCAGAATTGAACACAATATTTGAGATGTGGTCTGTGAGAATCAGAGAAACCACAGATCCCAGAAGGCATTGCGGGAGAGGTAAAACCCAGAGCACAAAAACTATAGATCCCAGAATGCATTGCGGGAGAGGGAATGACAAGACCAGAACAACTACAGAACCCAGAATGCATTGCGGGAGGGGAGGAGCCAGGAGCATAGAGAACACAAATTCCAGACTGCCTGGAAGAATAAGAGAGGTCGGGACAAACGAGAACCTGAGAGGCAGGAGAAGGAAACAGATGGGGCTGATTGGGAAATCAAATGGAGTCAGCTGGGGAGGGTGTGGAACATATGAGTGGGGGTGTGGAGAATGAGGGGATGGAATGGGAGGAGTTGGGGGAGACAAAAGAGGAAGTAGGAGAGGAAAGGATGGAGGTGTTGGAGGGAGAGATGGAAGGGGGGGAGTAACTTCTGGATGAGCTGAAGTATAGGAGGAGGCAGTGAAGTCAGGAGGATCCGGTGGGTGGATGTCAAGAGATAAGTTGTTGACATTTGTGGGTGGTGGATCATTTCTAGCCTGACTTGTTTAACTGTGTGTAAAGCTGGGCTGGCTGAAGTGAATTTTGAGGCCTTGCTGATTTCTGAGGCCTTACTGAGAAGCTTTGTTGAAAAGCCTGACTAGCTGAACTGTGTAGAAAAGCTGAGCTAGCGGAACTGTGTAGATGTGAGCGAACAGCACTGACGAGTGTGGCGTCGGAAGCAGACAGCACGGATAAGTGTGGGAGCGAGAGCCGATAATTCGGACGAGAGGAGTAGTTGGCAGGTGACACAAAGGCATTATAACATCTTCATTTTTGTTTTCCCTTCCTTTCCTAATAATACCTAACATTCTATTTGCTTTCTTAGCCGCCGTTGCACACTGAGCAGAGGGTTTCAATGTACCATCAATGATGACGCCTAGATCTCTTTCCTGGTCAGTAACTCCTAATGTGGAACCTTGCATTATGTAACTATAATTTGGGTTTCTCTTTCCCACATGCATCACTTTAAATGTTATCTGCCATTTAAATTCCCAGTCGCTTCTTCCTCTTTAACATCAGCAAAATTCACCCTTTCCTCTCTGAACACACCACCCGAACTCTCGTCCACGCTCTCATTACCTCTCGCCTGGACTACTGCAACTTACTCCTCACCGGCCTCCCACTTAGCCATCTATCCCCCCTTCAATCTGTTCAGAACTCTGCTGCACGTCTCATATTCCGCCAGAACCGATATACTCATATCACCCCTCTCCTCAGGTCACTTCACTGGCTTCCGATCAGATACCACATTCAATTCAAGCTTCTCCTTCTTACCTACAAATGCACTCAGTCTGCTGCCCCTCACTACCTTTCTACCCTCATCTCCCCTTACGTTCCCGCCCATAACCTCCGTTCACAGGATAAATCCCTCCTCTCAGTACCCTTCTCCACCACCGCCAACTCCAGGCTCCGCTCATTCTGCCTCGCCTCACTCTATGCTTGGAACAACCTTCCTGAGCCCTTACGCCAAGCCCCCCCCCCTGCCCGTCTTCAAGTCTTTGCTTAAAGCCCACCTCTTCAATGCTGCGTTCTGCACCTAACCCTTACCGTTCAGTGAATCCAGACTGCCCCAATTTGACTGCCCCTATCGGACCGACCGTTCACTTGTCTATTAGATTGTAAGCTCTTTGAGCAGGGACTGTCTCTCTTTGTTAAATTGTACAGCGCTGTGTAACCCTAGTAGCGCTCTAGAAATGTTAAATAGTAGTAAGGTCCTCTTGTAATTTTTCACAATCCTCTTGCAATTTAACAACTTTGAATAACTTTGTGTCATCAGCAAATTTAATTACCTCACTAGTTACTCCTATCTCTAGATCATTTATAAATGTGTTAAAAAGCAACAGTCCCAGCACAGACCCCTGGGGAACCCCACTATCTATCCTTTTCCATTGAGAATACTGACCATCTCTGTTTGTTTTCTATCTTTTAACTAGTTTTTAATCTGCAATAGGACACTACCTCCTATCCCATGACTCTCCAATTTCCTCTGGAGTCTTCCATGAGTTAGGTACTTTGTCAAACGCCTTTTGAAAATCTAGATACATAATATCGATCGGCTCACCTTTATCCTCATGTTTGTTCACCCCTCCAAAGAAATGTAATAGATTGGTGAGGCAAGATTTCCCTTCACTAAATCCATGTTGACTTTGTCTCATGAATCCATGCTTTTGAATATGCTCTGTAATTTTGTTCTTTCTAATAGTCTCTACCATTTTGCCCAGCATTGACGCCAGGCTCCGTGGTCTATTTGTAAGTATGTTAAATAGCACCGGTCCCAGTACAGATCCCTGTAGCACTCCACTATTAACCCTCCTCCATTAAGAAGAATGGCCATTTAACCCTAACCTCTGTTTTCCGTCCAATAACCAATTCTTAATCCACAGAAGGACATTGCCTCCTATCCCATGATTTTATAATTTTCTCAGGAGTCTTTCATAAGGAACTTTGTCAAAAGCTTTCTGAAAATCCAGATACACTACATTAATCGGCTCACTTTTATCCAAATGTTCATTACTCCTTCAAAGAAATGAAGCTAATTGGTGAGGCAAGACTTCCCTTGGCTGAACCCATGCTGACTCTGTCCCACTGAACCATGTTTATTTATGTGTTCTATAATGTTATTCTTTATAATTTTCCTCTATTTTCCCTAGAATTGCAGTCAGGCTTATCGGTCTGTAATCTCCCAGATCACCCCTGGAAATCGGCACTACATTCTTGCAGCTGTCCAATATCACCCCACGTTATGCTGGGTCAGGTCATGGTTCAAGCATCGACCATTGAGAAAAATATCAAGGTCTTGCTTCAAGTTTGTCAATAGGGTTTTCTGAATATATAAGGATCCAGCAGAGTTGTATATGCTGCTGTAGATCGTTGCCTCTGCTTTTCCTGTACATAAGGATCTATTCACAGTGCTCTGTACACAGAAGTGTGGTGACTGATCCTTGCAGCAAACAGACAGGCTGCTTTCAAGCTGTGCTTGCCTGCTGCCGGTCACAGGAAAGCCAAGAGAGCAAAACTGCACCTTTCATTAGTCAGGGAAGGGCCTGCAGCTGGGTCCCAGCAGTTGAATTCAAGTCAGCTGACTTCTGATCCCAAATCAAGGAGACGATCAATAATTTCAATGCTGAAATGTTAGAAATGATGCTGCAGCCAGACAGGGCACTCTGTTTCCCCTTCATGTATCGCATGCTTTTAAATAACACCTTTCATTCAGACTTGATACTAGTGAACTTTGTCATCCAGTATTTCAAAACCACACACACTACCTTCCAAAGGAGAAAAAAAGAAGAGTGGACAATGATACTATTATAAATACCTAATTGCAGATGAGTACAAAAAGGGGTCTGAAACCAGCTATCAGTAGTACACTGAGGTTTGATATGCTCTGTCTATGAGCATAAATTAAAACCCAACTTACAGAGCTGCCAAGTTACCCATTCCAGGAGGGAGACTTTTTGGACGGTCCTGGATTTCTGCCAACTTCATCCTGGTGCATTATGGGACCTGCAACACTGATTTCAATGGATAGAATTATGGACTACAAATACTACACTGCTTTGGGACGTAAGTTTAAATTCAGGACTGGCCAAAAAGTCTCCCTCCTGGAATGGATAACTTGGCAGCTCTGCAAACTTAACATATTTTTAATCGGAGAACACAGGCCCTACAGTAACATTTATTTATTTATTATTTAGATTTTGCTCACACCTTTTTCAGTAGTAGCTCAAGGTGAATTACATTCAGGTACACTGGATATTTCTCTGTCCCAGGAGGGCTCACAATCTAAGTTTGTACCTGTGGCAATGGAGGGTTAAGTGACTTGCCCAAGATCACAAGGAGCAGCAGTAGGATTTGAACTGGCCACCTCTGGTTTGTAAGACTAGTGCTCTAACCACTAGGCCAAACTTGCTCATAATTGGACATAGAGTCGGTGGCAGACTGGGATTTAAACTCACAAAGTCCGTGAATTATTATTTTTTTAACTAGTTCACTGCCATAACCACAAGAGCTCAGTTTTGCACTCTTTTCTTTCCTAAGATAAAAAGATTGTAGACCAGCAGGGGAGACCACCAGTACAGCTTCACAGGGCACTGAATTAGACAGGTGTAGATAAAGTAGAGTGAAGGAATAGCGTAGTGGTGAGAGCAGTGGGCTGAGAACTGGGAAAGTCAGGATTCAAATCCTACTGTGGTCTTGGACAAGCCACTTAACCCTCTGATATAAACTTAGGGGCCCTTTTATTAAGCTGCGTTACAAAGTGGCCTGTGCTATGACTAGCGTGTGGGTTTCCCATGTACTGAGGCCACTTTTAGGGGGTCTTTTACCAAGCCATGGTAGCATTTTTAGCTGGCGGTAAAAGCCAAGACACCCATTATATTCCTATGGGCATCTCAGCATTTACCGCTTGCTGATTTCTACCACTAGCTAAAAATGCTACCGCAGCTTAGTAAAAAAAAAAAAAACCCCTTAGTGCAGCTGTAAAATGGCTGCACTTTCTTCTTCCTCAATTAATGGCCATGCAGTAATTTCCCAATTAGTGAGTGGCCATTAGCGTGGGAGCCCTTATTGACGTATTTTCTAGGCAGAAAAAGCTCCTGTGCTAACCATGTACTAATGAGTTAGCATGCAGCGATGTAGCTGCGCTAACCAATTAGCAGTAGGCATGCCTACTCTCCACCCCCAAACATGCCCCCAGTGCTAAAAATAAAATGGGAAGCGCGGGATGCCTGAGCGCACCCTGCGGCAGTGGATTTTAACCTGTGGAAAGCATGAGTTAGTGCTTACTGCAGCTTAGTAAAAGGGCCCCTTAGATTGTGGACCCTCCAAGGACAAGAATATACCTACTGTACCTGAATAGAACCCACCTTCAAAGAGGTGTGAGCTAAATCCAATCTCTTCCCTTCCATTGCCTCAGTGTAATCCCACTTGGCAGGGAATAACTTGTGTTCCTGAATGTAACTCACCTTGACCTTGGACTTGGAAACGGTGAGGAATTAAATCTGATATTCAAGTCCAAAGGTTACTGGAAAAGGCATGACAGAAAACAGGCTAGATTAGAGGCGTACTTTAAAAGGGGTAGCTGTGTTAGTCTGGTGTAACAAAACTAGCAGAAGCGGGTGGTATCTTATATACCAATCAATTTATTAAGGCATGAGCTTCTGAGAATAGTTACTACAAACGTACTCTAAATTTATACCAAGCACATTTTTTATTTGTCAATACATATACATATAACAACGTTCCCTTCCCAGATTTCCAGTGCACACACATTCAGTCTACCTGCCACACGATCACACAATCATCAAATTTTCACGAGACAATACTCCTTGCTAATTCACTAGATGATAAATAGACATTATAATAAATAATATCTAATCCAACTTCTCGCTGTTGTTACCACTATATAGAACTTCATAGTTCAGAGTCCACTTTCAACGTGGTTTCTTTTTCCATAACGTTACATCGTTACATCGTAATGACTGCTTCTCCGGAAGTTATGGAAAAAGAAACCACGTTGAAAGTGGACTCTGAACTATGAAGTTCTATATAGTGGTAACAACAGCGAGAAGTTGGATTAGATATTATTTATTATAATGTCTATTTATCATCTAGTGAATTAGCAAGGAGTATTGTCTCGTGAAAATTTGATGATTGTGTGATCGTGTGGCAGGTAGACTGAATGTGTGTGCACTGGAAATCTGGGAAGGGAACGTTGTTATATGTATATGTATTAACAAATAAAAAATGTGCTTGGTATAAATTTAGAGTACGTTTGTAGTAATTAATTTAAGTTTTTGTACTTTTTTTTTTTTTTTGTTCAATCATTTTTATTAATTTGGATATAACAATAAAAAAGGAAATTAAGTTCCATTGACTTAATAACAGTTTAACAAGTTAGAACTTAAAAGTTTTTGTACTGTAATCAAAGCTAATATTCCCCTATGGTAGTTGTATGAGTTTCTGAGAACCAGAACTATGCATCTGACAAAGTGGACTCTGGTCCTCAAAAGTACATAAAAGTTGGTAAATTGGTCAGTATATAAGGTACCACCTGTCTCTGTCAATTTAGAAATGTTCTGCATCCTAAGTTTGGGTTCCCTAGCCTCAGGCAACCTGCCCTGAAAAAAGAAGGAAAGGGGAGGAAAAAGAGCAGAAGAGGGAAAGAGTGAGAGCACCGTGCTAGAGAAACACGAGAAAGCAGAGGGTGTGGAACCAGGGCCAGGAACAGGAAAGATGTATATGTTCAAGCCTGAAAAGAAATGAGAAATAGGTTACTGGAGAGACTAACAGCCTTCCTAATGACCCTGTACAGATAGCATACAGCAGATTTTCACAGTGCATTTTTTTCTAGCAAAAAGGTGCCGGTACTCAAACCTTAGGCCACCCTTCAGGGGTGGGGTGATCTCTGAGGGACCCACCCCACAATAGCCTGGCCCCCTGCAACCTGTCAGAGAATCTTTGACAAGGAAGAATTGGTGTGTGGAGCCTGAGCTCTTTCATTGAAACTTGGGGTCCATGGGGTGCACATCACCAACACCACGATTACAGCCTAATTGCACAAAAGGAAAGAGGGGCAGTGCTACTAAGTTTAGTACTTGCCTAGAGTTGGCTGAACACCAGCAGAGGCACAAGAAGTAAAAGGGCAGAGAGGGTGACAGGTAAATACGAGGATAAAGGCTTTTTGCCAAAGGCAACACAGGCAGCCAGAATTCTGTGCCTCAGCCATGCCACCATATCCTCAGTACTATGCATAACCAAACTGGATGTCACACTTGAGGAAACGTGAGCTGAGGACAGCCAACAAGGTCTACATAGAGTAGTTCTTTAAAAACGATATCAAATGGTAGCAGAGCAGGGATTAGGGCCCACAAGCACTACAAATTTCCTAACTAGTAAAGCACTCCTACAGTCTGGAGAGGAGAAAGAATAGAATTTGAAAATGTTAACTTTGCCAAAGAAGAGCTGGCAACGGTGGCCATGGCTCGTTCCTCGAAATCAAGCCCAGTTTATAAGCAGAGGAGCAGGAGGAGGTACGAGAGAGAAAATCTAACTAACAGAGCCTCATGATCCATTCCTTTCAGACTTCTGGGAGATCATCTCACCTGTTCGGGCACTCCTTGCCTTTTCCTCAGCCTGGGCAGGGAGTCCTTCTTCCACAGAGCAGCTTCCCTTAGTGCTGGGCTCTGCTGCCGTCCTACAGATGTTCTGAATATATGAAGGCTGCCAGAAATTCTCCTACAGTGAAACTATGGCTGGGAGCAGGAGGCGGGGAAGCAGCTGAGGAAGCCAACCAGGGGACCTCTCTACTGCAGACCACAAGTGGGATGCTGCTGGCCTGTTTGGAAGGGGAAAATATCCTCCTGTTTACACATAGGGGGACCGCTGCCCCCCTCCTCCAAATTTGGAGCAACCTCCTAATTAAAAACACAAGCACACTGAGAACTGTGATGTGGAAGGGGCTAATGTCTTTAGCAGAAGCCTGAATGTGGAGGTCAGCAAATTACAGCTCTTATTCAGACAGGCTTTATTCAATAGCAACCCTTGGAGAGATGAAGGGGGTGAGGCCTGCTCTGCATTAACAGGGACTTCCTGACCAGACCACAGAACCAAAGCTTTGCTGTTCTGCCACTTACAAGTCGGATGATTTTAAGTTTACTTAAATGCCTGCCATGAGGTTGACTATGATACCTTTAATTTCTTCAACATATGTGTGTTTTGTTACAGAAGTTTCTCTGCGACCTTCAGGAAGGATGACAAATTTCCAGGGACTGCAGGGAGAAACTATATTCATATTTTGCTGGCTTGTTTAGAAAATTATTAAACACTAGGTAAAAAGGCAAATTAAGGGGCCTCTTTATCAAGGCGCAGTAGGGCTACTGCATGGCAGGGGCGTAGCCAGACCTCACGGTGAGAGGGGCCAGAGCTCGAGGTTGGGGGCACATTTTGAGTGCCGCCCCGCCCCCCCTGCCATGCCTCGCCTCCTTGCCCCCCCTCCACTGCCTCGCCCGCTCACAAACAAATACCTTTGCTGGCGGGGTCCCCAACCCCTGCCAGCCAAACCAGGGGTCCGGACGAAATTTGCGGGAGCCCAGGCCCCCCGTAGCTACGCCCCTACTGCATGGGTAGAGCAGGTCAAAACAGCAGTCCTGCCGGGTGCACTCAGGCACCCTGTGGTAGTTTTGGTTTTGCCGTGTGCCACTTCCCTTGTTTATTTTCTAGGGTGGGGGGCAGGATAAAGGCATTCCTGGAGGTAATCAGCATATTGCACTGGATGAGTAGCGGTAATGGCCACACGCTAATTTGAAAATTATTGTGTGGCCATTAATAGGAAAAAATGAAATTCAGTCATTTTTTTGCGCTGCGCTAAAAAGTAGCTGGAGTGTGCGGGAAACCCACACACTATAACAACCTTCGGCCACTTTTTAGTGAGGCTTAGTAAAAGGACCCCTAAGCTTTTTGCAAGGAGGGAAGGTAAGGGTGGGGGTGGGGAGGTCTAGCAATATCCCCTGAAAATCTGTATACATGTAAGGGCTTGATTTTATAACAGAACAGCTATCGTGAGAAGTCCAAAATATTTTAAGCCTATATTATAAAAGCAAACAATCCATCTAAAAAGTGAGGAAATATCAAAAATCAATAACCAAAAAAACCCCACTCTCAAACTCTAGAAAATATTTTAAGGTTCATCATATAGTAAAGGGTGTTAAGTCCTTTTAACACTTGGTTAAGACGCACCAACCGGCTACTGCAGAAACATGTTAAAGCATTTTGCAGTTTTTGGCCTGCTTGCACATGCTAACCCATGTGTTACCAAATTTTGAAAAATATCTTTTCAGGTGGCATGTCATGGGCAGAGAGCGGGCTTTATCCGGCTAGTGCAGTGGTTCCCAAACACGATCCTGGAGGCACCCCAGCCAGTCAGGTTTTTGGGATATCCACAATGAATATTCATGAGATATATTTGCATGTACTGCCTCCACTACATGCAAATCTCTCATGAATATTCATGGTGGATGTCTCAAAAACCTGACTGGCTGGGGAGCCTCCAGAATCAGATTTGGGAACCACTGGGGCTAGTGCATTATGATTAGTGTGCGCTAATCGGATAACGCAGAGTTAATGTGGGAGCATTTAGCACCTCCTAAACAGAAGGTGGTAAGTTCTCCTGCATTCATTTTTTGCAGGTATCATGCACTAATAGAAACATTGGCGCACAACCTGAAATTAAAACAAGAAAAAGCCCTAAAAAAGTTCTGCATTAAATCTAGGCTTAGCATGCAGGAAAGTCCAGCGTTGCAATGCATTAAGCCCAGATTTTACTGCACTTTAATAAAAAGGGCCCCTCATTGTTTTACTATCAAAAATACTTATAATTGTCCATATAGGGCTAGATTCTATATATCATGCCAAAAAACGTTGGTGCCGAAAAAATATATGCCTGGTGTATTTTATAAACTATACCTAAATTTTGGTCTGGTTTAAAGAATATGCCTAACAACCATCCACACAAATAAATGTAGTTGCAGGCAGTTATGCAAAGTAAAATTAGGTGTAAATGCCTACACCTAAGTTAGGTGCAGACCGGGTGTATTCTATAGCAATGCACATAGGTCTGAATGATCAATTCTCTGCTCTGTTCCAAAACAGTGCCCTAAAAATAGTGCTGGAACAGCATGGGAAACTAACCCCCCCCCCCCCCCCCCAATAATCAACACTAATAACATGCAAATTTAGGCGCATTATCATTGGGAGAAAGTGTGGGAGGATTGTGCCTGAGTGCATGTCCTCCTGCACTTGTTTGGGAATGGGAAAGGGACTTGACATACTGCCTTTCTGTGTTTTTTTTGCAACTACATTCAAAGCAGTTTCCATAGTACATACAGGTACTTATTTATACCTGGGGCAATGGAGGGTTAAGTGACTTGCCAAGGAGCTGCAGTGGGAATCGAACCCAGTTTCCCAGGATCAAAGTTCGCTGCACTAGCCCAGACCTGTCAAGCACAGGAGCTGGAGGTCCGTGGGACCCCCCGGACCCCCTCCAAAGGCAAGGTCCTGGTGGTCTATTGCCCCCCAAGCCCCCACACCCTCCAGGACAGCGATACAGAGGGGCTGGAGGTCCAGCGGACCTTCATTCCCCCAACACCCCTGACATAAAAAGTAATTCCCTGGTGGCCCAGTGGGCTACATACTCCCACCCACCCTGGTGGTCTAGTGGTGCCCCCCCTCCCCGTACCTTGTAGTAAGTAGTGATGAAGAGGAAGTAGCACTCCCTCCTCCTTCCAGCGCTGCCTCCAAAATGGTGCTGCTCTGCCCAGTGCATCCTGGGATGCGCTGGGTGAGGCTTCCCTACCATTTTGGAGGCGGTACTGGAAAGAGGAGAGAGTGCTACTCCCTCCTTCATCACTACTTACTACAAGGTACAGTGGGGGTGTGGGGTCACCAGACCACCAGGGGGATGGGGGGATGTAGACCACTGGACCACCAGGGGATTACTTTTTGTGTTGGAGGTTAGGGAACCTAGAGGATCCCCTGTGGTCTCTCTCTCTCATTTTTCATCTCCCCTCCTCCACAGCACTCACCCCTCTCCTCTTTAGCTTCCCCTCCAGTGTTTGGTACCTTCCTCTTTTATGTTGCCCTGTAATATATGTTCCCCTTCTTCTACTGACTGCCTACTCCTTCCTTCTGCTGGTAGCGCATAGTCTAAGGCACAGAAACCAACTTTTCAAAGTTATTGCTAAACCCATCACAAATTACCCTTCCTTGGACAAAGTGAAGGAATCTGCTTAATGCTTGGAGTGCTTGCCTTGAGCACAGCACCCACAAAATACTATCCTAAATGCAGTAACTCAGAGATCCCTAATAAATTAATATTTTGTGTATAAAAGATTATTTAAAGAG
Source organism: Microcaecilia unicolor (assembly GCF_901765095.1). NCBI lineage: Eukaryota > Metazoa > Chordata > Amphibia > Gymnophiona > Siphonopidae > Microcaecilia > Microcaecilia unicolor. The sequence continues at coordinate 74,644,783 of NC_044037.1, forward strand.
AAAGGGGAGAATCTCAGCAATCCAACTAGTGTGTTGCTGTCTGACAGAGCACCCTAGAAAGCTTTTGTACATTATCTACATTGATTCTGCTGTCCTTAGAACAGGGTGCTTATTTATAGAAGTGGTTTCTACCTCCTGTCCAAGGCAGTGGTTCCCAACCTGTCCTAGGGGAACCCCAGCCAGTCAGGCTTTCAGGATATCTACAATGAATATTCATAAGATTGATTTGCATACCTTGCTTCCTTGATATGCAAAGCTATGTCATACATATTCATTGCGGGTATCCTGAAAACCTGTCTGGGAATCCCTGGTCTAAGGGCAGAAAGAGCTGCTGGGCTGTCTCTGCTTCATCCTCCTAGCCTCATGGCAGTAGGTAGCCCATATGTGGCCTAGTGGTTAGGGTGGTGGACTCTGGTCCTGGGAAACTGGGTTCAATTCCCACTGCAGGCACAGGCAGCTCCTTGTGACTCTGGGCAGGTCACTTAACCCTCCATTGCCCCAGGTACAAATAAGTACCTGTATATAATATGTAAGCCGCATTGAGCCTGCCATGAGTGGGAAAACGCGGGGTACAAATGTAACAAAAATAAAAGTATGAGGGGACAGTGGGAACAGGAGGTTTCTTAACAGAAAGAGCTGAGCAGTCCTTCTGTGATCTATGCTACAATACCTGCAGCACTGCTCCTCTTGGTTGCCGCTCTTCTAATCTGCTCCTCTGTGCAGCTATTAAGGTTGCTACAGGCCTGGCAGATAAAGGAACAGAACTAAGAGACAAGTCCAATAGTCTCCCAGAAGATCCAGGAGACTCAAGTTGAATTTTGATCCTCCTATTAATCCCAACACATTCCACTGTGCCCCCTGCAGACAGGATCTTTCAGATCCCCTAATGTATTTTGGAGCCCCTATGGCCCCAGTACAGGTTTTATTACTGCTGCTGTAATCCCAGCATGTTTGATCTCCATCCTATTACTACACCTTCCCTCTTGTGATTGGTCCTATTTAACCCCCATTCTTTCCTTCTTTTTCTAAATTCTTCATTTTGCTTTATCCTTGAGTCTCTGCTAATATGCATTACAAGTCATTATGTGATGCACTAGGCCACGTGTCTGTAAGCTGAAACTCTTAGTGAAATCTTTCAGTCTCCAGCACCAGTTCATATTGGGGTTTACAGATGGCAGTCCTGCTGGTGAACCTCAGGTTGCTTGCAGTGTCTTAGAATGGAGTGGAGACATAGTGTAGTGGATGGACCAGGGGGCTGAGAACCAGGGAAGCCAGGATGCAAATTCCACGGGATGTTACTTGTGACCTTACACATAGTAACATAACATAGTAAATGATGGCAGATAAAGACCAGCATGCAAATCACGTAACCCTCCATTGTTACAGGTACAAATAGATTATGAGCCCTTCAACAACAGGAAAATTCCTAGTGTACTTGAATGTAACACACCATGAGCTACTTCTGAAAAGACATGAGATAATGTCAAATAAATAATATAAATAAAGAAACCAGAAACTCTTACTGCAGGACTTTTGGGAATTTGTATCTCTTGAAATAAACCCCATCTAGTGGTACAAAGTAATAACTACAGCTGAGAAAGTACTGTAGATACATCATCAAGGTACATAAATCAAGCATTGCAGAATTTTTGTAAGGTCAAAAATAAAACCCATCTTGATTAGTGTCCATCTTCACTTCATTCTCTGTTAATGCAACACCACTTTGAATTTTTCATTACGGAAATGGCGATCGCCATTACGGAATAATGTAAGCCACATTGAGCCTGCAAATAGATGGGAAAATGTGGGATACAAATGCACACTTTCTCGGCAGCTTTACTGGTGTACCGGGTGCCCACCACAGTTTGGCGCTGCAGGGTGCTCTTCCCTTGACGAAGCCCCAAGTGGCGAAACGGGACCGTTGGGGAGCCCCGAGTTGGAGCAGCGATAAGCTAATTAGCTGTGGAGTTTGACACTTTTTGATAATGTTTGCGATAGCCAGCATTAAGACAGATTACAAGCACACGAATGTAGATTGAGGGAGGAGGATGGTAAAGGACCTATGATTATATAATTGTGACCACACCAATATCATCTAAGTGATTGAAAAGGTGGTTCTTGTCTGAGGTCCTCTCCTCCTCTGTTATTTTCTCATTGTTTCACAATTGTTATATGATATCCGCTGTTTGTTGGTTGTTATTGGATACAAATGCAATAAATAAATATTGTGTTTAATGGCACAAAAAACCATTGCAGAGTGATCCCCTCACTGAGCTGCCTTTATCGTACCTTTCCCCTATGATGCAGTGTTACCTACAGATGTGTGCACTGAATGGAGTTGTAATCATTATATATTCTGAGGCCATTTTTCAAAGCCATTTATCAAAGTAAAATGGCTTAGCTATGAATTTTCCTCCTCTACCTAGTTAAAAGTGGAGGAGTAGCTAGTGCAGTGGGAACTGGGTTTGATTCCCACTGTGACTCTGGGCAAGTCACTTGGGGCTTCCCAAGTGGCAAATGAGAGGAAGCCCATAGAAACTGAATGGTTCAAAACTACTATATATAGGAAACCTACAGATAAGAATAACTATTTACATTTCACTAGTTTTCACAACAGATCATTAAAAGAAAACTTACCTTATTCACAGTTCTTGAGGTTGCGTAGGCTTTGTACAGATTTTGACGATTTTCAAACTAAATCTGTTGATATGGCCAACAGGTTCAGCTCCAGAGGATATCCCCGTGCATGTGTTAATAATAGTCTAAAGAGGGCTATTGACAAAAACAGGAATGATCTCCTGATTGCCAAGCCAGACAAACTAAGCCCAGATTTGGTTTGCACATTAAAATATTCACATTTATCAGGAGGCATTAGAAACATCATTAAAAAGCATTGGCATATTTTGGAGACACATACCTGCTTTACAAAACAAGTTCCAGTCATTGCACACGCCCGCAACCACAACATTAGAGAGTTTTTGGTTCCCTCTACCCTTCCAGAGCCCCATTCCACAAGAGGAGATTCCTTTGGCCATATACCATGTGGGAGATGCTCAGTGTGCAAACACTCACTTACTATCACTTCATTTCACAGTAAACATAATAACAAAAACTACATTCTCAGACATTTTTCTGATTGTAATACTACTGGAGTTATTTACATCATAATATGTCCTTGTGACTTACTCTATGTAGGCAAAACTAAGAGAGCCATAAAAACAAGAATTATAGAACATAGGAGTTGCCTCACAAGGCAGATACATAGCGCCCCCCTGGTGACTCATTGGGTTGAAAAAAATCATACAATTGAACATTTAAGATTTTTTGTATTCAAAAAAATATCTATGTCCTGGAGAGGTGGTAATATGGATGAGAAACTGCTAAGGGAAGAACAGAGAACTATATATACATTAGGTACAGCCACACCGCATGGACTCAATATGGACATGGATTTCAGTCCTTTTTTATGATCATCCTTGTTATTTTCATTTTTGCTTTTATTTTTATTTTTGTTCAGTGTTCCCAGTCGCCTGTCTTTTTTCTATTACATATGTTTTGGTTTTTCATATTCATTTTTCCCATTTCCATTATTATTATTTTGTTTTATTGTTTTGGTGTAGTGTCATCATTCAGGATTACTACCATTTTTATTTTTATTTTTATAGCATATACATTGTATACGAGGACCTATATATATGTCAAAAATTTTTTTACAAAATTATTTGTCCATGTCGAACAATTGAATCGCTATTTTTGTTTTTTTCTTTTTATTTTTCATTTGTATTCTGCAGTTAGCTGGAACTACATATGGGATCACATGGTTTATATAGTCCAATCTTTTGTTTTATTGTTGTCAGATTCCACCTATAGCTTTATGTGTGCCCCATTGTTTTCACTAACCCTTTTAGCAGTGGAGTCTTTTATATCGATCATACCATTAAGTTTCGACCCCACCACTCGCATGTGCTATATTTCCCTAGTAATGGTTCGTTCCAATCACAGGGGAAGTGATGTCATCTTTACTTCCGGTATAATTCCTTCCCTTGAAGGTGGTTTCATGTTTTGCCATACATTTCGTTTTACAAAGCAGCACAGCGTTTTCTTGTGTACGGTAAGCATTTTAATTGGTTTTTTCATTAGTCATGTTAGCTTTTATTTAACCAGTGCTAATTCAATGCAGTTATAGCGGTTTGCATTGTGCCTCACACAAACGAATTTGCTTCACAGTACTCAGCAGTCATTTAGGCGCTTTTAAGGTTTGTTCTTGTGCAATGCCGACAGCTATGCAGTCTGTTTTAGTAGTTTATAGCATGCCCCACACCGACTATTCCATTCATTTTCATTGTTATATTTTATCTGCAATAATCCCCCCCTTTTTTATTTGCTGATAGCTATGCTGGCTGCTGTAATAGCTTATAGTATGCCCCACACCCATTATTTTTTCTTATTTATTTTTTCTCATTTTGATTGGCATTTACCTCTTATTTGTAATTTTGCCTCCCTTTTGATGTGGTTCCTTTTGCACTTTTGCAAAGGTAATATTATTTTTCAGTTAGGTGGTTCCCCTATGTTATGGTTCATTTTTCTTAGTAGTTTATGGTCTTCTTTTTTAATATATGCTATTTTTAATATATGCTATTTTTCACAGTAATATCAGTTATTTCTTTTTTCTGTTTCTCCTATCCTTATCATTTTATGGTTCACCACTTTTGACATTTGCTGATTCATTTGGCAGCCGTGCCTTGTTTTCATTTTCATTTTTTTATTTTTATTTTCATACCCATGTGGTCTTCTTCATTATTCTCCATCATCAATACACACCTTTTTTTGGGATCCCTGTCCATATATTCTATGTTTCACTTTTTTCAGTATCATTTCATTTTGTTGTATATGTATGTATGGAGAGGATGTAGTGATTTATGCCTTCGTTTACATATTTATTATAGATATCGTTGTTAGCAGCTTTAGTGCTATTTTGTTCATCTGATCTACAAGGTACTTTTTTCTACAGATAATACTAGGTATGTCCTCTATATTTATACTTCATCATGTTGTGTATTTTATTTCATGCCTTGTCCTCATTATCTCTATGTGGTATAATTTCATATTTTTATATAATTCAATATTCTCTATTCTTTTAAAGTCATATACTCTTATATTTTTATCATATTTTTTATTATATATATTTTGCATCTTTCATTCTGATGTTTTATTTGTCTAAATTTGTACAAGAAATTGTATATGTATGCTCAAGTTTTTATTCATGGTTTTAATTATAATTGTATTTTTATGCATGTCTTTGTATATTATATTATTTTATAGACCCCTGACGCAGGCCTCACGGCCGAAACACGTCACGTGTCGGGTCATTTCTGCTACTGTTAATAAAGACCTTGTTCAGGAAGACACTCATTGTGAGAGGACTTTTTTGGATCCACTGTGTGTTTTGTCACTCTAGGAATAATCAGTTGATTTTCTCAAGCCCACCTTAATAATGGCTTATGGACTTTCTTGTAGGAACTTGTCCAAACCTTTTTTAAACCCTGCTAAACTAACTGTTTTTATATAGTAGGTGCAACATACACAGCTTCTTTAAGTGTGCACAATGTATTCTAATTTTCAAAGAGAAACAACATGGCTATTTTACACTTGCTCCCTATATAAGTTCAGTTGATAAATGTAATGCGCAAGTGATGAGCAATTTATATACAAATGATCATCTATTACAAATAGCTAGGAAGATGAATCTCTGCCCACTTGGTGTAAGTCTAGAGTTAAGTGACAAGAACATGGGTAAATGCCGATATTCTAGTCATTTACAAGCAGATATGAAGTGAACATATGCACATACACCCATTCTGCACCTGGACTAGCTTGCTACACACACTACAGCTTAAACCAGTTCCTTATATCTTTGATTAACTGTACAAAGAACTTGCCTTTAGTTTAGCCACCCATTTATTTATCCCAGCTGACTCTGTACCAGTCATCTTGTCCCCCTCTATATATCTGCATTGGGCCCCTAAGCTATATGGTAAGCTGTATTGTATAAAAGCATTAGTATCATAGCAATGCTATTTGAATGTTCTAATTATTTGCTTATTAGATATTCCATCACTATTATGCTTACATCATATTATATTTCTGTAATTTGAATTTCAGTGCTGTTAAATGTGTATATTTTGATCCTGTTTGAGGGGGAGAGGGATCTTGGGGTGATAGTATCCGAGGATCTGAAGGCGACGAAACAGTGTGACAAGGCAGTGGCCGTAGCGAGAAGGTTGCTAGGCTGTATAGAGAAAGGTGTGACCAGCAGAAGAAAGGAAGTGTTGATGCCCCTGTACAAGTCATTGGTGAGGCCCCACCTGGAGTATTGTGTTCAGTTTTGGAGGCCATACCTTGCTAAGGATGTAAAAAAAATGGAAGCGGTGCAAAGAAAAGCTACGAGAATGGTATGGGATTTGCGTTCCAAGACGTATGAGGAGAGACTTGCTGACCTGACCATGTATACCCTGGAGGAAAGGAGGAACAGGGGTGATATGATACAGAAGTTCAAATATTTGAAAGGTATTAATCCGCAAACAAATCTTTTCCGGAGATGGGAAGGCGGTAGAACGAGAGGACATGAAATTAGATTGAAGGGGGGCATGCTCAAGAAAAATGTCAGGAAGTATTTTTTCACAGAGAGAATGGTGGATGCTTGGAATGCCTTCCCACGGGAGGTGGTGGAGAAAAAAACGGTAACGGAATTCAAACATATGTGGGATATACATAAAGGAATCCTGTGCAGAAGGAATGGATCCTCAGAAGCTTAGCCGAAATTGGGTGGTGGAGCCGGTGGGGGGAAGAGGGGTTGGTGGTGGGGAGGCGAAGATAGTGGTGGGCAGACTTATACGGTCTGTGCCAGATCCGGTGGTGGGAGGCGGGACTGGTGGTTGGGAGGCGGGGAATAGTGCTGGGCAGACTTATACGGTCTGTGCCAGAGCTGGTGGTGGGAGGCGGGCCTGGTGGATGGGAGGAGGGGATAGTGCTGGCCAGACTTATACGGTCTGTGCCCTGAAAAAGACAGGTACAAATCAAGGTAAGGTATACACGAGTTTATCTTGTTGGGCAGACTGGATGGACCGTGTGGGTCTTTTTCTGCCGTCATCTACTATGTTACTATATTAGGTTTCAATTTGCTGTTTTCAAGTTTTCCTCTTCATTGTATTTATGTTTATACTTGTTTGTTTTACAGGAGTAGCCTAGTGGTTAGTGCAGCAGACTTTGATCCTGAGGAACTGGGTTGAATTCTCACTGCAGCTCCTTGTGACTATGGGCAAGTCACTTAACCCTTTGTTGCCCCAGGTACAAAATATGTAAACCACTTTAATTGTAACCACAGAAAGGTGGTATATCAAGTCCCATCCCCTTTCCCTTATTGTTATGCTGTTAACAAAATTGTACGTTTGATGTTAAACTGTATCTACTGTACACTGCCTTAGGTGAATCTCTTCATAAAAGTGGTTAATAAATCCCAATAATCTAATATAATTCGCACCTCCAACGTTCTGAAGCTGACTCCATGGCAGTGAAGCCATGTAGTGTTCCTGGGGTTCGTAATTGCCCCGCCCTCGAAGGAACTCTTTATAGTTGCCAGCCCCCGCGCCTCCCTCTCTCTCTCTCTCTCTCTGCCCTCCAAGTACGACCTGTCCTCCGGCAGCCCCTCGCCTTCCTAAATGCTGGCTGTATTTTAAAAATTCTTACCTTGGGGTGCGGCATCCACAGTGAAGGCGAGCAGCGCTTCACACTGCCTTCGCATGTGTCTCAGCTCTGCCTCTGGTCCCGCCCTCATTTCCTGTTTCCGGAAGGGCGGGACCAGAGGCAGAGCTGAGACACATGCGAAGGCAGTCTGAAGCGCCGCTCACCTTCACTGTGGACGCCACACCCCAAGGTAAGAATTTTTAAAATACAGCCAGCACTTAGGAAGGCGAGGGGCTGCCGGAGGACAGGTCGTGCTTGGAGGGCAGAGAGAGAGAGAGGGAGGGAAGCGCGGGGGCATGGACATCAGAGGAGGGGGCGTGGACCTTGGAGGGAGGGAGGGGGCGTCCAAGTCGAAGGGGAGGGGAGGGAGGGGGTCCTGGAACTCAAAGGGGAGAGGGTCCTGGAAGTCAAAGGGGGGAGGGGGAGGGGGCCTGGAATGCGGAGGGCTCACAGAGAGGTAGGTAGGGGGCCTGGAACTCAGAGGGGAGAGAGATGGAGGGAGGGGGGCCCTGGATATGGGTGGATGGAAGAGAGGCCAGGGGAGAATGCAGAGTTGATGCACATGTAGGGGGGGAGGGCAAGGGACAGAGGAGAATTGCTGCACCACAATGGATGGAGGGGGCAGGGGAGAGATGCTGCACATGGATGGATGAAGGGGGCAGGGCACAGAGGACGTTTGCTGCATATGGATGAATGCAGGGGAGAGAGCATAATTGCTGCACACGGGACACAAACTACACTCTCTGACTCACTCACACAGACACACACATTCTGTCTCTCTCAATCACACACTCTCTCTCTGACACACACTCTTTCTCTCTCACACATAATCACTCTCTGACATATACTCATTCATTCTCTCGCACATACTCACTCACTCTCTCTCACACATACTCTCTCCTAACAGTTCCCTTAAAAACATAATTGCCATTAGAGGACAACCTTGCTAGTGCCTGTTTCATTTCTTTCAGAAACGGGCCTTTTTGTACTAGTATATAAATAAACATGTAAATGAGCAGTTTCTGGCTATGTGCTGTTCTGTTCTTTGCAGGTGGGTGTTCACATGGGCGCAGCATGGGCAAGACACACATTTACACATATAGACAATAAAATATTGTAATCTATGCAAATTCTTTCACAATCTAGGCACTAGCAGCTAGTGTAAGTGAATGTGCCTAGAATATAGGCATGTATCCGGCCTATTACCCTGGTATTCTACAGGATGAGGCAAAAATAAGTAACCCCCTAGAGGTTTTTTTGCTGTTTCCTCAGCAACTGCTTGGAATTTCATCATGAAATGTGTTTATGTGCTTATGTGCTAAGTGGAATGAGATTATCTTTAAAAATGGCAAAGTTATGGACTTTTAAGCGTGACCATGCAGTGCTTTTCTCACGTTCAAAAATGTTTGCACTGTAAAACTATCATTATTTGAAGAAAAAGAAAATGGGGCACCAGCTTACTGTTAATGATGTCACAGTGACAAAGACTTTTGTCTGGGGAGCATTGTTGGTGGCCTATCACAAGCTCCACCCAAAGGCACAAACAGTCGCTGAACTCAAGGAAGTGCTGCAGATGATTTGGGACAGCCTGCCACAGGGACCAATGGACCTCACACACATCTGTGTCCTCCTCCCTTCCCTCCTCTTTCCATCATTCTAAGCCCCTCCCTCTTTCAATTAAAGCTGAGGGTGGTGGTCACTTTGAGCATTCACAGTGACTGCAAAATTCAGACACATTGTTAATTGTATCATTTGAGTGACATTATTTTACTGTTTTAGGTCAATGCAACAACAGCAGAAGAGTAGCGTGATCAACAAGACTCTTCCAAAAAGCCAAGGAGACGGAGTGTGGAAAAATATTCTTTAATTGTAGATAAGATAGGACTGTTTTAGGTCAAACATTTTTAACACTTAAAAATCGCTACATAACACTAAAATGTCAGTAACATCAACATAGCTTAAGACAAATAAATGTTTTTTAATAGTACTATGTAAGTTTGATGACTTAATAAGTACATTACATTTTTCATTGAAATTCAAAGTGGTTGCTGAGAAAATTGGCAAAAAACTGAAAGAGATTACTTTTTTTTTTTGTTTCACCCTGTATGGGGAAAAGTAGGCATTTATTTATAGAAAAGCCTCCAAATAGGCCCGTTCTTGGTGTATAAAACTACAGGCCCCTTAATAGAAATACCCTAATAGACTCAAGTCTAGAAACCCCATAATGGTACGTTTAAAAGGGGAAAATAAGCTTGTGAAAAAATAGCAGCACGGTTATGGATCAAGGGATGTTGTTAAAGGTGAAGGCTGACCAAACTAACAAACAAGACTGTAGTTAGAATGGTATGTGCACAGGAGTTCAGGAAATAGAACATGAGGTAATAGACAAAGTAGCAGGGAGTTTTTTGGCTGTAGAACACAAAAGAAAAAGATGATAAGTGAAAAGAATGAAGTAATGTCTTTTATGAAAAGGCTTTGTGTAGAAACAGTATATAAGTAGCAGCATGATTAGTAAATGTTTGAGACAGTCTCAGCCAATACTTTTGTATAAGCAGAACTGTACTCCTATGAGAACATTTATTTTAATTCTGTATACTCTATTGGTAAGTTAATAAGTTACTTTTCTCATACGTTACGTGGCCTTGGTCTTTTATCATTCCAATCTTTTCCCGGGATATGTATGAATATTGGGATGGTGGTAAAAAGACCCAAATCTTAATTACACTTGCTAATTTTTTCTGCTTTATTTTTCACCTAATTGAAGGCAGAGGAATAGGGCAGAATTAAAAAAATTATGATCAGAGTCAGATTTGGGGGTTTCTGAATACTAAAGATATAAACTAAAGCCAAGGTTCTTAAGTTTCTTTTTATTCCCACACCCCTTTTAACTGATCAATGAAACCCTTGCACCCTCTTCCTAAACCATGTGACTCCTGACAGCTACATATTGCTGTTAGCTAGATTCTATAAATTGGGCTGAAAAATGTAAACTCTGAGCGCTATTCTATAAAGGATCCGCGCCCTTTATATAATAGCGATAAGCACATAAATGATGCTTAATTTTAGGTGCTAGAAATTAAGCCTGCTGAAAGCAGTGTAAATGCCAGCACCTAAGTTAGGCACTGATCAAGTCTATTCTGTAGCAATGCACATAAATTCTGAGAACGTCCCCCCAAAACCCCTTGAAATTACACACTATAGGAGCTCCTCGCACAGCATTAAAGAATACGATATGCACATAACTCCCACTTAAGGCCAACAATTGGGTGTTAGCAGCCGATTATTGGTGCTGATTGGCTCATTAATCAATTAAGTTGCACACGCAAATCAGCTATGAGCCCTGTTTACTAAGCCGCGTTATGGGCGCGTTAGCATTTTTAACATGTGTTAACCATGTATGCGTGTTAACCGTGTATGTGCCTAAAATATCCCTATAGGCGCCTACACGGTTAGCGCGTGCGCTAATCGTAGGCGCGTTAAAAATGCTAACACACCTTAGTAAACAGGGCCCTATGTGTGTTGAATAACGCACGCAACTTTAGCTGCCGTATATAGAATCCGAGGGTAACAGTACTAACTGCTAACATGTTGCTAAAATGACACAGTTACATTATCAATAACTGTCCTAATAACTGCCTTCACTCTGTCTAGAAAATTTCAATAAATTGCCTCAGATTTCAAGACACTTCTCTACACCCCATTTGGTCTCTTCGCACCACTGGTTAAGAACTGTACTAAAGGGAAATGGGACTTGATATACCGCCTTTCTGTGGTACTTTGCAACTACATTCAAAGCGGTTTACATATACACAGGTACTTATTTTGTACCTGGGGCAATGGAGGGTTAAGTGACTTAGGATATTGAGGGAGTTAAGAGAGGTTCTGGCAGTTAATCTTAAAGATTTAATAGATTCTTGGAGGCGGGAGAGGTTCCATGGGATTGGAGAAGAGCAGATGTGGTCCCTCTTCACAGAAATGATGGCAGAGAAGAAGTGGGAAACTACAGGCCGGTAAGCCTCACTTTGGTGGCTGGACATGGAGAAGCTAATGCTTGCCCTGGGATTGGTAGAATTGGAATGTTGCCACTATTACTTGTGACCTTGCTTGGCCACTGTTAGAAACAAGTGATTCACATCTACCCATGCCATTCCACTCAGTATTTTTTAGACCTCTATCATATCTCCCCTCAGCTATCTCTTTTCCAAACTGAAGAGCCCTAGCCACTTTAGCCTTTCCGTATAGGGAAGTCATCCAATCCCCTTTATCATGGAGCAATACAAAGGCATTATAACATACACATTTTTGTTTTCCATTCCTCTCCTAATAACTCCTAACATTCTATTTGCTTTCTTAGCCGCCGTTGCACACTGAGCAGAGGGTTTCAACGTATCATCAATGATGACACCTAGATCCTTTTCCTGGGTAGTTTCTGCTAATGTGGAACATTGCATCATGTAGCTATAATTTGGGTTTCTCTTTCCCACATGCATCACTTTGCACTTGCTCACATTAAACGTCATCTGACATTTCGATGCCCAGTTTCCCAGTCTTGTAAGATCCTCTTGCAATTTTTCAAAACCCTCTTGCAATTTAACAAGTTTGAATAACTTTGTGTCATCAGCAAATTTAATTACCTCACTAGTTATTCACATCTCTAGATCATTTATAAATATGTTAAAAAGCAGCAGTCCCAGCATAGACCCCTGGGGAACCCCACTATCTACCCTTTTCCATTGAGAATAATGAACATTTAACCCTACTCTCTGCTTTCTATCTTTTAACCAATTCTTAATCTACAATAGGTCAGATCCCACAGCTTTCTAATTTTCTCAGGAATCATTCATGAGGTACTTTGTCAAATGCCTTTTGAAAATCCAGATACACAATATTGATCGGTTCACCTTTATCCACATGTTTATTCATCTCTTCAAAGAAATGTAGTATATTGGTGAGGCACGATTTCCCTTGACCAAATCCATGTTGACATGGAGGTGTATTTTCAAAGCACTTAGACTGACAATTTACATAGTAACCTATGGAACTCTGTAAATCTAGGTGCTTTGAAAATGAGCCCCTTTGTCTCATTAATCCATGCCTATGTATATGCTCCTTAATTTTGTTCTTTATAATCTGTACCATTTTACCTGATGTCAGGCTCAATGGTCTATAATTTCCCATATCACCTCTGGCACCTTTTTAAAAATTGGCTTTACATTGGCCACTTTCCAATCTTCCGGTACCATGCTTGATTTTAAAGATAAATTACATATTACTAACAATAGTTCTGCAAGTTTATTTTTCAGTTCTGTCAGTACTCTGGAATGTATACAATCCAGTCCAGGTGATTTGCTACTCTTTAATTTGTCAAATTGCCCCATTACAACTTCCAGGTTTACAGAGATTTGTTTCAGTTTCTCTGACTCATCAGCAATGAATACCATTTCCGGCACTGGTATCTCCCTTTACATCTTACTCGATGAAAGCCAAAGCAAAGAATTAATTTAACCTCTCCACTATGGCCTTGTCTTTCCTGAGTGTCCCTTCTACCCTTCGGTCAAATCTAGCTGTCCAACCAATTTTTTACCAGCTTCTTATATACCTAAAAAGGTTTTTACTATGTTTTTGCCTCCAATGCAATCTTCTTTTCAAAGTCTCTCTTTGCCTTCCTTAGGGATCTCAGTTTCTCAAATGTACAGCTAACACTCAAGCTAAAGATAGTGTAATTCTGGAGTTCATAAAATGTAACATGTATAGGCATTCTATGAAGGTGTGCTTGAACATTCATTTTAATCAACATCCAAAACAATGGGAAATATTTCTGTATCTTTCTGTCACATTTTCTGTCTCCAACTGTATTTCTTGGTATGTGAAGAATTTCTCTCTCCACATCATTCACAGAATAATCACTTGGCACTGACACCTGTGTTATCAATGTTTTTTCCTTCACCACCCTGTCCATTTTTTTTTGTATCGGCTTTGTATCAGTTGGAATAGGAATGTCCCACGTGATCATAACCTGTTTGGGTTGTGATCCCAGTGCATTTGTAGTATAGCAATGTTGTAATGTTTACAGAGTTTCTAATGGATGGGATGTGCCACCTTATTGTGCTTTTACATAAGAATAGCCATACTGGGTCAGAGCAGTGGTCCATCTAGCCCAGTATCCTGCTTCCAACCATTGCCAATCCAGGTCACAAGCACCTGGCAGAAACCCAAATCATGGCAACATTCCATGCTACAAATCCCAGGGCAAGCAGTGGCTTCCCCAATGTCCATCTCAAGTACAGACTATGGACTTTTCCTCCTGGAACTTGTTCAAACCTTTTTTAAACCCAGATACGCTAACCGAAGTTACCACATACTCTGGCAATGAGTTCCAGCGCATAAGTATTCTTTGAGTGAAAAAAATATTTCCTCCTATTTGTTTTAAAAGTATTTCCATTCAATTTCATTGAGTTTCCCCTGATCTTTGTATTTTTTGAATGAGTGAAAAATCGATTCACCTCAACCCTACTATCAGAACTTTGCAGCTGTCTCCAGCACTTGCTTAAAGAATCTATTCTATTATTATTATTATTATTATTATTACTAGTAAAAAAGGCCCGTTTCGGAAACAAATGAAACGGGCACTAGCAAGGTTTTCTTCGGAGTGTGTATGTTTGAGAGTGACTCTGTGGGAGAGTGACTGCGCGAGTGTGTGTCTGTGACAGAGAGAGTTCTTTTATTATTATTATTATTATCTTGTCCCTAATCTACGGACCAGCTGCAACTACCAATCCTTCATCTTTAGGTTCAATTCATCTCTCTCAGATCATTACTACTACTACTACTTGACATTTCTAAAGCGCTACTAGGGTTACGCAGCGCTGTACAATTTAACATAGGACAGTCCCTGCTCAAAGGAGCTTACAATCTAAAGGACAAATGTACAGTCAGTCAAATAGGGGCAGTCTAGATTTCCTGAAAGGTATAAAGGTTAGGTGCCGAAAGCAACATTGAAGAGATGGGCTTTGAGCAAGGATTTGAAGATGGGTAGGGAGGGGGCTTGGCGTAAGGGCTCAGGAAGTTATTCCAAGCATAGGGTGAGGCGAGGCAGAATGAGCGGAGCCATACTGGGAAAAGACCAAGGGTCCATTGAGTCCAGCATCCTGTCCACGACAGCGGCCAATCCAGGCCAAGGGCACCTGGCAAGTTTCCCAAATGTACAAACATTCTATACATGTTATTCCTGGAATTGTGGATTTTTCCCAAGTCCATTTAGTAGTGGTTTATGGACTTGTCCTTTAGGAAACCGTTTAACCCTTTTAAAACTTTGCCAAGCTAACCGCCTTCACCACGTTCTCCGGCAATGAATTCCAGTTTAATTATGCGTTGGGTGAAGGAACGTTTTCTCCGATTTGTTTTAAATTTACTACACTGTAGTTTCATCGCATACCCCCTAGTCCTAATATTTTTGGAAAGCGTGAACAGACGCTTCACATCCACCTGTTCCACTCCACTCATTATTTTATATACCTCTATCATGTCTCCCCTCTGCCGTCTCTTCTCCAAGCTGAAAAGCCCTAGCCTCCTTAGTCATTCTTCATAGGGAAGTCGTCCCATCCCCGCTATCATTTTAGTCGCCCTTCTCTGCACCTTTATCAATTCTACTATAACTTTCTTGAGATGGGGCGACCAGAATTCCTGTATCTTGTTTTGATTATTCAGTGGTTCCTGGGGTGTGTTAACTTTGTATTCCCCGCCGTTCTTACGATTTGAAATGTGGTACGGTTTGGCTCCTTTTCCTTGCTTGAACAAGATACAATTTCCTTAAAAACGGGCCCTTTCTTTCTGGAAGGACACCTGAGCGTGATACCACAGAGTCGATCGCAGGAGCAGGCGCGCGCCGGGAAGCCACACATCCCGCATCTGATCTCCTGTGCAGCTGTTTCCGGTGCGGCCAGCGTTCGGCTATTTCCGGTAGGGCTCGGAAAGCGCTCGGTTACTTTTGGTACGAGAGGCGCTCTACTATTTCCGGAAGCGTTCGAGTGAACGCAAGGAACGGCTGGGAGCGGTGCGTGCTGCTGCTTGCTTACTTGCTGATTTTTAAGGATTGTGCGTGTCTCTGGAGACATGGCGTCGCCTTCGCGGAGGCTGCAGACGAAACCTGTCATCACCTGTCTGAAGAGTGTCCTGTTGATCTTCAGCTTCATCTTCTGGGTAAGAGACGAGAGGCGGAAAGAGCGGAGCGCTGTGCGTGTGCAGGGGGAAGAGCTGGGAAAGACCGATCTGCCTGAAAAGTCAGACAAAGGAGAATGGATCTGAGCTGGGAGAATAGAAAAGGGCTCAGTTGCTTGTGGCTAAGAAGAGAAGGATTAAACGGGCCACTGTAGCTGCCGTGTTGGGTCAGCTGAATAGCTGAAAATGAGAGTTGTTTTTGATTGCTTTTTATTGCACTAGCTTTCCAGTTACGGTGGTTAGCCAAATGAAAATAGATTACCTGCAGCTCGTTTGTCTCCTGTTATGCATATAGGTGGGGAGAAAAAGGGCTACAGACTGTGAATGGACTGACAGACAGATTGTTTATAAATGGGTGAAGAGCAAAGGATACACTTTGTGTACACACGCATCACTGATTACTTATAGTCCATTGGAAGGAAGGGCTTTCAGTGGCTTGTACGAACTGGGTTGAAGCTTTTGTACGACTTTTCGTGGAGAAAAAAAAAGCCTTGTTACGTAGATTTTGCTAGACTGTTTGCCCTTTTGTGGTTGACCCTCTAAAACACATTGGTAACTTGGTAGGAGTGTGTGTGGGATTAGGTTGCGTTTGTAGTCTGTGGCTTGGTCACGACCTTTAAGGGTGAATTAAGTTGTAAACTGATCAAGGTGATTTGATGAATGCACACAGAACATTTTTTTAAAAAAGCATGACTCTTGATTTGTGCCCCATGGGTAAGGAGATAATTATTCAAATGAACAGTATTTTATTTACAGAAAATACTTTAGTTTTGTTTATGCTTTTATTAAAGATTTTGATAAGTCCAGATGATATTTCTGAAGTAGTGCAGCAGATAAGATACTGTATGTGCTTTGTAAGCAGCATGACTGGAGAAATGCAGTTGTCTGATTCAGAAATGGTTCAGTGCAATCTTAAGAGCTCTTTCTGTTCTTCTGTATCTACATAGCCAAAGGGATTCTGTAGCACAACAGAGAAGCAGAATGGCTGCCCTGTATACGGGAGAAGTTGGGGAAAGTCAAACATCAAAGTTATGGAATGTCCTGAAATAAGAGTTGAAAAGCAGATTAAAAAGAACCTTAAACTGGAAGAGGCCTGCCCCAGATGGGAGTCAGCCAGTTTTTAGCTAAAAATGCCATGTACTGCAAAAATTGATCAGGCATCCAAACTTAACAGGAAGAACCTTTCACTCAAAGGGAGATTAAAGTAATGTTCCCAAAAATTACAGAAGAAAAGGAAGTAGGGGGGACCAACAAAAAGTAGAAAAAGTAAATCTTGGAGTCAAACAAAGTTTATAATAATAATGAAAAAAAAAAAGCAAGCCACCAGGCCTACCTAATACAAATCCCCAAAAGCAGTAGGAGCTCAGAAGGAGGACTCGACCTCCCCCCCCTCGCCGCCTCAGTGCAGCCACCAGCATCAGAAGTCCCAACAATCTGAATGGCTCTAAACACAAGTGTTTGTTGTTGGGGGGTTAAATAATCCTCAAAAGGAGATTATTGGTGTAAGTGATTTCTCAGCTAAACGCTCCAAAGAAGTTTAGCACTGTGTTGAATCCTTAATTAAACTCCTACTGTTTTGGGGGATTTGTTTTATGTAGACCTGTCAGTTTACTTTTTAATTGTTTTTTTTTTTTATTATAATAAACTTTGACTCCAAGGTTTTCTTTTTCCTATTTTGTTGGTCGTCTCCTTTTCTTCTGCTTTTTTTTAGTAGGGGATTTTTTTTCTCCTTTTTGGTGTTTGTTCTAAAAATTACAGACACATAACTTATCTACCTACAATCTATATAAGCTGCCCACTACTATATTTACATATATGATCATATTGACTCTAAATACCTCATGGCAAGAGCACAGAAGGGCAATAAGAGGAGAGCTTATGGAACCAAATACTAGTTAATGCCAAATAAAATGCCATCATGGCCAATGCTAAGAAAAACAGAAATCTGTCTAGCATGGATTAACTGTAGGAAAGCCTTGGATAACATCCTATATTACTAGATAATAAAGTGAAGGGTCATGGTTTTTATATACTGCCTTTGTGGTACAACCAAAGCCATTTATATTTATTATATGCAGGTACTTTCTTTGTCGCTAGTAGGCTCACAATCTAAACATACAAAATAAACCCTGAATTGATAGAGTACATCAAGTTCACCATGAAAGCATGTCAAACCACATTCCATCTGAAGTGTGGACAGTTTTGATTCCTAACATCAAGATCTAGTAAGAAATATTTCAAGAAGGTTCCCTGATACCATTCTTGTTTTATATGACACTTAGGGCCAGATTCAGTAAATGGTGCCAAAAATTAGGTGCTGGGAAAAATTGGAGCTCGGCAGTGTTCTGTAAAGGTTGCTCAGGGATGAGTGCTCTTTACAGAATAGTGTGTAGTGCTGATTCCCGTGATTTAATACCAACTGATATAAATCCTGGCACGTAAGTTGAGCACGCATTCTTGAAATTCTTCAAGGCTGCACACAACTTTTTGGATCACTTCTGACCCTCCCATGGCCGTGCCCCCATTTGTGATGTGCACTATGGGATTTGGGTGTGCCGTGTTATAATAGTGAACAGCCAGATGTGGTCACAAATCTTGATTTATTGTTAGCATCCACTTATTGACTATTAATGACTCGTTAACCAATTAAGTTGCTTGTGTATCTCGGGACCACACTCGAATTTTGGCACACAAATTTGAGTGGAACAAGCAGACCAGAGGGAATCGGCAACACAAATAGTGGTGAAGCAGTAAAAGTGTAGAGGGCTACAGATTTTACTGAGGACCCGACACTGCCTGTGTTTCGGCTGTTGCCTGCATCAGGGGTCGTAGATTTGACAGCTGTATGAAACTCTTGGGTCAATCACATAGTCACAGTGGTGATGCATCCACATACACGGTAATGCTTCCTGCAGTACGAACATCAGCGAAAAAAAATTTGAGCAGCCTTTATAGAATTCGGAGGTTAATTCATTGATTAACTCCTTCGGCTGTTGATTTCATCGTAGTCCTAATTATGATAATGGTGTAGAAGCTACATCACACTTACTGTTTCAAGATGACTTGATGCTGTATAGTTCTAGTGACCATAAATTAACAGAACAACTCTGTGTAGTGAAGAGCTTCTCAGATGCCATCAGAATGACTCTTGGCTTGGATAAATGTCCTAAGGCAACCTTAACATGGAGAGCAGCGACTGCCCTTACTTGGCGTGCCACAATTTATACCAAGCCCTCTATCCTTATAGCCAATTTTCCCCACACAATTTAACCTATTCGGTCCCACACCTATAGTTTAATTAGCTTGACTCTCTATTATGCAAGTAACAACATTAGCAATCCATGACAAAAACAAGACAACAATATGGAGATAAACAGACCGTAGCTTCTTTTATTTACAAGGAACGTAAATCGAACATAATTACGCTCACCGGAGTGTGATAAAAGTAGCATGGAACAAAATAATATGAACAATCAAAATTGCTACCCACCATGGAAGCTAAGCAGCTTGTACTTTCATCAGGTTTGCATTGTTTTCAGCCTTGCCATTGCAGCTAAGTCTTCTGGAAAACCATTAAGGACCTCCTTACTGCTAAGTCATCGGACCCAAAATAATATCTTAATTTCACCGCCAAATGAAATTAAGGAGGGCTATTTGTTACTCCACAAATAGCCAACTCTGCTGAGGTTCCCACCAGCGGCAACAATGAAAACCTGAAAGTAACAAGTGCACACAGAGAACAGGAAAGAAAAAACGAAACAGTGACTGAACCACAACCCCGTGTCCCCTTAACGGCAAAGGGAGGGGTAGGACACTGCTTCTGAGGAGAGAGGGAACTGGCCATTGCACCTCAGGGCGCAGCTAATAATCCTTTCAATACCTAGATATAATACTGGACTCACAACTTTCATTTTCTATTCAAATTTCTCATTTTTGCAAGACAGAATTTTGTACTTGGACAACTACGTTCAATCCGGCGGTTTCTCGATCATGATTCTTTCCACACAGTCATTCTATCCTTATTTACTACAAGACTCAACTACTGTAACATAGTCTACCTAAGCTTGGAGCTTGTAAATCATTCCTTTCATAAAAAACTACAGTCCCTCTAGAATACAGCAATGAGATTCCTGTGCCACACTCGTTGTTCTGACCATATCTCTTCACTGCTTAAGTTGTACCACTGGCTTACAGTTAAGCAGCGTATTCTTTTCAAAGTCCTTATGCTTAATTTCGAAGCTTATAGGTCTGGCACTCCGCCTTATCTAGAATCCCCCACTATCCCCTCAACCTGCTGTGTCCTCCGCTCTTTAAATGACTACCGGTTAGTTCTTCCCAGCCCAAAAAACAATGCCACCCTCGAATCTACTAGACATTGAGCTTTCTATTTTGCTGCACCTGCTCTGTGGATCTCTTTACCCTTTTTCATATGATCTGAACTTTCTTTACAGAAACTTAAACCTCTGGTTAAAGTCTGGCTGTTTCTTCAAGCCTTTTCTGTTCCTTAGGGTTGGGTTCACTGGAGTTTTGCTCCAGATTAACTATAACCCTTCCCCTGAGTGTTTTCCCCTTCCTTCCTTCCTTCCTTCCTTCCCTCCCTCCCCCCACCATTTAGGTGTGTATTTGGTCTTTCTTAGTTAGCAAAGGTGGTATAGAAAGTCTGAATGAATAGTTAAATATTCCTCCTCCAGCCAGTAAAAGCCACGCACAGGATGGGCTTTCCTTGCCAAACAGAGTTTCAACAATTACAGCCCAACTGGGGCTAAGGAATTGACCAGCAGGACAGCACAAAGTTCCCCCCCCCCCCTCTGAATGAGCCACCCAGCATACAGCCAACCTGGGCAGCGCTACCCCTTGTTAAGGTGGGGGCTCATGATGTGGCTCTCGCCCTGGAGTCTTCTTACAAGTAAAGCAATCAAAACTTGAAAACATCCCTCTCTGATTGAATTTGAATAGGAAGATGTATATAAATGCATAGGAGTAAAAGAAGGAGCCCCAATATAACGTAAAAGCTGAAAAAAAAAAGATTAGCAAAGAATATTACAGGTCATTCAAATCAATATGGAAAAGTGCATTAACATCCCAGAACAAAATACAAGCCAGCAATTCCCATATTCTGATTCAGCTTTGAATTGTAAACTGGCCTCTTAAAAGATCTTGGAAAAACTCCTCCATGCCCATTTAAACTCTTTATTGGTCAAAGTACATTACATTGTACCAGCTCAATAAAAAAAACGTATAATGAACCAAACAGAAAACAGATCCAAGATAAATTACAACACCTTCACCAGATTTTTTAATGTTGGCAACTGAATTCTTTCCTTCCCAAAGATATAGTGGAATTAGAAAACGTTCAAAGAAAAGCGACTAAAATGATAAAGGGGATGGAATTCCTGTCATTTGAGAAAAGGAAGAGGTTAGACCTCCAGCTTGGAAAAGAGACAGCTGAGAGGAGATATGATTGAGGTCTACAAAATCCTGAATGGTGTAGAAAGAGTAAAAGTAAATCGATTTTTTTAACGCGTTCCAAAAGTACAAAGACTAGGGGACATTCAAGGAAGTTACATGGAAAATACATTTAAAACAAATAGGAGGAAATATTTTTTCACTCAATGAATAGTTAAGCTCTGGAACTCTTTGCCAGAGGAGGTGGTAACAGCGGTTAGCGTATCTGGGTTTAAAAAAGGTTTGGACAAATTCCTGGAGGAAAAGTCCATAGTCTGCTATTGAGACAGACATGGGAAGCAACTGCTTGCCTTGGGATTTGTAGTATGGAGTGTTGCCACAATTTGGGTTTCTGCCAAGTACTTGTGACTTGGCTTGGCCACTGTTTGGAAAACAGGATACTGGGCTAAATGGACCATTGGTCTGGCCCCTCTTATGTTCTTATAATAGTCATTTGCCCCTTCCTCTTCCTCTTAACTCCCTCTGCTCTACCCACCCAAATCCATGAGTGAACATCGTGCCATCTAAAGCTAGCCAACAAAACTTTCCTTCACGTTCGAATAATGTAACCAAGTAATATTCCATGCCAAGACGGTGCATTCCCTGAGCGGAAGGAGGACTGGGCCTTGGAAATTCATTTAACATCTTATATATCCCCTACAAGCCCCAAAACTATCAAAAGTGGTGTAATTCAAGTACATATAAATAGGCTTGGAAGCATATGATAGTAACCCTAAAGGTGTAATCTAACAGTGTCCTCAGATCCAAATATGCAAAAAGTGTATTTCCATCGTTAAAGTTTGGCAAACATTCCAACAAGTAGAATGATTAATTGAGAATCCACCAGTATATATAGGGAAGGAAGCAACAGTTTACCAAACAAGAGGAAAAGGGGGAAATGGGACTTGATATACCGCCTTTCTGAGTTTTTTTGCAACTACATTCAAAGTAGTTTACATATATTCAGCTACTTATTTTGTACCGGGGCAATGGAGGGTTAAGTGACATGCCCAGAGTCACAAGGAGCTGCATTGGGAATCGAACTCAGTTCCCCAGGATCAAAGTCCACTGCACTAACCAACAAATGGCAAATGCATAAATATCACCAAAAAATGGGAAGAAAAATATAAGTGGTAGATGAGAAAGGTAAAGAACCTACATAGTATTAAATTCCCATCTGATTGTCAACATATAATGATATTTCATTGAGTCTCTTTTAATTTTATTCCCCCCCTTATGCGCTTAAAAATATATGCATAGGGACGTGCTGATATG